>NW_028262290.1:94398214-94698571 GCF_047370975.1 Nipponia nippon | reverse complement strand
TTTCTTTCCGCTTCTTTACGTGCTTTGGGATTTTGGTTTTTCTCTTCTCTCTTTGGGCTTCTTTAACCATCTTTTTCCTTTCCTATAAAGAACAAAACACCATTCATTTAAAGCCAGAAGGAATGAGAGATTTTGAGCAGGTCAATCAATTGTTACATTAACAAGTTAGTTAACCCACCACATAACTTCATTTTTATCAAGAGGAAGAAATAAAAAAGAAAAAAAATAATCTATAAGAATGGTGAGGAGAAAGGAAAAAGGAAGTATAGGTTGGGGGTGGAGCTAAGAGCTGCAACACTGGTAATGACAAGGCAAAATTCAAGCTAGTTAAAACCCGAGTTTCATGCAACTTTTGAAGAAAGGGAACAAGAGGCACTCTTAACTCATGCTATTTACACCTAAGATTACAACAGGATGCCTGATCTAGGTTTTCTGCTACCCACAGGGCTACTATAGTATATGTTTCTATACGTCATGCAAAAATACTGATCCTGTAACTGCTGGTAACTCAGAGCAAGCTGATCATCATCAGGATTGGCAAGAAAGGGTGCTATGCTACTGCAATACACTATAATTTGTGCCAGACAGCGAAGACTGGAACTGGAAAATGCAAACTCAGCATAATGGGGGTGGAAGTAATTGCTGCTAATCAGTTGTTCAACCTACAGCTGAACACATAGGTTACCAAAACCCTCATCTTACTCACACAAAAACAAGTCCAAATGAAAACCTATCCATAACGATGAGAAGTGACCAAGATTTCCCTGCTTCACATCTGAAAGGCAGTAGCTCTAGATTGGTAGAAAGTGTCTAGTAGAGCACTGCATTTTTATTTGACAGATATGGAATGTATTATGTTACCTTTTCTATGAAGAAAAACCTAACAAGCAAAGCCCCAAATCTTGAACCCCTTAAGCCCAGCAAGTTTCATCCTTCTTTTGCACAGCACCTAAAAGGCTGCCAAAAGCCTCTCACCCACGGGCAACACTCTGCAGAAGAGCCTCACCAAAACAGAGCATACTTGTTCTGCAGTTTGGAAAACAAAACCTTAAAAAAAACCCCAAACCATAATCCCTTTGCATGACTGCATTACATCTCCTGCCCCCAGCAAAGCTAGCCAGTCTGTACTACTGGTACTGCAAAAGCCACTGTGGTTCGAACACTGTCACCAAGTCTCCAGTTCTACAGATCAAGTGGTCTCAATTCCCTGAGCAATAGGAGGTTAATCAGGGACCATGACCACAAACCTGAACACCAAAGCCTGGAAGAGTAGCCAGAGGCACTGAAGAGCTGCCTAGGCTTCACTAAATTCTGCTTTGTGCAGCCTTAGAATTCCCTGCAGAGATCTCTCTTCTGGCATTGTCTAGGCTACAGAGAACTATGTCACATGTTCCTCTACATGAAAACACCATTAATAAAGCATCCATAATGAAATTCACTTTCTCTGCTCCCATTCTCCACAACAGGAAAAGTCCATAGCTTGTTTCAGACAAGAAGTGGCAAGAACCACTCAGTTTAGATTTTTTCCTGTCATATAGGCAGAGGTGGGAAAAATAAACAGTTCCTGCCCAACTGACCTTTTTGTCCATGCTAACTTCAGCAGGTTTATCTTTGGGATGTACAGATTCTTTACAGCCTGAATCAGAGTCCTCTAAGCTGCCATCATCATCATCATCATCATCAGAGTCCGTTTCTGACTCGTCTGCCTTCTTTTCAAGAAGTGCAGGAATCTGCAAGATATATCAAGAGAGAATTATATCAAACCAAAACAAAGAAGCCTAATGACCATATATACACACATATATATACACGTGTGTGTGTGTGTATATATAAAACAAAACAGAATCTGCTGCGAAGAAACCTTTGAGGTGAGCTTGTGCCATCTCCTTTACTACAGCCATCACTGAGTCTCAAGAAAAAGAATGAAAAGTAGGTTAATCCAAACCAAGAACAAGGAATCTACGAATGTACAACACAGAACCTTTTAGGTCAGGGCTCACAGCACAGCTGCATTGGCACTCCTAAACTAATTTCCATAAGTTAAACAGCGATTTGCTAGCATATGTGGAAGTCAATTTTTAATTATCCTTGGATCGTACCCAAATCTACCTTGGGGGCACTGCATGTAGGCTTTACTGCAAACACAAATATCTACACTGGAAAACTCAGTTATTCTTAAACAACCCCGGAGACTGTGCCACAGCCTGATCCCATCCATATTTATATTTCTATTTTAAAACAGAGTCTACACCACTGCTAGATAACATTTACAAAGGAAGGAGGGGGAATCCACATAGGGCTTCTGCCTTGAATTATATTGCGACAGACTGATCTGTACCCAACTTCTTATCCAATGTACTTTACAGAAGTGTCACTGTCAAGTATGTCAAATATAGTAAGGCATAATATCTTAGGCCTTAGACTGCAGGCTTGTTCTTTACACAATAATTACAGCAAAGCTACCCTGAGCATATCAAAACTTGTGGTCATGTTACAATTTAAATCAATTACATTTTACATAATGGGAAAGCATCTTCCCTCCTCTCCACCTTAACTTTAGAGATCGTGGCCATAGCAAGGATTATCATTTCATTCTCAAGCAACCCAGCATCAGCCACAGTGCAGGGAAGCAATTCATGTGGTGTGCAGACACACTGTCATGCCAGAGCCATCCCAGACATAAATGGTCACTCTGCACACAAGAGGCTTCTTTCATGGCGTCAGCCGCAAGATGAGGCATTCTCTGTACTCCTTATAAGCGCTTTTCTGAAAACTGCTAAAATGAAGGATTTCAAAAAGACCCTCTCACCTTTTGAACACCAGACAAATCCTTCTTCAGTCCTGTCACAGTCTGGTAGAGAATCTACACCCAGGGAGAGAGAAAGAAAATTACATTATCAAAATATGAGTCTTAAATCTTCATGCCCAGAGAAAATTATTATGTCAAAACAAAACAAAAAAAACAGGAAAAAACCCACAACGTTAGCATTAGTACTAACCAGACAATTTCAAAGTATGACACTAGATTCAGTACTCCATGCCTTGGTAACAAGGCTTCTAGTTTTGTTTGTTGCTATCAGTTTCCAATAAGAAGAATTCATATTCCCTCCCTCTGTTGCAGTGCCTCAGCATGTCTACTCACATTATCTTGCTGAACATTCAATGCCATATCCTCCTCTTTCAGTTTCATCATTATATCCACATCTCTCTCGTAGTTTTTAACTTCAGTCAAAGTTCGAGGTATGTAAGCCTTCTTAAACACCTAGTAGAGCGAAAGGAAACAGACTTACTAATTTACATATAGTTTCATGATGTTCTTCCTTCCTAATTATGCATCTTTAAGAGAATAATCATGAAGGATTTCACGGCTCAGAGAAACTGAAAACGAACACGGCAGTCATCCGCTACCATCTGAACTGCAGCGTATCTTTTTCTTTTTTTTTTTTTCCCAAGAGCAGACTTAACATGCAACCTACACATTATTGATAGATCATGACTAATAAGGCTCCTTCCTTAGCATGACTACCACCAGGCCACTTACAAACTTCTCCAGTCCATCCAGCTTCCTCTTAACCTATTTGAGTCCTAAGGTTTTGTATTCTAAGGATTTTCTCTAAATTTTTTATTGTGATGTTTACAATGCCTTCAGGAGGCAACTCCATTAAAATGCACTGTTAGAACTGAATCTCTTTATGTAACAATACCTGCTTCAACCTATGGTCCAACTCAAAAAAAGGAGCAGTACAGTAAAACCTAACTGCAGTATCAACAACAACATACTTAAAATTTGTCAGGCAGTCTTTTTGAAACAGTCCTCCAGCAAACTTAAGTCACTACCTGATCAGAGAGAAGTATTCTGCTTCTCTTTTTCATGGTATCAGTTAAATCCCAGCACAAATTCAGTACGCTTTACGATCATAACTGCTAGACTAAGCGCTGTGCAAGGAGCAGAGGTCCCCATCTCCACAGGGCTTGCCCTTAATCAGCTCTGCTCTTTTGTGAACAAAGTGACACAAACTAGCCATGGTCACATGAGAAGTCTAAGAGAAATAAACTGAACTTAGATGCTACTAAACCATCTCTCTTACAGGTCAGTACCCTTATATAAGCAAAGGAATAATTGGTTTGTAAAAGATGGGCTTGCAACAAAACAAAACACTAGCATCTGACCCTATATTTCAGAAGTTGCATGCTGAGGATATCTTAGGAAACAAACAAAAAATCTTTCCTTGGCCAAGCTTGAGCCAGAAGCAGTTAGTAAAACCTGCAGAGCTCCAAGAGAAAAAGAAAAGTCTCTGATAAATCAAGTAGTATTGACTCCAAAGATAAACCCCACGTGAACCAATACAAATAGGTTCTCACTGATACAAATTCTGCTCAACACAGAGTTGGGGTTTGTTTTGTTTTCTTTTAAACTCTCCTGGAACAGGAGAAGACGACTAAGATAGAAATTGTTTTATCTTTACATCAAGCCTTTCCAGAATGTTAGCAGTTTTCTGTAATGGACTTGAAATGGCTTCACTTAATGTAAAAGCAAGGGAGAGAAACAGTACATAGAAGAACTGAATTAGACTGGGACTGGAAGTAGACAGGCAATTTGGTCAATGCACTTATCCAAAATATCCTGCTTCTGTATCACTGGTCCAAAAACACTGGCAAAATCAGATCTCTCCACTCATTTTCTTTGTTAACTGAACCTGAACTGGAAGATACATCAAGGGACCTAGCTACAAGCAAACATAATGGTTCAGGAAATGGAGTATTTGCCTTCTAACACCTTATCACTATTGGCTTTTACACATGGTATTCCTTAATACTTCACATCTCAACTAGTTCAAGACATCTCAGTATCACAAAACAATATTTTGCTTATCAACTCTACATTTTGCCAAATAAAACAGAACGTTTTGCGTTGTTTAGAGGAGGCAAGGTTAATATTAATTTCATAGCAGGAACAAAAATCCTCACTTACTTCTTCATCCACTTTATCTTGACTGGATCTTTCCTCTTCTGTTCTTTTCAATGCTATTTCCATTGCCTAAAGAAACATAAAATAATACAAAGTTATCACTCTTTAGAATCACATCACTTAATCCAACTCACCATTCCCGTCTGTTTCTCCCTGTACTCCCCACTGTCACTCACAAATACTCCAGCTTTCCCTATAGCAAGGCCTTGAGCGACACCTAATGGTAACCAACGCTTCTGCACAGCACACTCATAATTGCACATCTGCTTTATGAACGAAGGGAAAACGCGCTTGCTGCTCCTCCCGGACCAAATTATGGCAGGCCCAGTGCGACCACGGGACATGACGGTGGAGGGAGAATACAGTGAGCAGTGCTCAGTCCTGGAAGTTGGGTCTTCTCACGCACACTGAGCAAGCCAGAGGAGCACAAGGGGAACCACGCAGCACAGCTCTGCCTCATTCAACCTCCGATATGACAGAAAGTACACAACATCTGGAAGTCCCCATGCTGTACTGGTATTTGGACCACATTCATGTGGTCTTGACCAGGAATGACACATCAGATCTCCACTCTGAGCACAGCGTATGTGGCTCCCATTTCTCTTGCGTTAGCTTAAAAAGCTCCCCCCCCTTTTAAAGAAACATCTAACTGGGAGCAGAGGACTGGCAGCTAGAGATGAAATAAATGGGTGGTGCTAGCAGCACTCAGTAAGTTTACCTTCTCCTAGAATCAACGTGTTCTGCCAGCTGCTATATTTGGCTAGCAAGACTGTGTACCTTGGAGTAACACTGCCCTGAGTCATTCCCTTCCTCCCTCAGCCCACCCTGCTCGAATCTGCATTCTTTACCCCATTCTCTATATAAGCATGGTTGTATTTCTGCAGAGCTTCTCTTTGCCAGAAAGAAAGAACTAATTTAAAGCATCCTGGTTTTAGTAGCACCTGAAACAGACACTTGACTTTTCATAATCAGACTTTTTGAGACAACATAGAATGAAAGCATTGTTGTCCTATAGTGGTATAAATGGAAGAGACCTGTATGCATTTTTGAAGCACTAGCATAACATAATGTCATGTACCAGCTTCCTTCAATAGCAGGATGTAGAGTATAAGAGATGAAGGAGCTTGAACTAGACCTGATTTTATTGTTAAAGTCTTCCTACATAAGCAACAAGGCCATGAGGTCTTACCTTAGACAGATAGTCATCAATGTTCTCACTTGTGATAGAAGGATCAGTAATGAACTCAAACAACTCCCTCACAGTCATCACTGCAACATTGTGCTTCTGGAAAAAGTCTACCAGGAAACAAGTGCAGAGACAAAAACCGTAATTACGCATAACATATGCAGCTGTGATGTTAAAGTGACAGTTACAGCAAGCCAATGGCCCTGATGACTTGGGAAAGTCTCAGCAGCATGTACTGCATCATACTGGATTTAGTTATCAGATGACTTGGCCATCTGAAATAAAACTGTTCATCTTCCAGATGCAACAAATACGGAAAGGAGAATAACTAGATAACTATAAAAGCCAAATCAATTTCAGCAGGAGCCAGACTTAATGGAATAGGGGCTAAGTAAACAATTTAAGAGAGGCGTAGTATTTGCAATGACTAAGATGAAAAACATGGTTCAAAGAACGAAGAATGGAGACCTCAAACTTTTGCCAAACAGAAGTATCCACTGAAACACAGTACAGCCTAATTATGATCCACCTAAAAGGGAAGACACATTAACATATTAGAATTTTCCTCAGTGCTACACTCAGAATTGGTTTCATGAGTTGAGTATAACCAAATTCAGAGGCTGCGCTTCTGTACTGAAAACCAGCAGTGAAAGACACTGAGGACTGCTTAATAAGTGTTTTGTACTGAAGTTCTCAGAAGATCTCTCATCATGAGAAATTAATCATAGACAGAACAAAAAAAAATTTAGTTTGGAGGCAGCTCTCTGTGCCCATGGGACCGCAAGTCTTTGCGATGATCACAGCTAGGGCAGAGCATAAAGCAAGGTGTTTCTCAGAGTCTCTGTAGAAGGACTACACAGACGAAGTTGCAGTGACAGAAAACAAACAAACAAACCACACCTCACAAACAAAAGGCAACTCACTGAGGCACTAGAATATCTAGGGAGAGCAAGCCAAAAGACATGAAAAAAGAGCAAGGATGCAAGTATCTAAGCCGGAACGGAGTTATTAGAAATCCATGAACAGAAAAGGAATAAGGAAAAACTAGCATACTGGGTATCAACAAACACATAGCATCAAAATGCACACAGTTCTTTTCCCACAGACTTTCAAGAGTCTCTGTAAAATTAGAAACAAGGCATTCTGAAAAGAAAGGGGGGACAAAAGCAGCCTACAGTGACAGATTTCTTGTCCTCAGGGAGAAACGCACCCTACCAGGAGGCGTGTGTCTGTTACACAACATGCATACTCACACATGAAGACCAAATTTTCAAGAGAAAAATACCATAAAGGTACCTTGTTTATCAAAATACTATGACAAGTGATAACCTCTCTAATAAATTACTCTATGCCTCGATCCTCTCAGCTGACCTGGACAAGTAAGTGTAGGGAACTTCATAACACACAGTAACTTCTTGCCAGTTGGAATTCCAGATGTGGATTCCACTCACAGAACGAAACACATCAGTATGTCTGCGCAGTCCTTTAAGTAAGGGAAGTTAAGACTGGGGTGGGTGCTGCTGCAGACTGGGACTGATCTCAGATCTATCGTAAATCTGAGGTCCAGCCGGGTGATTCATTTCGGCCAGATGATTTCTAGCAAAATAGGCTACACTCTTCTGAACTCAGCACAGTACGCTGCTCCCTGAGGAAGCCAGAAGAACCTAGGAATGGGAGCATTTTAACAGAAGTTTGACAGCTTACAGTCAGTTACACCTGAAAGAACGTAAGTGAACACAGTTCACCTTCCTAAAAAAAACAGCTATCAGAACAAGAGTTGAAGTGCAGCCTGCTCACCGTTAACGTTGGCACAATCTTTTCGCAGGAACTCCAGTGCATGCGGGTGGTCATGCTCCACGGCCTGAGACACGTCAATGATGTACACATCCCCACTGTGGTACCTGCAAACAAACACGGAGACCTGCACTAATGCCACCGCTGTTATATGGGAGATTATTGAGGGGCAGAGAATGAAGTGTGCTTCAAACTTGAGAACCAGCAAACAACCTTAATATATTCCTCTAGCATACACCTGGCATATCGGGGCCAGAGTGGCTTTTTTGGGTCAATCCTTTCCCTCCTCTACACAAGTTGTATTATTACACTTTAAAGAACTACTCTTCTCATGAGCACAAAAAGCAGTGTTATGGGTGGGGGGAGAAAAAGAAAAAAAAAAAAAAAGATATCTTAGTAATTTTTTCTCTAGTTGAGTTTTTTTTTGTTTGTGAGGGGTTTCTGTTTGGGGGTTTTTTGTGGTTTTTTTTCCTTTGTTTGTTTTGTTGTTTTTGGTTTTTTAAACAGAGAAAGCTGAGATCTGGGTTAAAAGCTACATAATTAATGACATGTTACAAAACCCAGTAATGAAAAGAACACCACCCTTCCTTAAAGGTAGATTAGTACTCTCACGTAGAGGTTGCCAACGCATACATTTTAGACGTCACAATTTAGAGCAAAGTTTAAAAACATACAGCATATTAAATTCACTGAGATCTGCGTGAACAAGTCTGGCATCTTGGTACATTCTTCTCATGTACTGGATGATTTGCAGGTACAGCTCCCGGACTTTGGAGTCAGATAACTGAGCATTCTTCAGCAGAGGAGCAGGCCTTGAAATTACAACACAAATAACAGAAAGTGAACACTTTTTCCTCCTTCACACCAGCTGCAAATGCTTTAAATGCTGTACCTGATCCTTCCGCTCACCAAGTGCGTCAAGCAACTCAGCATGAGCAGCTAAGCGCATGGAGCCAGCATGAAGGGCAGCAAAGCTTGGTATATGCTTGCCAAAGATACTAGAGCTCTGTTTCCAACATGAGCTAATTTGGACCATGCTACATTAATGTTTGCGCCACAAAATAATGAGCTATCTCCATGTATGATTAGCAAGCCTTTCCAGCCTTAATCTCTGGTTAAGCCACTTTACAGACTCATTTTGCACCCAACTGAGGCTTCAGAATCATGCAGATTGTCTGCAGTGGTAGCTGGCAAATGTCTGGGTATTCTACAGGTCACATGCACATGTAAGAGTAAAATGTTAATTTCACAGGCCTAAATAGTAGATAAATTCAGAGGGCTGGTTTGTTTGTTTTTAATAAAATGTTGTCGAAAGCTATAATAAAAAAATATTTCATTTTCTAAGGACACTTACCTATCACCTTTACCAATAAAGCCCATGACAAGCACATGACTTCTTAGCATAATCGGCTCTGGGCAAGGTATCTGGGCTGTATTCAACCTGTAACACAGGAAGAAAGCCACAAAAAAATAAAACCAAACTCTACTATTTGCATTGCAGTAACAGCTCCTCTACTCAGGAAACTCTCATTTGTGAAGAACAACTAGGAAATGAATACAAAAAGCCACAACCATTCTGGCTCTGACCCTTCTCTAAGCATTCCTGTGTTGGACAAAGAATCTTTACACAGTTCAGGTTAATCCTAGATTAACCTATATCACACTGTATGCTGTTACTCAGCAGCAGCTATTTCTAGCCTTTCCTCACTTTTCAGTCATGTCAGACAGAGTGTTCAGACATTGAAGAGCTTAGAGCATGAGCAGCAAGGCAAAAAGATATGTTTATTCCTCCCTCCCCTTTCTTTTCTTTCTCACAGGGAAGCTTAAGACGCTTTCCTGAATACTCCAGAAACTCCAAAACATAGTGATAGCCACAGTCTAGCAATAGGAGTGTACCTCCTATAAACTTAAAGTTTCAGTTACCTTTGCATGCTGAAATAAAAACTGGAAGAATCACCTTATTAAATTCCTCATTTCTTTCTCAGCCCATGTCTTCACCATTTTTCTGGGGTTGCCTTTGCAATATCCATGACGAAATCTTTAAATAAAGAAATAAAAGACAACAGGGACTCTTAGCCAATCAATGCAGTATTAGTACCAGTGATTTTACCACCTTTCAAACAACACCTCTTCCCCAGTAAAACCAGGCAGAAGTCAAACTCACCTGAATTCACCACTCACATACTTATCCCGATCTTTAAACATCAGAATAGAGGTTTTGTAAATTTTTATTGCTCTGTTCTCTCCATTCGCAGTACTGGCATGATATACATTAGCCTATCGGATTATGAAGGGAACAAATAATATTAAAGAAAAACTCTTTAAACCAGCATAACCTTCTCTCTTCTTCTCTTTCTGACACCTGGAAAAGATCTGATAAAAAGATCTGATCTCACCCCAGCCCCTGCTAGGCACCCAGCTGAGTGAGACTGCACACAAGGACAATTTCTCTTTCTACCAGAGGCAGCTTACGGGAAGTACTAAAGACTGGGTAGGAGTATGACAATGCATATAGGACAAAACTCCACCTCATCCACATTCTGGAGACTGAAGCAAGCCCTTGTATGAAGGATTAATTTGAGTCTGTGCACTATTTAGGCCCTAAAGCATGGTCCAAATAGCTCACGTTGACACCGCTACACAGAGTGGAAGCATGCCTTTAATCAGCACGCAAGGACTTGGAAGAAAACCAGGTCAGCCTAGCGACTAGGCATTCTAAAACCGATTTATTAATTTACTTGGAAATTTGTGGCTCGCTTTTAATTACCTGCAATATTACTTGATAATAACAGCACACAAACATACTAGTTTTGTAAAAGCAATGAAGGCTTAGTAGTATTTTAAACAGAATTTTGTTACACCATTTAGATACTCCCATGTCTGCTGACACGTGGAGCTAGTCTCATCTGCATGCAAGAGAGTCTCGCATGAAGGAAGAATTACCTTGGTTTGTATGTTTTTCAGGCACTGTTTAATATTGTGTGTACACATACCCTTTCAAAAAATTTCAATTGTAACATAAAATTAACAAGATCAACAAATTTAAGATAACATTTAAGTATTCTGAGAAATCTTTCATACTTGGGGAAAACTTGTTTCCTTTAACATAAATTGCATTTTATCTTAAGATTACTTCCTACCAATCAAGCAACACACACACAAAAAAAAAAGTAGTACTAAACTCAAGTATTTCACTACATCCTCTGAGCACCACAAGCTTCCACCTAGCTTGTTGAGAAAAAGACTATCATGTCATTTGTAATAAAACTTACTTCCTTCCCTGTGCTGATGCAGCCATTGATTTCTGATATGACACCTCTAGTTAGCATCTTGAACAGAATCATTCGGGTCCTTGGATCCAACACCTCAAATTTAATACAGAAAAGTCAGCACAATTGCTCTCTTTGAAGAGGACAAAACCTACTAATACAGTCCGTTCTTAGTACCATATTAAAGGACCCATGGCATCAGACTATTCTTAAGAATCAAATGATAATCCAAATAGCAGCCACTCAAAATTTGGCATGATTCTAGAATGATACTTCACTTACCTTCAAAATTATTTTTTTTTATTCTAAGCATATGTCCTTGAGCTAGCTCTAGAAGAGACATAAGAGAATGATTTCCCACCCACAGTTGCATTAAATATGTTAAAATAAGGTTTCTCTTAAGATACAACTATCATAACTGAAACAGAGCAGCTATGTGGCCTTGGGCCAGTAACGGTTCAGTCTTGCTAAAGAAGAAAAAAGGAAAAAAGCAAACCCAGCATTTTTTATTGTTCTTTGGAATTTAATAAAAGCTTAAGATGGAATTCTGCATTGCATATACAATCAAATCACAATGCTAAGCACAAAAATGAGCTCCAAAATGTTTATGGAAGCAAGTACAACCTTCACACAAGAAAGAAACATAAAGAAACAACAGGTCTCTTCAAGATAACAACGGAAACAGAATTCCAAAGCAAAACTCTGTTCCTATAGTATCCATTTTATCATTGATTCCAGAATTCCACATTATTGGATGCAGTCAAAAGAGAAATTTGATGCATTAAGGACTTACCTGTTCTACTGTTGCTCTGTCTGACTTGTCTTTGACTCGGTACCTAGCAGAAGTGAAAATAAAATGATACAATCCCACACATGGACTCAGTACTTTGACAGAGTAAAACATGACATTGTGTATGAAAGAGAGGATGACAGCCTCAAAAAGTAAGCCTTTCAGTTCATATAAAAGCAAAAGTTTCTCCTGCAGGCAGGAAGGAAAAAAAAAACCAAACAAAAACCCAAAACACAAACCCATAAACATCAGTGCCCTTCACTTTTACAGATATCTGCTTGCCTCCACTGAACTATGCTCACTCGGGAGAAAACGATATCTGTCTTAACAACTTAGGGCTATGAACTGCAGGCTAAAAAAAAAAATTTTTTTAAAAAGGTACCTCTCCTCACCAAATCATCAGGTGGAACCTTCAAAAGGCTTCCAGTATTTTTTTCTAGCCCAAATGCTTAAGGACCTCTGTTTAGTAAAAGAGTATCAGAGATAAAATTGTCTTTTCCTAGTGGAATGACACCTGTCACTTCTGTCTTACTACACCAATACAATCAGATGTACTATCAGCAGCAGGGACAGAAGCATCAGAACTTCAGAACAATTTAAACAACTGATCTGGAAACCAAAGAGTTTAAGACCAGAAAGCAAATTGCTTGCAGACTACTTACAAATTTTAGCTTTCTTAATAAATTTATTCAAAACTCAGGATCACACTAGAAAATTAGAACTACTCTTCTGAGTTCAAATTATTTAAATGAAAATAGAACCAGGAGTAATACTCACATGTCTGCTTCCTTCTGTCTAGACTTTTCTGTGACTCGGTTTATAACAGAGTCATCAAAATTCAGCTTATCTGAAAAACACAGAAGAAGAAGAAAAAAAAACCAACGCAAAATCAAAGAAGTTCCCTACATTCGGAATTGCCCCTGCAATTCTGCTGCCAGCCGATACGCCACAACACAACATTCAAACACAGGTGGAGCTCTTTATAACAAGCCCAGAAGCGTAGCTACATACCAGAGTTAACCTAGAGCTCCATTCTGTCTACATTTCAAGGACTATAAGGTAACAACACAGATGAGCAAGGCAGTCCCACTGACCTGGAGATGTAATGCCATGCAGAAGGAATGCCTTTTGGATAACATCCCACCACTAAATTTGTCCACCATTCTATTACCGTAATTGAATGCCATTTTTCTGAACAGAATAAGCAATAGACTCCAGGATCCTCTCCTCATGATGTATTTAAAATGGTGTTTGATTAATTGCTAAATGTATAAAAGCTGCTGTATTTGGCTATATATACCAGCACTACGCTTTTGAACCTTCATTTTAGAACCGCTTCGTTATGAAGGAAAACACAACCTCTGTTTATTACCCTGTCAAAAGGCCCCAATCACGGCCACATCTAGCCCTAACAGGCTGAGCTGAACAGTCATTTCCATCGCGTCGTAAACATCAAACTACACTGGCTAGGACAGCAGCCTCTTCCCTTATCACAGAAACTCTACCCCTGTGAGATAACTGTTGCATAGTGTACCACCCTAATACTACAGGGGACTGCAATAGTCTAGAAAATTTAGCTGTGGTAGCAGCTTTGAGAATGACCAACATCACAACAGAGAGCTGACACCCTCCCTCCAGCCAAAAAGCTTGCTCCTACAGAGAAGCTAGGGAAGAAATAATTTACGTGGTCTGGAGAAGTCAAGGGGAAGAAAAACAAAACAAAACAGCCCTGTGGCTCTGAAGGGGGAGAGAAAGGGCTATGACAGCTGGTTAATGGAGACTAAAGGAAACTTCAAGTACGCAAAAGCCATTTTTTAATCTGTCTGGAAATGGTTAACTGCCATTCCAGTGACTTCTGGCTTAACGTAAGCAGAATTAGTCTGAGAACATCACAGAGTGCTTATCTGTTTTCATAAAAGAATACAATGCAATTATACTCACCTAAATTAATTTTATGTTCAAACTTCCTTAAAGCCTTGTCTGTAGGGGTAGACATTTTTGCCGAAAGACAACTAGGCGTCTGTCTATTAGCCTGAAACAAAGGATTTGTTAACATAAGTTGCCTTCTCTAGATAGCCCTTTGAAATACAGACAATATCATTGGAAAAGTCAGCTCAAATGCCTATGCCTAGAGCTATAAATAGAAAACCAGAAAAGGTGAGGAAATGGATATGGATTAACATCAGATTTTACTTAATTCAAGAAAAGAAAATACAGGTGACACATCAGTTAAAACTCCAAAAAGTGCCCCAACTCAGGGTTATTTTTAGTCTGAGAATTGAGCTGCAAGTCTCTCATTTTAACACTTTTATCATCTGTAAAAGGAAGGGAAATGGGAGACAGAAACAAGGAGAAAAATGAGAGAAAAAATGAGAAGGCAATCAACTGAGGAAACTTTCCAAGATGCTCTCTTTTCTTACAGGTAGTCTTCTCCAAACACAATTAATATCTGAACACGATTTCACCAACACTGGACAGCATAAACCTCTAACCAAAGGCAAGAATAAGTCACCCAGGACAAGTGCTGTGAGTCAGACATGATATGCCACGATCACCACCACTTTAATTTATCTCAACTATTCTGTTATGTTGGTAACAATAAGAAAATAAACGTTTTGAATCTCCAGTGTCCAAGCTGAGGGGAAGAAGGACACTAGTTCTCACATCACGTATGCTTTTCTGCACACCACCAGAGTTTCTATGCCAACAGCATACACCCTAAATTAATCCACTTCTAGCACCTCCCTCTCTCTCCTGTGCTTTCTTTTGTCTCCTTCACTACTAGTCCAAAACATAACCTGTTTCACCCTGGGTGTGACAAGCAGGTACGGTCTCAAAATTAAATAGAAAAGATGGGGAAGAGAGGAAAAATACCAAAAAGTAAGCAACATCAGTAGAGATCGGGGTGGACAAAGAAAGGTTGAGAAAGCTAAGAAACAGAAGGAAAACCACAGTGACAAAGATGATCCAGCAATAGAGACAAGGAAATCAAGAGGAGCTCTGGCTACAACGTACATATACACATGGCACGGTAGAGGAACAGACTCAAAGGAAGGGAAGTCTCGAGGAAAAATTTCTGTTTGCACTTATGCTCAGCATAATACTAACAAAGAACAAAGCCTCCAGGTTAGCCCCATTTGCTCTTGGGCACCCTTGACGCTCACAAAATAGCCGTCAACATACCTGTGGATTGCATCCACCAGCAGCATTGTGGCGCTTCATGAGTCTTCCCACCTCATCATCCCAGTCCCAGTCTTCATCTTCCTCTTCATCATCATTGTCATCATCACCATCTCCTTCCTCAGTGTCAACTTCTTTGCACATGCATGACTGGCAGTTCTCAGCGACCTCACCTCCTTCAACTGTTTCTGTGTCTTGCGTAAATTCACTTCAAACAAATACAGATGTTTATATAACTACAAATGGTTGATACAGTCATCAAAAATTCAATACATTTATCCCAACAAATTATTTCACAAGGTTGGCTCTCCATGAGATGTTTCTCACTTCACCTGTCTTTAAGCAAGCACGTATGAGGATATCTCTGCCTTTAAAGGATGGACTACATTTAAATTATCTTTTTCACCACATCAGTCCTGCCTTCTAACTTGTTCTGCAGTTACACGTATTTGGATCCCTCTGACTCCAATCAGATCAACACACCAGATCAAGCCAGCTGGCTCCTTCACCAGAGGTGAACCACTCTGCTTGCTGCCACAGCAGATTTCCACTTGACAAGGTATCACACAAAAGCTCGCTGGAGGCAGAGAGCCAACCTGCTGGTAACTCAGGGCACCAGCACAGCCTACATGGAAAAAGTTAGGCCTAAAAAAGAATTTGTGGGAGAAATGTACCCTTTTGACTTACTCACATCTTAATGGCTGTAGTACGACACATTTTTCTGCCAGAACGAGTGTGTCCCAAAGCGGATTCTCTGCCAGCATTCGACATTTAGAACGACAGAACCGTTTGGGTTGGAAGGGACCTTAAAGATCGTCTGGTTCCAACCCCCCTGCCATGGGCAGGGACACCTTCCACTAGACCTGGGTGCTCAAAGCCTCGTCCAGCCCGGCCTTGAACTCTCCAGGGAGGGGGCACCCACAACTTCCCTGGGCAACCTGTTCCAGTGCCTCACCACTCCCATAGTGAAGAACTGAACTATTTAACATTCATTTAACTAAATAAATGGCAAACCAGAAAGAAGATGGCTTGAACACACAACCCAAGACCATTCCTTATTCGCTCCCCACTAAATATAAAAACCTCGAGGCTTTCAGTGCAACAGAACATGTTGCTTTAATTCCAGAACGAACCAAACTGATCCGCTGTCCTAAGCGACCCGCTGTTCTCTTAGGCGGTTTCACATCTTCAGTTACAGCCAAACAACGCCAAGGTGAAATTGCCTCTGCCCCCCGAGCCTGCAGGTGGGTCCGGCCACTTTAGTGGTGAAGCAGAAATCACAAATAATTGAAAAGAAAAGCCGAGAGGGCGCGCCGAGCCCTTCCTCGCACGTCCCGTCCCAGCCCGGGCAGCACACCCGCCCCCCCGCAGCCTTCCGGCGGGCATCCCCCGCTGCCGGGCGGCGTGCAGGGCTGCTCCCCTCCACGCTCGTCGCGGTTTTTTTGCCGGCCGCGCCTGGGGACGGACGCCCCCGAACCACCCTTCCCCCGGGCGGCACCGACGGGGCCTGCGGGAACCGCCGCCAGCCCGCCCGGCCTCGCCCCACGCACCACAAGCGGCCCGCCTTCCCCCCCCCCCCCCCCCGCAACGAGCGGCCCACACCCGGCCCCTCGCCGCCTCCTACCCGTCGGAGCACTCCGCATCGTCAAACTGCCCGGGCACGGCCTGGCTCATCGCCACCGCCCGGTAATCCATGGCGGCGGCGGGGATGGAGGCGACCGGCACACGGGGCTGCAGGCACCGAGTCGCCCCCCTACGGTGCCGGCAGAGGGACCAAAAGCATCGAGGACGAGGGCGAGCGCGGCCGCACCGCTGAGGCGAGGAGGACCTGCCCCCGGCCCCGCCCCTTCTCAGGTTCCGGCGCGGGGATTGGCTGCCAACGCCTGACGTCAGTCTTACCGTCGGGGTTTGGCCCAGCCGCGAGGCGCCGGTGTGAGGGGGGTGGAAATGGCGGCGGGGGAGAAGGGGCCGGAGCCGGAGCCGGGGCTGTGACCCTGCGCCCGCCCCGGCCGGCGACACACCGCCTGCCCCCACACAACGCCAGTCCGGCAGCCGCAGCCTTCCTCGGGGGGCCCTCACCGCGACCGCTGGTAGGTAAATAAATACGTAAATAAATACTCATCTGCCGTACCTCTGCATAACACCGCCTTAAAAATGCTGCATCTCCGAGCCCTCTTCTCCTTGCTAGAAATGACCGCTTATGCCACAGATTCGTGGTTGCTTTCCCTAAAACGTTAGGGATGATCTGTGTCGTCTGTGATAGACATGGATAGAGTTTTACGAATATATTCTGAAATACTGTGTTTCCAATCTAATAAATAAAGGTACAACTGAAGCCAAAGGAATTCCAAATTTTCGAGCCTCACTAGAAGCGTCTTAGGTCGCTGTAACACCCCTTACACGGAATGATGTGCTAATCGGTTTACATACCAGTATAATGTAGGATTAAGAAAATAAAAGTGAGCGCTGGGCCTTTGCTATCATCTGGTAGGTAACGGTAAAATTTTAAAATGCAGTCTTTTTTGTAGATGTTTTCCCATTATCCAAGTGGTACACGTAAAGGCTATCAAAAATCTGCAGTTGTGCAGAAAACAGGGATGCTTGTACCGAGAAGCCTTTAAAAAAGAATGAATGCCATGTTCCCCCCACAATGCTTCTGTGCAGTCAACCCATCGAGAGTCTCTGAATGTGGAAAGCAACAAGCCAGTTTCTGGCATTTCTAAAGCTACAGCTTTACTTCAGGCTGCCTTCAAGTTCTGCCGCTTAAGCTTCTGACACTAGAGCACCTGGAACCTAAATACCCCTTTCTCCTTCTTTTATACAAAAGAGGAAATCTTGTGTCAAATATCCTCTCTCCGTAATAAAGTGCCAGCTGGTTACGGCAGAGAAGAATACAGTCTCAGTCTGAAGGAGCAGTACAACTGCCTCCCAAAGAACTCTTTCACCTACTAAGGGAGGAAAAGGAGAGTAGACAGAAATGGCTCCTATCCTTGCAAACAAAATTCCAGGGAGAAAAGGATGGGAGGCTGGCAGAAAGTCAACAGCTGCGATCCAAATACAACAAGCTGGCTGCTCAGCTTCGAATCCCGCAAGCAGAATTTGGAAACCAACCAGCTGAGATGAAGAAAATGCAACAGCAGATTTGCGAGTTCAGGAGAGAGAACCAAAAGCTGCAGCAACAGAGGGTGAAAGGCCAAGAACAAAACTGCATCCTGCAACTTGAAACTGCCAGATGGAAAAAGAGATATGATAAAGTCAGAGAATCACAGACAGCTAAGGTATAATTCAGACTGATACAACACTATCGGCATCGTAAGTATCTGTAATGGGTAGAGTTCCTAGTTGCCACGCGCAGCAGTTCCCTTTCCCTTCTCAGGGCAAACTTCCACTGACTCAGGCTGAGGGTTCTGACCAAGAAGTTGAGAACCGGGAAAGTATATAAACTTGTGTCCGTCCAAGAACATTAAAGTTAAGATAGCACTCCTTCTCTTAAGTCTTTTACGGGACTTGAGTCCCTGTGTGGAATTTTGTCTTGTACAGATATTTTTGCAGTCATCCAATTTCAAGTAGTTATCGAACACTTTGCAATCTATTATTTGAAATAAATGAGGGAATAAAAAGTTATGATAATGGCCTTTTTTCACTTCTTCAAGGGGAAAAGGAATGAAAGGACTGGAATAGAAATGTTCCAAAGTTTGACACCTTATGTCTTCCTTCAACTTTGCAGAAGCTTCTACGTACAGTTTTCACAGAATAGTTTGGATTGGAAGGGACCTTTAAAGATCATCTGGTTTTGTCTGTATCTTCCCTGAGTTGGGGAGGTTCAAGACTGGACACGCTATTCTAGATAAACTCTAACACTGATTGGAGAGGTAACAGTCACTCACTTTCATCTGCTGGCTGTGCTCCTCTTGATGTCGCCCAGGATGCTCTTGGCCTTTCTTACTGGCTCACGGCAGCTTCACATCTACAAGGACCCCCCCAGGTCCTTCTCAGGAGAAGCTTCTCCCCAGACAGTCAGTCCCCAGCCTGTTCCTTCTCTGGTGCAGGACTCCTTGTCCCTGTTGACTTTCATGAGGTTTCTGTTGGCTCATTCCTGCAGCTTGCCTAGGTCCCTCTGGGTGGCAGCCCTGCACTCAAGCACATCTGCTAGGCCCCTGCCGCCACCCCACCACCCGATTTGGCACAAACTGCAAACCTCGTAAGCGCTTTTGGCCCCTCCAAATCATTGATAAAAAAATTAAATTGGACAGGTCCTGTGACATTCCTCTGCAGTATTGTCCTTGTTACTGGCATCCGGGTAGAATACGAGGCTCCTGAGAGCCAGCGGATGGCTCCTGAGCTGATAATGACTGTCGGCTAGATGACAGAGATTAGCCACATCTGATTAATAAACCCCCATACCCTCACCTATTCCCCATTAAAGAGTGCATGGACCTGGGGGCAGGGGTCACTTAGGATGCAGAAGCCTGTAGGGCTGTGATGTGCTTTTGTAGCCTGGCTGCAGTCTTCAGCAAGGATCCGGAGATCTAGCAAGAACCATCAGGGAACCCTGGGGGCAAGGCCTCATGGTACTCAGTTCAGGGCGTAAGAAAGCCCAAGCTAACTTGGAAGCATGCAGCAGGAATGGGGCTGATCCACAAGGGAAAACTGGCCAGAAGCTGAGGGTGACCCCAGCATGGGCGGTGTCCCGCCAACCGTGGCACAGAACCACAGCACTTGGGTGGGGTGGTGACAGCAACAGGTTCTGCCAGGAGTCCCAGTGACTCTGAAAGATCTCAGCCTCTGAAAAGTCAGCATCATCTCCGCTGATGATCCTTGTATCGTTGTTTCACAATGTTTGATAACGCTTCTGGTGCATCTGACAAAGGTTAGATACGTTATTTTACCACTTCATTTATTAGATCATTTATTGATTTGATACGCTAAATTTTTATATAAATTGTGTGAAAAATAGAGCCATGACAAAATAAAAAAAAAGCAGAATGAAAAGCAACGTGGTTGGGTTCAGCTGCAAAACTGGATAGGTAATAAAAAAAGTGCTTGATTCTCATAGGTAAAAGAAACTTTTTTTTTCCTTGTTGAAAAAGCTTTGCCCCTTCTTCACTGAGCAGGGAAAGAAAATGGTGTTCAGACTCAGAACATATTGTCCAAATTTGAATGTACCGACAGCAGTACACAAAGCCATCCAACAAAGAAAACAGACCTGCTTTGTTCATTTCCCATAGCATAAAGTGTAATAATGTCTAGAAATTAACTGAATCTTCATTTTCCGCATTTTTTCTTTAACATTGACAACTCTATCACAGCCATAGGTGGCTTTCTTATTTATTGATTACTCCATATGTAATTATATGTCCATGTTCTCTCACTGGTTATATTTTATTTCCCTATTCTACGGACTTCAGGCTTAGAATATAATTTTTCTTTCACCACATATGGCAAGTGACACTGCCCTGTTCTTAGAATATTTTCCTTTACTACCATTACTAAACATAGAATCATAGAATCGTTAAGGTTGGAAAAGACCCTTAAGACCATCGAGTCCAACTGTTAACCTAACACTGCCAAGTCCACCACTAAACCATGTCCCTAAGAACCACGTCTACCCATCTTTTAAATACCTCCAGGGATGGGGACTCAACCACTTCCCTGGGCAGCCTGTTCCAGTGCGTGACCACCCTTTCGGTGAAGAAGTTTTTCCTAATATCCAACCTAAACTTCCCCTGGCGCAGCTTGAGGCCGTTTCCTCTCGTTCTATCGCTTGTTACTTGGGAGAAGAGACCGACCCCCACCTCGCTACAGCCTCCTTTCAGGTAGTTGTAGAGAGCAATAAGGTCTCCCCTCAGCCTCCTCTTCTCCAGGCTAAACCACCCCAGCTCCCTCAGCCGCTCCTCGTAGAACTTGTGCTCTAGGCCCTTCACCAACTTTGTTGCCCTTCTTTGGACATACCTTAATGGAGGCACAGAAGGTCTCAAACACACACACACTATGTTAAGTTTCACAATATATTCTGTATTTTAATACTCAAAAAGCAATCTATGAAATAAATACAATTTTAATTACCTATCAGTAGCTTACGTGCTTCCTAGTAATTCTCTGCCATTTGTTATAGCTGGTCTTGGTCAAGACACCGCAGTTACCCTTCAGTTAACTCTAAGGAAAGGCAGTGATGAACCCTGTGCTAAATTTTGGTTCTCCATCTGTTCAAACACTGTTTTCCTCCACTGTTACACTCACTAGGACACAGATCATCCTTCTACCACTGAACATAACAGGAAGAATGAAGCTATTATTGAACTACAAAAAAAAAAAAGCAAAGAATGTCACCCTTGAAAACAAAACCTTGACGAAAAATGTAGATCTTTCCTGAATGCTTGAGGAATGTAGAAATGGGTCTGTCCAGCTGATTAAGAAAGCTTCTGTAGTACAAGGACATAGAAAACCTACTAATCCTTTTTACTGAACTGATTATGAAAGCTATTTGATTCACAGTGTTTTCATCACACTTCCCATGTGCCTCCCAGTAAAGGAAGTTTACTCTTCAAATTATTGTTTATTTGATTTTTATTATGATGTTCAGTAAACACACAATTATGCCCAGTATTACACATAATATCATATTAGTTTTCTATCAGTATAATGCCTCTTGAGATTTAATTATCAGATTTTTAGGTCACTTTGGAAATTACTCAGAAAAAAGCACCCTTCACCTATGACACTAGGTGTTACATCCTTCTATTAATTAGTTACTTCTAAAACTAACTTGAAGGTTTTCATTACAGCGTAAGCCAAAACCAGTCAAATTATTTGCAGTATTTACTCAGTAACATACACTTAATTGGGAAGATCATCAAGAACAGAGTCAAGAAATGCTTTCAGTGATTCTAATGAATATGAGAAGCGTATGCCCGAGACTGGACAGTGTCACAGAGTATATACCAAACCTTTAGGAGATACTTCCACCCAAAGAGTGAACAGAGAGTAATTATGTGAACTGAACCTACAGCTCCTTTACTCTGCAGGCTTTACTTTCTCCAGCCAAGCCCACGAGTTGGTGTTCCTTACCTCCCACGAAGGGCGAGAGTGTCTAATAAAAAGGTTTAGTTGCTTTGTAACTGATTCTATAGGCTTCTCTCTCAAGCCAACAAGATAAAATTTAATGGAGAAAAGCCCAAGCTTGTTGAAGATAACTGAATGTACAGACTGAAGGGCATGATACAAAGATCTGAACAGCTGGTTACATTTGAGAGCTGTGATTCTGTAGCTAAAAAAACACATACTAGAAAGAAGATACACATAGAACGTATAAAGCATTATTTCCAGCTTGGGGTTTCTCACTGACAGCCTGTTCTTAAAAATTGCTATTGCAATTGATATTTTTTATAGACAAGGTATATATAAATTACAGTTGAGTCTCAAACTTTATTACTACAAACGTTTAGTTACAAAGTACATGGAAAACGTAGCAATCACAAGACAGTTAATTAATTAAATTAAAACTTTCCAAGACCAAGCTAGGAGGTGAGTTCATTATTCACAATGATAAAAATCAGAGGTTGTTTGCATTTACTGAGCACTGATAACAAATATTACTGTGTACTGTGCCCCTTTCCCCTCTTGCTCCATGTTATTCTGTGTTCATATAGAGTTTATACAGTGGAGTCTGGAAGCTGATTAGGGCCCTGCAGTGCATTAATGGCCCAACAATAAATATATAATACAAGAGGTGCAGGCCCCCTCAGCTTGCTAGTTGAGTACTTGCTACTAGCTCCTGGCTAGACAGCTACTCGAGCTCCTTTGGGAGGGATGCATAAGTACAAAGAGTCAGTAAAATGTACGTTGCCCTACACCTTGTTATACAAACACAGCAGAAGGACAGGGTTGCACTGAAGGGCTACCGGATGGCCAAACACTGCTAGCAGCACTTAAGATCTCATTAGTCTGGCAACTTCTCCAGTACAGAGATGTCCTCGTTCCCTCTTCCTTGTCCACTTCAAAGGCTTATGCCTCATCAACACAACACCTGTTCTTATGATACAGACCTACTGGAGAAGGCAAACTGTATAACATGATAGTGTTAAGAACTGGACCTGCTTTCTTTGCAGCAGCCAGACATACTACTGTCTTTCAGGTTTGTAAATGTAGTACAGCCAAAGAAAGTAAAGTGTGCATCAAGGAAATCTGAACACTAGCTCCCCCCCCCCAAAAAAAACAGTGGACATTTGTTTCATTTTACTTCTGACTCCAGAAAGACATATGGGATCTCTTGCTGAACTGTGGGAAGGTGGTTTGCAGCCTTTCACCTCAGAGCTTGCCACTAGCGAACAACATCCACACCTGTGTAAGCCCGGAGCCCCTCCAGAACAAACTGCCAGCAGTTCTGAACCGTGCCAGTTAGCTAGGCCGAACTACACCGCCAGGTTCATTGCTGCTCCTGAACTCTTCCACAGTACGAGTCCAAATCACGTAAAAGGGAATGCTAGCACCTTAAGCCACTATGCCACCTGGGCTCTAACACAAGCAAACTCTCATACCTACCAATTTGTTTGATTTGCAGTCAGAAATGTGAATTTAATTTGTAATCTTGAAGTTGACCGCTCTGGTATTTCCAGCTAGTTTTCAATCAATAGACAAGGATTAGTAGATAAACATAATTAAATGGACACAATGAATCTTCCGTCTGGTACCACCAAAGACAAATGCTCAAGCGTTTGACACTCAGGCTGAATTTTCTTGCAGAATTTAAAAATGTTGCAGATACTATTTATTCTTTATATACAGTAATGGAACTGTTTAACAAAATATTTGATGTTTTACATGAAGAAGATAAGATAGACTTAAGATAGTCTATCAGGTTCTGTCTTTACTAGTGTCTCACAACTAAAACACAAGTCAGGACTCTCCAATTTTGTGCTTTCCTGATTTTACAGTGTAGCACCCTTCTCTGTGGTGTGATAGACTGGACTTACGATTTCCATGTCCACAATGACATAAAAATCTGCCAAGTAGACAGATTATCACTGAACTTAAATTAACTTACACTATAGAATAAAAATAGCCTTTTATCTTTCGGTGTCAACAACTTTGTTTCTGCTCTTCATCCAGAGTTAGGAACAAAAATCCCCTAGCTAAAATAATCTGCATGCTTTAAGCTGTATATATTGCAAAACCATCACCCCAACCAAAGTGTTACAAAGAGTCTTAAGCTGAGCAACCTTGAACTAGGCCAAAGGGAGCTCTGAAGTTCCTCTCCTGTTGCCATCATAGGGAGCATATGGAATTCATAAATCCGATTAAGCAATCATGGTTGGTGACAACAAATTTATCCAGATTACTAGATTTTTCGGTTGATTCTTTCTGTTTCTCAGAAACACATCTAGTCAAGCTCATGGAACACACAGTTTCTCCATGTATTTGTATCAGGTAGATCTCCAGAGAGGTATACCTCTCTGTTGTTTTTTTTTTTTTTTCAGATAAAGTAAAGAATCTGTGTGCCTTTGCGACAATTTTCCTGCAACAGGATAACTAAAACTCCTTCCTAGAAAAAAAAGAAAAATGGGAAAGCACTGACCTTCAAAGAACCCCCACAATTCAGGCGAAAATCCAGCAGATCTCCTTAAGAGCTCCTGTGAACACTGGTTTGTCTCCTGTACCACCACCCACTCAGAAGCAGCCAACAGGAGTCCCAGGGCTGAGGCTTGCGATATGAATACTTTCTGCCCACATCAATTTCAAATAAGTTGATTCCCCCCAAGTTATCATGAGTGATGACAGAGAATAACAACACCTTGATAGGTCCAGGTGGGAGATTCTCACTGGAATCATTAATAACCGCCACGTACAGTAACTGTTTGTCATTTTGAAAAGTACTATAGGAATTAATATGAAAAAAATCTCAGAATTACATATCCATAAAATTACTTCTCTAAACTACAAAACGTAATGAAGATATAATCCTTGATACAATTCCCTTGGAAGTATAGTAGTATCTCTTCTGGTTTCAGCAGGCACTACAAAATATAGAAGGGTACGAAATCACCGACTATTAGAAGAAAATTTTACACTTTTGACACTTTCTGAAAAGCAGAAAAATCAGTCTTATCTGTGACCCCATGAAAAGTCCCAGCAAAAGCAATGAGCTACCTTTTCAGCATGCTCTGGATTAGGGCGGTTACTCATCAAAACTATTGCCTTGACCTGAACCTGAAGAGAATCGGCAGGTATTGCAGTTCTTGGCATATGGTGGCACTGCAAGGTATGGACAACTACAGCAAAGCCCAGAGAAAAACAGCTGAGCAAAAAAAATACATCTTGCTAGCATGTAAAATTCCAGGAAAACTCAGGGAGCAAGTGAAAAAGTGAAGCTCCTGATTTTACCAACAGAAGTTCCCTCTACATTACAAACAAGATCCCTGTCCTAGTCAGATTACATTTCGGCTGGCTTTTTTCCGAGACATCCCAGTATACCATCCAAAACTGAGAAACGGGAAGCAGACGACAGGTTAGGACTGTATGTATGACACTGCTCCTAAAAGCGCTTTGCTGAATCCATCTCTCATAGAAGCCACTGAGTAAATGCTGACAAGGCAGTCCGATAGAGCCTTAAACACTTTGCCATGCCAAAAGCAAGTATTAATGCAGAAATAATAAGTCTCACTATGTGTACATAAACAACTATTTGCCCTTTGCTGGTATCTTAGGAAAAGAAACACACATCTGGAAGAATCATTTAAGAACTTCAAAACGGAACTGGAAATATGAGGTAAACTTTATTTACCGTCCACAAACTTTAAGAACGCACACCCTTTTTGTAATACGTTATGAAACTGAAGGCTTTTTTCCTAATAACAGTTTTACCTTTAATTTCTAACTGAAAAGCTTTTTTAAATGCAAGGATCCAATGCTTGTACGTAACTGTGACCAGACGCAGAATTCCCGTCGGGAATGTGAACTCCTAGTGAACGCCGGCCTTCTCGGGAATTAGGATCCGATATAAGAGATGTCAAATCTAGAAGTTACAATAATGACAATTATCATCAACACTTATTTTGTTATATCCGTGAATTAACACACAGAGCAGTCTGCGCAAAAAAAATATCTCTGCAGCTTACTTCAGTTATTCATACAGTCCCTCCTTTCAGATTATAAGTTGTTTAATATGAGTAGAGTACTTAGCGCAAAAGAACTGCAGCCTAATAAGCTTTTAGGCACAGCTGTAATATTGCAGTCAGTCTGGGCTCAGTGTTTTGCTAAAGCTAGTCAAGGTATCTCAATTATTTTCACAGGCACTGTTAATTAACACCTTTCTGTGCCCCCACCACATGCAAACTCAGTAAGAGCACCACACAGGTTAATTAATTAGTAACACCAGGATCAGTTAACTCAGATGGAAAAGCAGCACATAAAGTACATAGTCACTGCTTAGAAGACAGAGAACATTTCAGATCCTACAGCGCTAAATAGAAAACTTCCTATAGCATGCTACTATTCTCTCTTTTATTTCCCCCAAGAAAAAATGTTTGGCTGCTTTTCCCCCGCAAAAAAAAAACCAAAAACCAAACAAAAAACAAACCACGACTAGGTTAAGTCAAACATGTTTGGCCAAAGATTATGATGTTAAACAAATTTAAAGACCTTTGCAGAAAAAGTAATATTACACCACTGAGTGGATCTTATCCAACTAGAAATATTTTTATCAGTAGCAATGGATGTTCTTTGGTTTTCATCAAGCTGCATCTTCAGTCAATACTTAACAGCATTTCAGTAACATTTTCAGCTTGTTAAAAATATGACTAAGATAAAACTTAGCTAGAAAGGTAACTTTTGATAATTTTTGTGTAATTTGCAGGTTCAAAATCAAATGAGTTAAAATAATGTGGAAAATGAAAGACAAAATCTACTACATCTACAATTGCTATCACAGCAAGCTGCATATGCACAAACGACAGTTACCACAAAATAAGGAATGTGAATTAACACTACTCATGTTTCATTGTACCCTCTATGCAAACTGCTGTTAACTGTGGGAGAGAAGAGAAGGGTGGAAGGCTGGTTTTGGCCTCGGTATTTTCACTGAATGTTTTGACTGTGGGACTTGGGAAGGCTTTCCGTCTTAATATGCCTTACATTTCATTTAACAAAAGATCCACTGAGATAAAGGTAACCTATCACTTTCATATACATTGCCTATCAAGCTTTGGGAAACTTGTTCAATTAAACCATCAAATATATAACCCATAGAATCATTTAGGTTGGAAAAGACCTTTAAGATCATCAAGTCCAACCGTTAACCTAGCCTAACCGTTAACCTAACTCAAAACCAGTTATGCTAAAGCAATGTGGAACTGTAAGATTTTGATAGCACCTCTGTTTCAGTAATACGCTTCATCCTTGCTCCTTCCAGAGGTATGTTAGTCTACTCTGCAAAAAAAACCCCAAACAATAAATCCTCATCCTTTGCGTTTTACTCCTCTCCCCACAGTAGGTTAACAAGGACGAACACGACTGGCGTTCCCTCCGTTACAAGCAACCTAAGCTGGAGGCACAGCCTCTCACACTGCCCAGCGCGGGCAGAGGAGAGGAGCGGCTCTGCCCTCCCACCCCTCCCCCGCCCACCTCCTGCGGCCAGGGCGGCCCCGACAGCCACCCCACGCAGCCGCCCCTTCCCACCGGGAGATTAAAGCCGCCCCGCCGTATTTCGCACGGGCAGCGTGAGGCGCACCCCTCCGGCGGGACCCCCCAGCCCTACCGCGACCTCCCAGGCGCCGAGGGCCAGCCCTTCCCCGGCAGCCGCCGCGCCCCGGGCCGAGCCACCGGCCGCGGCTCACCTCAGGCCGGCCCCGCACCGCCAACGGCGGGAGGCGGGCGGGAAGCCCCGCGCATGCGCACCCGCCCCCTTGGCACGCAGGAAGCCCCGACCCGGAAGCGGAAGGGGCGGCGCATGCGCGAGGAGGGGCGGTGGAGGGGAGACGTGTGTTAAGCTCACGTGACCGCCCGGCCTCCTCCCCGGCGGGGCCACGTCCGCTGCGGCGCGAGGGCGGGGCGGGGGCGCGGCCGGGGCCGGGGCGGGAGCGGCCCCGGATGGAGGCCGCCGCCATTTAGACGGCCCGCAGCGGCAGGTGTGGGGCCGGCCGGCGGTGCCGGGTAGTCGTTGCCGCCGCCGCCGCCATGAGGCGCCTGTCGCAGCTGCTGTTGCTCGCCCTGCTCGTCTTCCCCGCCGCCCTACTGCTCGGGGGCGCCCGCGGCGGCCCAGGTGAGAGCGGGCGGGTGACGGGAGCGGTAACGGCCGTTAGGGAGCACGCGGCGGGCTCCCCTCGGCGATCCGGGGATGGCGGGGAGGGGGAGCCCGGCGCCGCCGGCGCGGTCCTCCTGTCGGGAGGCCGCTGCTCATTCATCGCCGCCGGGCGCGGGCCTCCCGGCCTCCCCGCACACGTGGGCCGCCGCCGCGGCCGCCCTCCTCGGGCCGGGCCGGGCCGGGCCGGGGCTCCGGCGTCTGGTTCCGCTCGCGCGGGGGGCGGTGGCCGCGTTCGAGGGCGCTCCGGCGGGGTGCGGGCTCCTCCGGGCAGGGCCGGACACTGGCCTCTCGTCTCTCCGGCGGGGCGAACCGCGCGTTGCGGTGCCAGGCTGGGCGCCGCTGCCCCCTCAAAAAAAAAAAAAACCCAACCAAAAAAACCTCGCTGGAGGTTGTGGCACCGGGCTCGTCGCTTTCTTCGCTGCCGCCCTCGGGTGGTGGCGGCTTCCACGGCGAGTCGTTAGCAGAGGCGCGGGCTGCCGGCCTGCCTTCCCACCTCGTCTCCCTCCACCCCCCCCCCCCCCAGCGTCCTTCACGCCGCCGAGCGCTAATCTCTGTTTACCCGGTGGCCTTATCTGATTCCCGGTCTGAAAATTGCCTGCCTGCGACCGAGTGCGGAAAGGCCGGAGGGCAGCCGTCCCGCCCAGCTCTTCCCGGGGGCTGCGGCGCGGGCCCTGCGTTAGTTCCTCCCCCGGGCGGGCAGCTCTCCTTTCCCGCTATTGCCACATCATCAGCCCTTCTGACATCCATTGGGAAGACTGTAAATTAGACGTCTAAGAGGACGTGCTAGCGCCGTTGCTTGTGAAGACCGCCTGTACCTTACCTGTACCACGTTCAGATACAAAGGTTTTAATTAAAAAGAAAAAATCTTTATTGTAGACTTACGAGTTTAAAACTTTGGCAAATAAAATCACTGTAGTTAGTCTTCGGTTAAGTATTGCACGTGGTTGAGCAAGAGTCTTTGAGCGTACCTTCTAAAGACACTTGAGAGGAGGTGTTGTATTTGCTTTTTCTAGCTTTGACTGACAATCCTGAAGTCCTTGGATTTATTTGTCCTGCTCAAGGATTTTTCTTCCCCGTGAAAGTTTTCAAACATTTATTTTAAGTGTGTACTCATAGCAGTTAGATCTTTTTCAGGCTTGTGTAAATCAATCATCCATTCATTTCTACTCTTTCACTTTTGGAAAACGTTAGGCTCGTTAAAAGAAAACTCTGTAGTTTTGTGTATACGTTTTAAAAGTTGTTAGCCTAGCCTGCACGTGCTCTAAACTGCAAACAGACAGAACTTTGTCCTGTGGCCAATATGTATATTAATCCTATCTGCCCAGCGTTTGAATGTATAAGACTCTGCTCCATAAAAGCAAAGAGGCAATGAACTATCAGATTGCGCTTGTCTTGAAGCCTTGCTCTGGAGCCATGCTCTAGGTCAGGTTTCTTTTCTGACTAATGTTGTGGTTCTGTTGAACATATGGATATAGTAGTATATGATATTGAGGAGGTCATATTAAAAAAAGACTTTTTCTGTTTTAAAACTTGAATGAAAATAAGTGCAAAAATAATAACTTTTAAACTACCTGTGAAAGTGTAGTGTTCTGATACCAGCAGATGAAAAGGACATGCTAATCATTTATTAAACTTACTAGTCTTAGAAGAAACAGTACTTACTAAATTAATTTCCTGGCAATAGCAATGTCTTTTTATTTTCACATTTGTAATGACAAAACAAAATATTTGCATACGTTGACAAGTTCAAAAATTAAATAATAGCTTTTGAGGCAAGTTGGTGGCTTTCTGCGAATTTAAGCATCGCTGCGTAAATGCTGAACATTTTGTCATCCAGCTGTAAACTTTTTGGTTTTGAACTTACTTGCACATAAACGAGTAGATCAAAAAGTTATTAGAGAAGAAAAAAGGCTGAAAGATCAACACAGACGATCATCTGAATGTGAGGTTTTTGCAACTGAGGCTTCAAAACACAGCATTGGACAAGTTTTTAAGAAATTCTTCAGACATTAGTTTGAAAATTGTACTACAATGTCAGTTTTCTGTTGATTAACTGGACATTAAAAAGGCTTTCTTGTATTTGCATTTTGTTTTGGTAGGTTCAGGTTTATTAGTTGCCGCTCAGGATGCTACAGAAGATGAGGAAGCTGCGGAAGATACTGTAGTTGAAGATGAAGATGATGAAGCTGAAGTTGAAGAAGATGAGCCAACAGACTTGGTAACTGTACATGAATGTTCCTTCATAAGTATGAATTAGACCAAAAGTACTTGAAGCTAGATAGTTTAGATATCTTTAAATATGAGTTTAACAACATTGCTATTTCCATTTCCAAGTCTCCAGTGAACTTGTGTTCAATTTAAAGTTTCAGAAGGATTTATCTTTTCTTCCTGAGTTACCAGTTGAAAAACCACATGGGGACAGCCCAATTTCTGACTACCAAAACTGCAGTTCACAAAAAAGAAGACCAAGTGAGAGAACCAGGTTCTCATAGGAGCCCCTTGTAGTTCTTTTCCAGCTTAAACTGCATCTCAGTAAACTGAGAAGGACGTTAGGGTATAGGACTACTTCATTCTGGCTTATTTGGTACTGATTTTCAAGGGGCAACAGAATCTTACTTCTTAGTTAAGCTCAGTATTAATTCTGAAAACCTTGTTTTGCAGCCTGTTTTCTCTTACTATATTCCTAGTCTCTTCCTAGGCCACTTGTTGCAGGGCATGCCTGTTATACCAGTGGCCACACTGCTGTTCAGGGTCACTCGCTTCAGCTTGACACAAGTGAAATATTTTATGTAGTTATGTGATCTGCTTATAGCAGTAGAGTATTAGGCTTGCTAGGCACATAGTGTACTTAAATTGGTACAAAAATTTCTCAAATTTTTGGTGTCAAATAAGCAAGTTTGGGACATTACTGGGAGGAGCAGACAAGTGTAACAAAAATGAAGACCTGGTAAACTGTTCTTTGATTCTGTTAGATTTTTACTGATGTTGGTAAGTTGGTGAGCTTATGGTTGACTAGCTTCGCTAAGTGAAATCATCACCAAGGTGAGCTTGAACAAGTGTATCCACGAACTGACTTAGTTCCAACAGTCTAACCATTTCCAGGCATACATAACACAACTAATTAAAACTGAACAGAAAGCTTCTATAAACACTCCCTCTGTAGTGAAAGCAACTCTCATTTGCCTCATGGTTGCCTATAATTTTGGAAATGCTTGTTTTCTAAATAGAAACAGCTTAGATGTGAATACTTCACATTTAGATTGTATTCTCTTCCTTCCTCCCCCAAATAAAGACCTTACTGTTCCTTTCTGATTATAAACCTTTCAATACAGCTAAATGCAGTTCAGATTAGTCACTGTGTCAGATACAACAAGTAGAAGGATAAATGCTGAAAATGATGCTAATCAAATCTAGAGGGAGAACAGACCATGTGCTAATCCTGCAACAGCAGGAATTGATGCTAATGCTTGCCGTTGTTGCAAGTTTTGACACGTGGGATTCTCATGAAACAAGCATGGTCTTTGCTTCACTGTTCATTATAGGATTTTTCAAAAAAGTCTCTTGTCTTAGACAGAAGAAAAAGAGGAAGAAGACTTGTCAGGAGAACCTAAAGCCTCACCTAGTGCTGATACAACCATCTTATTTGTGAAAGGTGAAGGTAAGAGTCCTGTGCTAATCTACCATCTTCTTTACTGTTGCTTAGACTATATCAATGTGTGCATAAAACAGTGAAGCTCTAAAAAAACAATCTGTTCTAGATGCTCTCCATTTAGAAACAGGCTAGGTGTGGTGTATGAAGTTTCTAATGGTTGAATATTTTTTTTTTTTGTGTTTTAGACTTTCCAGCGAACAACATTGTAAAATTTCTGGTGGGCTTCACCAACAAGGGTACAGAGGATTTCATTGTCGAGTCTCTCGATGCTTCTTTCCGGTATCCTCAAGACTACCAGTTTTATATCCAGAACTTCACAGCTCTCCCTCTGAATACAGTAGTTCCACCACAGAGACAAGCCACATTTGAGTACTCTTTCATCCCTGCTGAGCCTATGGGTGGTCGTCCGTTCGGACTAGTTATCAATCTCAACTACAGAGATGTAAACGTAAGCCTGATGTAATTCATTTCAATCTTTCTAGCTCATGTGGAAATGTAAGGAAGGAACTGCTTAGGCAAGTTACTGCCTCTTCAGAAAGTGAATGCCTTTGTGGTTTTTCAGCAAATCGGTAGATAGATAAGCCCAGTAAGCAACTGTCTACATGTTTTGCAACAGCCCGCCATGTACACGTAGTTCTCTATATGTTAGACTTAAAGTTATGTCAGCAGTGGAAGCTAGAATGTGTTAGAACTGTGTAGTAGTGGGCTGTACTCATTTGGGGGGGGGGGGACCCAAAAACCACCAACCAAAAAACTAAGCTTTCTTTAGGATAATTTAAATTTCACTGTGCTTTTCAGATTGGGCTTTTCTAACAAACTTAACTATCAACCTGAATCCCATCTGCAAACTTGACTTTGAGCAAATAAATGGCCAGTAGTTGCAATCTGGGGGAAGACTATCCAAAAGCATAAATGGGGATTAAAATAGGGGATTCTTCTCTTTTAGTGCCGGTCAAAGTTTAACAGACTTCTGTACCTTTGTGTTTTGATTATTCTAATAAGAACCCTTCATATGTAACATCTCATGTTATAGGAGGTAACATATGGAAGGCTCGATGTGGCTGTCTAGCTAATATCGAGATTGTTCTTTGTACTTGCACGAAAAAGTTTGCACTTATAAGCAGCCCAAGTTTGACTCAACGCATAAAAGCTCAATCAAGTCTCGTGCAGGGGTTACTACTTTCTAGAGCTTTTCCAAGAACACGGAAAAAGATAAACATTTGTGTGTGTGTTGAAGAAATGAATTTAAAATGTTATGTGGAAACTTTGTTACAGGGCAATGTGTTTCAAGATGCTGTCTTCAATCAAACCGTTACGATTATTGAAAAAGAAGATGGGCTGGATGGAGAAACGTAAGGAGGCTGGAGATTCAAGTTTAGTTGGTATACTGGTAGAACAGGTTGCTGATGGTGCCAATGAGAATAGTTCTTGTATCCTCATTTTACTGAATGTTAGGTCTGCTGTGTTTTGCTGATGGTGTAGCAGGCATTCGACTTGTACAACGTTGATAGACTGAAAATATGAACTTGCTCCCCAAATTAAGATCTGTTTTAATACTAGGGATCTTCAGAATTGGTACTATGTCAATGAGCAGTGTACACATTGCTTTGGCTCACAGGGCTTCAGTCTGGAATAGGACCTGATGTTATACAGCTACGTAGCAATTCAAAGCTGATAAGCTTTTGTTACGCTACTGTGCTTTTTCCTAAGAGTTAAAGATGCAGAGGTACCATAGTATTGGGCTGTGGGTCCTGCTGTGAAGACTGCAGTAACTTGCTTCTGGAGCACTTCAGTATAATCCAAGATTACATAAATGGAAAGATGTATTTGGAGTGTGAGATAAAGGAACTTGCACTCATTTCTTGTTGCACTAACCCCTGTCTGTAGCAGGTATCTTTCAGGAGTGTTTTTTTTCCTGTCTTAAAGACTAAGTACATCTGACACACTTTACATGTTGCAAGCATATGCTGTGCTGATATGCTTTTAAATATTCTAACACTGGAGTGGGATTTTTAAGAGAACCTGTGAGTTTAAAAAAAAAAAAAACTTCAGAAAGACTTGTAGACAATGCCAGATATTTGAATTCTCCTGCCACAGATAGTAATTGCCTGCTGGACAAGCTTCCTTTTAGGAAAGGTCAACCAAAAGAAATAGCTGTTGCATTAATTCATATTTCTCAAATAGAACAGCATCAATGAAAGAACAATTGGTTATGTGAAAGTGTGTGATACTCTGATAAAGGACCTCTCAAAAGAATTCAGATTATTAGAACCAGTTTGAGTTAATGTCCTGTGAATAGATAATTACCCTAAACCAGGGATGTTCAATTAAGTCTCCTCTGTAGTTTAACTCCATAATTTCCTTTGTCAGAAATCCGAGTTAAGATGTTCAACTTGGAATAGATTCTTTACTGGTAAACTCCTGCCTGCTCCCCAGATCAATTTTAGATATCACTTATGTTCACCTCTTGCTAAGTATCAACAGGTATTTCAGGTAGAATTCTTCAAAACAAACCAAAATGCACATTTAAAAGATGATTGTTTGCATAGGTTGAATTCTAACTGTGGAACACAGAGCAAGATAAGCAAGGCCATTCAAAAATCTGTTGCTGGTAAATTAGTATCCTAGCAGTGCTTGCTTTGCAGTCGTGTACTAAAAGGATATAGGAGGTTTTTAAGGGTTTTGTAAGTAGTTAAAGCTGTCACAAACAAATATTATCTGTGACCCAACATCTTGAAACATGATACCGCAAGAGTTCTTGTGGTTGCTAAATTTCAATAATTATTTATAACAGTTTCACAGATAATATAGCATTTTTCAAATGTTCTGTTGTTCAGAATTAAATTTTGGATTGCAGTTTCTGAAATCAGTCAGAATAATTACTTAATATTTGTTAGCACTTCAGTTTCAGATTAACTGTTTTTCCCCACCCATCCCCTACAAAAGTTCTTGGGAAAGATCAAGCGGGCGTGTGGCCAAAGCTAGGCTTAGTTTCTATGCCTTTGTAAACTCTCTTAAACACTTCAGATTTTTAGTTAATGGTTTCTTAAACTTTTTTTAAAGGATCTTCATGTACATGTTCCTTGCTGGACTTGGTCTACTCGTCATTGTCGGCCTACATCAGTTGTTAGAATCTAGGAAGGTGGGTAGTGTATTTTGTCTATGTACTTCTTAATATAAGACCTTACTGATCTGAAAAGAAAGCAATTCAGTAATTGCTTCTGGGATACTATGGCACAGGTAGAACTTTAGAAGACTTACTTCTAGAACTAAGACCTTAGAGATTACTGGGAAAACACCAAAGAGTTTTTTTAAAAAATGTTCATAATTGGAGACACTTAGATTGCTTACCTAATGCTCTTTGGGTCTGCTCTTTGGCACCATGCTGAAGTGGTTGAAGTGGAAGCTTTGATACCTTCCAGTCACTGGATGTGTGCAGCTACTGATTCAATACTGACTGGGTAGACTTTCTCCGTGCTCTCTATTTCTGTCTGTTAGTTTAATCTAGGTTAAACTTTGGGGAAAGCAGCTCTCTAGTTCTTTGTTTAGTTCTTATCGACATTATGGCAAAGGACTGATTAGGGCCTTCTGAATTCCATTTATAATGCTCTAACAGCTACAGGTTTGTCCCTGTAAGTGGTCTGGCAAATAAAAGCCATTGGAAGCTTAAGTCTCATCTGCGTGCAATGCATAGGTTATGTCTTCGTGCAGTCTGGCTTACGACGCTTTTGAAGTAGCTTCCCTTGGGAAGAAGTACGGAATGATTAGTGTGCTTCGAAATCCATTTTGCAAGGTGACGTAGGAGACCATTGTGCTAATCTGAGAAAGTATAACGAAACCAGTCATCACAAAGTTTGATTCATCATCAGCCATTTTTCGTAACAGGCGTAATGAATTTGCCCAGGCACGCGTGAAATCTTGATATCTTTGTGTGGAATAAGCATTGCGAGGCATTAGAAGTGGTAATGCCAAACTTAGGTGAATAAATTGCTAATAGTAAAGATAGCTAAAGCTAAGCTACAAGGACAGATTCGTACATTGACTAGCCTTAAGTTTGTGTCTTAGTGAAATAATTGCAATTGATTAAATATAGCATTATTAGTTATTTCTAATACTTGTGCTATCAAAAGTTTGTGCTAAGAAAAAGATCTTTTTTTCTTTCTTGAATTTTCAGAGGAAAAGACCAGTACAGAAAGTAGAGATGGGAACATCAAATCAGAATGATGTTGATATGAGCTGGATTCCCCAGGAAACTTTAAATCAAATAAGTAAGTGGTCTCCCTCCCGCCAACTAGAGTGTAACAAACTTACTTAATCAATTAGTTGTAACTGAATAAGTAGCTGATACCAATTTCTCAGAATAGCATACATCTCTTCTAGGGAAACGCACCGCGCGTGATTAGACTATTATATTAGCAGCCTGTTCTTGTATAGAACAAACTTCACTGATTGATAGAATAATGACTATCAGTGACGTTTACAATTTCTTCTGTAGACTCTTTTTCAACAGTATAAAATCTCTACCCAAAACCTGGATGACAAAGGAGGTTTAAATAGGAGAAAATATCTATCATATCAAAGTTTCTGTAAGTTGTCTGGAAGTTTGGCTATAGACCAAAGTTTTAAATAAGCATTAGAAGAGTGTATTAACTAAAGCCACATTAAGACTTGGTATTAATGACCTTCACAAGTCCAAAATGAGTGTTCTACTTGATATCTGAAATGCCAACAGTAAACCCAGTATCTGACTTCTTTAGACCGTTTATGTGTTTGTGGATATTTCTAACTTCTCTTGCTGTTTCTTCTGTTTTGCTTTCCCGTGGCTTCAGTGCAGAGTAGAAGAGGTGAGGCAAACTCTGGTCATCTAAAGAGTGGAAGTGCTTAATGTGTTGTCCATGTGATAATTAGGCATGGATAGAAGTATAGCTTCCTGCATGCAGTGATTGGTGATGTAGCATGAGCGGTAAAAGATGACAGAGCAGATGCGCACAAACACATTTTATATACATATAAATTTATGGGTTTGTGTATTATAAATATGTGTATATGTATTATTTCTGGTTATATTGTAGTAACGTAGTTTCAGCAGAATATTGCTGAAGTACTGTTGTCTCTTCTAACAGTTCCCGGAACCCTTTATCTAAAATGCAGATGTAGATCTTGCCTTCCCTGCTACCTTGGTGTAGTGTCAAGCTGATGTTACACAAGGAGGGTGGAGGACTGATCATGACCAGTGGCTGAGTGCATCTTGTTTCGGTGAGAAACAAGCCTCAGCCTTAGGTGTAATAGTTTAATGGTCATGTTTATCTTCCTGGGTCTTCCTTATCCCAGGTGAACTCCTATCACCAGTAGTGCTGGCTGGCATGAGGCGAGATAGCCTCACTTAAAACAAAGTGCATCCTAGACAAGAGAAGTGCTTTGAAAACCTTTTGCAGGAACTACCTTTACTTGAAAAAGACTCCTGTTTTGATGAAATAAGCACATTCTGAGCTTTATTCAGTAGAAGGGCTAGAAGCCTTAGCTCTGATGTGAAGTTGTGCTGGGAGTTGACTTCACTTTTTTTGATTCCTTCATCCTTTTTAACTGTACTTATACCTAAGGATTGGTGTTTTACTTCTGAGAATGTAAGCTTTCTTGTACAGTCTTCTGTGAGATACAAGAATGAGGCTTTTCAAATCCCTGTGTCTAGATTTTATACTATCAATCTAACAAAGACTGAAGTTCTAAATGCTAATTTTTTTCCAAAGAGCAAGCTGTCTTTAAATGGGTTCAAATCCTGGCAATGTTTGGGTCCTGTCCTCCATCCCTTTCTTAAGCTAAATAGATATTCATATCCTAATACCTGAAATCTAGAAAAAAATGATGTTCAAGTTGTTCTTGATTTTTTTTTTTTTTTAGATCCACATTAGTTTTAATTAGAACTGTACACTAGAGTCCTTTGAAACACACAGCCTTCAAGATCCTTAGAGGTTCTTGACTATTTTATTGTCAAAAGACACTTCTTACTGTACTGATTGGCTTGTGATGGCATGATGGCTGCTCCTTGTGTTTGCACATACTCTTAAACAGTGAAATTATTGGAGATGATTCTGTTAAAGAAAGCGTGCATTCTTAAGTCAACAGATACACTTAGCAATCACTTCAGCACTTCATACAAAGTATTGTAGCTTCTCTACAATATTACAAGGATTGAAATTCTACCTCCGTAAGGACCATCATTGTAAAAGACAATTACAGGCCTGTCATAAAGTCTTAAACGTAAGATGATGCTTCTGGCATCCAGTGATCATACAGCTAAAGCTGGGTGGCTTCCCCATATGGGATATCTGATTACAAAGTGACATCTTCATAGTCAAATGTGGATGCTTCCTGGAAAAGTGTGGTTTTTCACAACCAAAACACTTTATCTTCTGCTGTTAATCTGTATGAATGTGGAAGTATTTCCTGCAAGACAAAGCTGTCTAAAGGAGGGTCAATCACATATTCTTCAGGCAAGTGAAGAAAACTCAAATCAGTAATGATCAAAATAATTCATTAACTTTCTAAAAATGTAATTATTGAACATGAAACTCTTCTAAACAACAGAGCATGCAGTTTCATCAGGAGATGGTATGGGGTTTGGGTTTTTGGTTGGTTGGTTTGTTTTGGGTTTGGTTTTTTTGGTGTGGGGTTTTTTTTTTTTTCCATTTTAGTAACTGGCAATTAGAACAGCCCTCACCCTGGAGTTGCATGTAACAGAATAGGAACATTCTTTTTTTTGTTACCTTCTATTTAGGATGCTAATAGTTAAAAACCCTTACCAAGTTCTTTGAACTGGCTTCTCTGTGGTGATGCATTGCACTAAAGGGCAGTTTTGGCTTGTGTTTGGGAGGGAGAAAAATACATGGTCATATAACATCTAATCTGAAGTAGGTGTAGCAATTGATGCAACTATCTTTTTTTCTTTTTTTTTAATCTAGATAAAGCTTCACCAAGGAGGTTGCCCTACAAGAGGGCACAGAAGAGATCAGTGGGCTCTGATGAGTAAATGTTAACTAGTACAACAGTTGAACCTTTACTAATCCTGCCTGTTTGGGTTTTTTGGATTGGAGTAGTGCAGAGAATCCGTATCACCATAAGGAAAATACTGCTAAACATTTGGACTGAACAGATTAACAGAACGGTGTTAATATTACTGAAAATGCACTTCTCTTTTTTTTTTTTTTTCGTTAATTGTTGGGGAGGGTGGGGGGGAGGTAACCATTAAGATTTGTGCCTGCGTGTGTAAGCAGTTGGTCTTAACAGAACCATGTTACCTGAAATGTGCCTTTAGAGTTCTTTGTAATGCTGGCTTGTCATCTGTACACTCTTTGAAGGATTTTTCTCGTCTCCCTGACCTGAATGTCTAGTGACTTAATCTGTCTTGATTGTATCATGTCTGTATCAGAATCTGTATGCATTTTTCTTTTGCAATAGGTAACTTTATTCTCTACAGTGTGCACACACTGAAGTTCGTGTGTGTGGTCCTATTTCGGTGGTGAGGCCCTGATCATCTAGATTTCTGCATAGTTTGCATTCTAAAGGCACAATTGGGTATAGCTGCTCATAGTGGTAGATATTTTGCTGCCGTTTTGATCTGGGCATGCAGTGACCTAAAAATCTGAACTTATCTGCATAGATGTTAGGAAGACTCTTACACAGCAGCAGAACTTGTGAAGCATGGATTTTGTGTGCTGAATTGGTATTACTACATAAATTTTTTTTTTTATACCCAACTTGTTAAATGGTTAGTTATTGAGTCGTGCCAGCAGCTTAGGTATTCTGATTATAGTGGTAGCTCTGCAATGTTTACTCAAGAAATTATTGAATAAGCCCGAACAACTTTTCAGTAAGTTCTTGGTTCTCTCACAAAAACTAGAATGTCATATGTATCAAAATGTGGACTTTTCTTAAAGCTTTACATGGGGGGGCAAGGACTTTGTATTTACTGTACACACTTGAAAATGAATTTGAAAAACTGTTGGCTTCAAATCATCTTTTTAAATGGCAGACTATTTAATTCACCCTTTCCAGTTTTTAAATCTCAAACTTCTTTCCACTGGTCTGTACCATGGTCCGAGTTCTTTTTTTTATCACCTTGTCTTTCCTACTAGTAGCACAGGTGCATATCCAGTATTAAATACATGTCAGTTTAGTACTAAAGCAGAAAAGCTATGCACAATCAAAATGGAATTTTCTTTTGTCGCAGGCAAAGCTTACGTGATTACCAGGTACTGAGCTATTGATCCACATCCATTGTATTCAGGAATTTAACCGACAGTAAAAAGAGCAGATAGTGCGGAGTGGCGGTTTGCTGCTGTTCAGGCTCTTGGACAAGGCTTGAATTGTTTGCATCTCAACTGCATCTCTTCCTGTGTCTGAAGGTTATCCGGAAGCTTGCTGAGTTCAGGAAGAGGCAGTGATTTGAGACCTCTTTCTTCCTTTCTGATCCCCACGTGTGAGAGTGCTCTTTTAGCTCTACACTTGCTCTGCAGGGACTGAGCTTCTGAGCCGATGAATGCTGAGCAATACTTGCAAATCATGTCATAGCATGTTTGAAGCATCTAAGCTCTGAAACTACCTGTACTGGCACTATTTTACTACACACTTGGCCAGAATGAGCTGTGAAGATGTTCTTGACTCATCTTGCTATGGAAAAGATAAGAATAGGAAAAGCAACCCCAAAGATGCTTTGTTCAACTTCCTGATAATATAGCTAGCCTGGGCAGAACATTTTTAATAGTGAAGATTGCTGAATTGTCCTACAGATCACTTAGCAAACAGTTGAATGCTACCTTCATAAGAGGTATCTCCACTCAGGTTGTGTAGAACAACTTTGTTCGCCTTTAGTGATGTAATCTGACTGGCTCTGTGGTAGGTTTATGGGCTTGTATTCAAGCTTGCAGTGATTCAACAAATTGTTTACATATGAAATGCTTTGTATGCTAAAGCCCTATAGCTATTGTAGCACCTGATGTACTGAACTTCTGAGTTCCCTCTCTTGGATTATGTCTCTAACCTGACGCAGAGATTTCCCCCCCCCCCCCCCCTTCTGGTAATAGGTAATCTTCAACTGTATACTCTAATTCTTCCTGAGATAGGAAGGTGCTCTTTTGAGGGGGTGGTGATGAGAGCTGCTCTAGATACAGTGGTACTCCAGGAAAAAAGATAAAGGATCAGAACAGAGGATACTAATTTGTAATATCCTAGGTTTTATTTATTCAGATAAATAGTTTAGCCCTTACTGATTGAGTTTTAGAAATCTTACACTGACCAGGGCTTAAGAGGAGCGGAAGGACTGAAGCACTGTACAAATAAGAAATAAGTATTTGAAGGTTCCAGCTTGCTTCTCTGCAGTCAGAGGTTGACATGCAAATGCTTAAGTTCTAAGCGTGAAAGCAGAGAGGAGACAGTTCAGCAGCTTGCATAGGAGCTAGCACTGGGAAAGTCCAGTGGTACCAAGACTGCCTTTCTGACCATACAACTTGGCGTTCACTGTGGATGGCTCGTAGTAACTTTCTCAGCCAGAAGCAGTTCATCAGAACAGTGGCTGGCAGTCTGCTACTGCTCTTGATAAATGAAGTAAGTTTTGAATTCCTTGTTTCTTGTTAGTTTGCTGTAGTTGAAATTTAGCAATAACATTCTAGTGCATAGTGGTAGTTGAACTTTGGCATCTCTTATGTTATTTTTAGCAAATAAGCCAGTCTACTACACTTAGATTTCTTCAAATGGGATAACATAGTTGTTGCTTAATCCTGTTGGTTAACAACTCTTTTTTTGGTACCTGAATTTTCTACTCAATTTTTAAACACACACAGATAGCTCAGACTCACAGGTACGTTACTGGATATTGTTGTTACTGTTAACAGCTGAGTAGGGTATAGTTTCATTGACTTTAAGATGGAACAAGTAGCAATTTTGCCTATGCCACCCCTTGCCATGTGGTAGCACAAGCGTTTGTATCATCTAGCATTCTTACCAGCCTAGTTTTCAGCAAGCTTACTATACTACCGCAAAACTCCTCATGTGAGGTTATGAGGAACAAGGACTGTGAAAGAAGATGTGGACTAGGGTTTCTTCCTTATTAGCAAAAGATGCTAAAATGGTTTTAGACCTCAAATAAACCATGGCCTTAGTGTAAAGGACCACTATTAATTCCTTTCTCGCAGCTCCTTAACTAATTCAAAAAATTGTGAAGACTTAACAAGTCTATACTTGGGGTAAGAAAAACTGGTTTAGAGTTCATGTCTACAGTGGTAGCAAAGCATTAATTTAGCTAGACTTGACCTGCATTTGATACTTGTAGCCCTCTGTATGCTGCCTGCTTTGTGACAGCAGTTCATTTTTTCCCAGTATCATTTAATCTGAGAAAGAAGAGTGGCTGCCGTCAGACTAAAGGTTGAAGTATCATCTTTATTAGTCATGTACAAAATGGTTAAATTGTAGGCCATGGAGATGAATGGAGCAGACTAGCGCTGGCAGTGCTTCTGCTTGTTTCAAAACAGTTATGCTGAACATTTTCCTTACCTTGGAATGGATACAATCAAAAGCACGATTCACTGTTTATTCCTGGAATGCGTGGTGCTAAACAAAATGTTGCAGTTGAAAGCTCTGAATTCAGGGAAGCAGCAGGAAAGTCAAATACTAACAGGGGCTGGTTGTCCGGTTTTTCGGTGTGCCTGATGTACTGAGCAGCAGTTAAGAGTCTGTTCTCTCTCCTTCTCCAAAGGAAGGACAGTACCTACCTCATAGGAGCGACACAAGGGCTGTTTCAGGAGTGTTTTGAAGCTACTTGAGACTTGCACAATACACTTCCATGGAGATAGTAAGACATAGTACTAGTGTAACTTGATGGTAACTACATAGGTTCGTGTTATATCAGTTTAGTACCCTCACTGAACAGAATTTAGCAGCTTTACACCAAGACTTTTCTTAAATACACAGAGGAATTGCAGTTAACTTACAGAGGAAAGCAAAGCCAGAAAGATCCTTCAGTTTCCGCAAGAGTTTATGGGTGGGCTAAATAACATTCTTGTGACATTTTTTTCATTTATCTCTAAGTTTTCCCAGGGATTTTTTTTTTAATCAAGCCATGTAGGTGATTGTTTGTGTAGATACAATCAACAGTCGGTTTAAGAATGACTGATTGTTTTGGATGATTAAGTTCAGACGATGTACTGCAACTGAAATGTTAAATTAACATTTACTTTCTTACCTGCTGACTTTCATTTATAAGTGAGATCAGATCTCTTGAAAATGGCTGCAGGTTTTTTGTAAAGCAAACTTGATTATTTTTTTTTCTTAGCATTGTGTAGTTTTTCTTTTTTTTTTTTTAAATAAAGCATGAGTATGGCACCAAAAAGCCTGAGTGGTATGCTGGTGCTCTTTTCCTTGATAAGCAACCTGTAGTAGTAAATATGCAAAGAGTGAAAACATTCTTAAAAAGCTGCTTTTCTACAAGTGTGTTTGGAATGGGAATAATACTGAGGAAGTATTCTGTGATGTTTTGGACAATAGACTGATATTAAGGTTATAGTTCTTTATAAGAATAAGGGAGGGCCATGGGAAAATGTTCAGTAAATTCTTGAATCCTGATCTGTTAAAACTGAGCCATCGTCCTCTACATTTCCAGAAAGAATAACCTATTGTTAAACTGATGCGTGGAAAGGATCTGTTAAGATGCTTAAAGGCCGCTGAAGCACAAGGTTACGCCAAGGCCAAATCCCGATAGCTTTAAAGTGCATGCCACTGTCTGCCCAAGCAAACAATAGTATTCCAGGCAGTAATACTGAAAGTAGCAGTTCAAGCAGGTGTACTGCATTCAAACAGAAGAGAAGGTAAGACTTGCTGGGGAAAAAAAAAAAAGCTAACAAAAGCAAAACAAAAATGGCTTAAAAATGAAGGATGCCGAGACTCCCGTATTTGTGAACTACACCTGTGGATAAATAAGGGAAAACTTAAAAGCAGATGTGTTAAGACGTATTTTTAGTTCCCAGAGAACATAAAAATAACTCGGATTTGAAGACTGCCTCATCCTTCCCTGAAAAGATGAAGATAGATTTTTTGAGACTTCATATTGGTCTGCATTCTAAGCCAGTCATTGCACTCGATTTCAGTAGGCTTTCTGTCCCCTCATGTTAGTCATCTTGATTATAAATTTATATTAACCAAGATGCAGTAAAATTTCAGTATTGCAACATTCCCATCCCTTAACTGGTGAGTGAAAACTGAAACTTAACCTCCCTTTCCTGATCACTTTTGATCTGTCCAGCTTGTAGGGAAACCACAGCTTGTCCTGCCTTAACTGAGTTTTCCCTGGGCCACTTAAATTCACATAATGAAACTGTAACTTAAGAGCTGGCTCTTCCTCATAGCGAAGAGGATACTTGGAGCTAGCGTACGTAGCCACACCAAGTGTCTGAACAAGAGACACATTCAAGATAACCTCAGCGTGTATTCTGGTGAAACAGATGCAGGGCCTGGAAGGAGCTCAACAGTATAGTTTTCATTCAGGTGAAGCTGCATTGGTGGACCACGTGTGATTAAAGCAGCTACCCTGAAGATAAAACACAATACAAGGTTCACTAGATGGAAATTATTACAGCCAGCAATACCAAAAGCTGCCAGCTGAGGGATCTCCCAAGCCAGCGACAGCTGCTTCTCCTAACAGATGAGCAGGAGGGAGCTTTAGTCCCTTCTCAAGGAGCAGCCTCTAACTGGATGGGCTGGAGCAGCCGCACCTGGCTGTTCTTAACCATTTGTCACTCTGTCGTGGTCACTGAACTAAGTCTGAGCACTGCATTTTTCTGTGCTTTTAAGAAAGTAATTGACAATGTGAAGCTTTAGCTCTGAAAAGCTGTAAATACTCATGTCTTGTATTTGCATCCAAAAATAGTCAGGGCTGTAGCCACCTGCAGGGCCAGCCTGCGGCACCGCAGAAGCGGGGTAACGGGGGTGCTGTGCACACGCTGCCTCTTTGGCCCCTGGTTTCCTGGGCCCAGGCTCCTCAGCAAGGTTTCCTGCAATTGAAGTTAGATTAAATGGGGCCTTTTAACTCCACGTGCCCCTCGACCATGTTCAGACACAAATAGATCCACGTTCCGTCTTCAGTGGGAGTATTTTTTTCCATGAAAGCTGAATCCAAGAGCCCACTCCGTGCAGAACACCGGAGCACACCCGTGCACCAGCCTGGATCCGCAGCGCTACAGAAGGAGCAGGGCACAGGACCTTGCTGTGCCAGCATGCTCGATCCCAGCCTCAGCTGGCAAGCCTGCCAGTCAGTCTCCGAGAGAGACAGAAAGAAAGAACAAAGAACGAACAAACTGTTTTCTTTAGCGGGAGTCTACACAGAAAGGAGGAAAGTCCTAAAATACCCTATTGCAGGTTTCCCTTGGAAAGGGCAGGCTAGAGTTTAAGTAGCATCTGATGACTATCGCATACAGTGTGGCAAACACTGTCGCCAAAATAACAGGTTATAATTAGAAGCAAGCGTAAATATCCTAACAAACTTGATTATGAAGCATGTTATGCTTTCCTTCGAGCCAGTATTTAAGACTTCGTTAATGCTTGGTCATTTGTAATAGTGGTTCATTCAGAGAGTGGAAGTATTTCACACAGCTGGAAATGTCGTTTTGCCCAACTAATCCTAACTGGTTGCTGCTGTAGGCAAGCTGAAAACGAGGAAGCATGTCTTGCTGTGAGGCACCCCAGGAAAGGCAGTCTTTCAGAAAGTAAAAAGAAATGAAACAGGATTTAGCTTGCATTCTGAAAACCGCACGACGCAGGGGCCATCTCCTTCCCAACACATCGGTGGCCTGACAGGTTGTGATACCGCAGCACCCTATTACCGCCGCCCCCAGCTAAAAGGTTTGAGGAGGATGAAGCGCGAGGCATCAGCGGCAGCCGTACGGCCAGAACAATCGCCGGCTGCGCTCGGGAGCGTTATTGCCTGCTCCTACGGGGGAAGGCCATCCCTCGAGGTCCCATTGAGACTGAACTCCCTCAGCTCCTCTTAAAAGCATCTCCTGGGGTGTCATTTACTGGCCCTTTAGTTAGGGGCAGCACTCCTTGTGGCTACTCCAGTTTTCCTTTAGTGACAGACCCCAAGGGCCGTCACCCCGTTGTTGCTATTTTGCTCCATTTGTAGAATTGCACCAAAACAGATGTCGCTGATCCGCTGCAGCGGTAGTAAGTACAGGCCACCAAGGATCTGTTGGCAAACTGCAAAGCATCCCACAGCTGCAGTTCAGTAAAACGCTGCCACAAGGAGCCCTGGGAGGAGTTGCTGCCGCTTTTAATTAAGTGTTGTTCAAGTTGAAGTACCTTCATTTTTAAGCAGGTGTTTTACAGCTGCCCAAGAGAATATTTGGTTCAAGAAAAAAAAACTTCAGAACCATTTACGGGAGGTGCATTCACCAAAAAGTAAGAACCAAACGCATTAAAAGCGGCAGCATGCGGCTCTGCATCCTGTGCCAAGACGCCTTCCCGTGAGGTGCCCAGGGTGCTCAGTTCTCCTGATCCCTTCCTTTCCCTCACCTACAACCCTGGCAAGCTTTTCTAACCAGCGCAGCGCCGATTCTGGGTTTCAGGTAGCTGCGCACTAGAAGGCCGCTGTGGTTTCAACTCCAAAGAGATACTGGCAGATAGCGATCTAGACAGGAGATCAAAAATCAAACTCGCTGTGTTGTGGTGCAGACTTTTCACGGGTTATTGTGTATACACAGGCAGCTTGATGCTTTGATTTTCTCCAGCTGTGGAGCGTAATGGACCTGACATATGTCACCTTGCAGCCTGTAAAGCTTTAGTCAAGTAAGCATCTTGAGGGCAACAGACGAAAGGGCATTAAGTGTCCTGCCACCAAAAGGGGATTGAGTGGCAAAGCGAGCAAATGCACAAGCATTGCGTCCCACTCAGCGGCACGTGTCCGTGAGACGGCACGTGTCCTCCCGTGTTCTGCCTCCTCCCCAGCTGCTACCTGGGAGCCCCCTGCATCGAGTAGGGCTACACCCAAGAAGAAGTAGAGGAAACGGCAATGAAAAAGGTTACGCGTTTCGCTTGCAGCCAGGTTTTACCCAGTCGCTTTTCCATTCCCAAGCACAGGTCATGTGGTAAAGCTTGAGTTGCAAACACTTGGGAGAAATACTTACTGATCAAAGCAAGCCTACATCTCCACCTAGCGCTGCCATCATCCTAACATAAAGTACAAGTGTTTCTTTTGGGTGCAGATTCATTAAAAGAAGTCGGATGCTGCTCATTTAAAACAACAAATCTAGTTGCAAATCTAAGCTGTCAGCATTCTCTGTACACTCGGATAACCAGAGATGAGAGGAAAGGTTAACACATCGATTGCTCTCGTTACCCAAACAGAACTCGTTCCTGCGCCCACTCCTTGTCTGAGGGCCGGGGCAGCGAGCCCTGCGTGCACACACGCACGCACGCAGGAGCGTTTCTTTGCACGCTCGCTGCAGAGGTGTGCTTTGCTGCTCCTCGCATCCCAGCTGCTGGGATCAGACGTTACGGTAGAGCCACCGACCCCTCTGGCTGACATTCTGTCCTAACCTTCGCACGTTTTTACGGCCGTGCTCCCCATGCGGTTACAGGCTAAAAATTACTGACGGAAAGGCAGCCCACAGCAGAGCTGGCCTTTACCGCATTAACCTCTGCCTCTGAGATTATGAAAATAGATCGGGCCTTTCATGATGAAAAGCCTTTTCTCCAGCAAACTTCTCTCTTATTTACAGCCTCCTATTAACTGATGCTCATAAACTGCTTCACAGCCCTTTGCCGAAAGGCCCTAGAGAGGTTCCAACGCTTTCACAACAGCGTATTTATTCTGAACGCCCATCGTCCAGAGTTTTCCTCATACACTCCTGGCAGTTTTCCCTGCCAAAGGAGAGACAAATCTGGCACAGGAGAAATAAACAACAAGCACAGCAAAGGAGAAAGCTATTTTCAGTTCCTACTACTCAGAGGATTGCTACAAGGTTTTCCACCGCATTACGCAGTGAGGTTCGGTGAGCCAGAGAAGTCTTCCCACTTACTAGTATGGAACATATGAAAAACTCCTGCTTCCTTTGAATGTAGTTTTTTTTTTTAGGCTGAGAGGGGACTTGAGAACTGAAAGTAGGAGGCAATACTAGAATTTTTGGAAAGCCTCAGCAGTGCTTCTCAGCTCCACCTTTACTTAGTTTCAGCTCTCCAGAGCTATTTCAGATGCATCCTGAAATGAAGGCACCTTGGCCCCTTACCCGGGAACACTCCGAAGGTTTTCATTTCCCTAGAGAATTCGATCACCCTTTTCCTCCGTCAGGCACCCCACGAACACTGTGACACACGGCGCAGATTACGTCACTTACCTGAGGCGACGCGTGCGACCAGCCGCAGCAAGGCAGGCGTCCCTCTGTCTGTTAGGCATCCCATTCTGTGCAGCAGCCTGCCATCAGTCCGTGTCCTCGCCGCTGTCTTTGAGCAGGCCAGCTTCTCTCTGCTGTCTTCCTCCCAGGTGTTAATCCACTTAATTTCTTTGAAAAAAGAGATCTTACTGGAAAAACAGTTTCATAAATATCTTTTTACAATACAGAACTGCTGCTGCTTCAGCAGCGCACAAATGCAACATGATTCTTTCCCCCCCGCCTTGCTTTAAATAGGCCTCACTGCCCAGGTGAAGCCACTGATGGGCCCTGGCAGCACACAGGGCTGCTGCTCTTGCAGCCTTTGCACCTGGAAGAGGTGCAGCTGGTGAGAGACCCTAAAACACCGAATGATTCTGCCCCAGAGCACCCCTCCGCCCTGTGCTGTGCCCCCCCAGTCCTCTGGTAAGTCCCGAGCAAACACGTGCATGCCACAGGACGAATGAGTCCGTAACTTTTCCTAGGACCAAGGGCACACACCACCAGCACCTGGCACCCGCTCAACGTGTAGGAGAAACACCTTGTGCTTACTTGGCATAAATTGTCCTTTCAGGACTGGTGAGCAGGGGTTAAATCACCTAAAACTGCAAGTTTGAAGCTCTTGGCCTTTCTCAACATGGCCACATCGGTGTCTTTCCTAGTCAGCTCAGCTGAGGATTGTATTACCGGGAATGCGGACAAGAGGTTCAGCACAGCCGGGACCCCTCAGGCAAGAGCTCTGCTGAGGGCTATACGGTGGCGGTCTCTTCCTCTGCTTTTGAAGTAAGAACATCAGCAGGAAAAGTGTGCTGTTAATGCGGCCCCCTCCAGAGCCTAAAGCGTGTCCTGCAGATTGACGGACTTGCTGAGTGCAAGATAGAGAGATCTAGTCAAAGAATGTCACCCCACTAGCAGGTTAGATACATACCTTTCCCCCCACACACGCTTTCTCTCCCCGTCTCCAAACCTTGGACCATTTTTTGTGAAATATTCAGCTCCTCTCTGACATGAAGGAGACTTTCAAAAGCCCTCAAGTGAAAACGTGGCTCTTCCCCTTCCCTTCCTGAAACAGACTGGAGAGCAAACCCCAGCAGCTTCCTTATTGCCTGCTTTGCTGTTGCAGCGCCATTGCAGCGCCGTTGCAGCGGGCCTCTCCCCCGCGCAGGGGATTGCAGTCACGGCCAAGGAAAGGGGCTCGAGAGGAAAAGTGCTTTACGCAGCTCCTAGGCTGGAGAGCTCAAGCGGCCCACGGCACCAGAAGATACTGGTGCGCTGTACAGGTTTTACTCGCTTTCCTCCCCTGAGGTTGGCTGCTCAGGTACCCGAGTCCTGGGAAATGCCAGTGTGGCCCATTTTTCCACAGTCCAGCAGTTTGAGATGTCCCGATTAAACAATGCAATCCATGCGTTTCTCCATCCTTTTCTTTTCCTGCTTTATCAGAGTGGATGATAAAAGATGGTGCCTCTTCGACTGACGTACAGAAAGTGCCAGTTATTCCGTGCTGGGGTCTTGCGTCTCCCTTTTGCAGATAGTCCAGCCCTCAGGGTTTCCAAAAGTGACATTGCCAATCCCATTTTAACTCCCAATCTCTATAGAAACACCTAAAGAAAAAGCTATGTGTGACTCCCCAAACCAGAGGCTTGTGACATGGGGAAAGGTTTCAAATAAACTTTTGCCCCTGGCCTTCCTTGCTAGTTGAATTGTGACTAATCTAATTTTGTTTGAGAAAGACTTTTTTTCAACAGAACAGGACAAAACACTATGTTAATAGTATCAGCAGCAAATCATTTCTCATTGTGTTCGCTTTCTGAAGTGTAGGTATACAGCCCTCCCATCCCCCAAATGCTGGGTACTCTGTGGCAGCTGGATAACGGAAAACAAATACTTTTGTTCCTTTCTCTCTACCAGTTTGCATTTCAGTATCAGTAAATAGGCAAAAGATGCTCCAGCCAGGCTCCATATCCTCCTTTGGGATGGCCGGTTTTCACCCAAGCCCGCTCTCTCAAACCAGCCCTCCTGCGCATTCCCACGGTCCGCAGCCCACAGATTCATACTCCACACTTCCAAAAAAACCTACCCTCCCGGTGCCCCTCGCCGCCAAGGCGTCCCCGTGGTGGCAGAGGATGTAGGCCTTCCCCAAACCTTAACGCTCTGGGGGGAGCGTGTGGACGCCGCACCCGGGGCGCTGCTGTGAGACAGATCCACAGCGCGGGGGCTGTGCCGCTCTCCCCACCCACGTCAAGAGTCAACCTGCGGCTTCACCTTTAAAATGGCGGGGGAAAAAAAGCTTTAGGGAACGAGGCGAGGAAGCAGCAAGTTGGAGGCGGCCCATGGAGACAGCACCACCTCCCCATCCCTCTGTCAAGCCGGTGTTTTAGGCCAGCTCTGAGCCGTGGCTGCCACAGGAGCTGGTGCGGGGAGGAGCGGAGGCAGAGGAGGGAGAGGGAAACGCCAAGAAGGAGCCAAGTTCAGCGGGCCTGCTCTGCCGAAGGCGAGAAGAGCAGGGAAACGCCCAGCCCAGGGACGGTCGCAGTCAAGGTCAGGCAGGAGGAGAAAAGGGCTGGGTACACAAATTGCACCCTTCCGTGGCCAAGGACCAAGTGCTTTCCAAGTCTTCTTTTTCATAACTAATTAGTCACCATCACTTCCTAGCCACATCAACTCCTTCCATGTGATTTTACAGCTCACGACAGGTCCCCACACCCTTTGGGTGTGAGTTTTCCCATCCGCCTCAGAAGAGGAGGGGAGATTTCTTAGGCCAGTGGGTGGGAGAGGGAAAAAGGTGATTTTTCTGCAGGTTTCTTCCCTCAGAAATCTTGTTTCCACCCTTTGGGCCCACCCAGAGGTAGCCCGCAGAGCCCCGCTTCATCAGATATCCTTGGCTGGGGGCAGAGCTGGCAGACCGACTGGTTTTCTTTTAACCTGTCCCTGTTGGGCGGTGCGGGACCAGGTCCTCACCGGAGAGGGGGCTCTGGGGAGCCTGAACCCCCGTCACGAAGGTACGGGAGGCCGGAGGGAGGGAAGCGGCAGCACTTCACTCCCTGGGTACGTCTCTCTGACTCTGAATCTGGTTCACTTCTGTACCAGACAGCACCATCCCGCCAGGACTTAGGAAGATGCGGATGCTTCAGCTTCGCTGCAATTCCCTGGCCTCCAGAACCGGATACGCAACTCAGATGATTCTTTGGCTCACTGTCCCGTGAAATGTGTTTTATTTATAGGAAAGCATATAAAATGCAGCCAAGGTGGCTCCAACAAGCTAAACCAAAGGATTTCTCTTTTTTTTTTTTTTTGACACATGCACATGGCTTTCAAACACATCCTGAATATTTCACAGCCGTACACATTTATATAAAAATAAAACTATGGTGGCAGAAACCTACTTCGTGTATACAGAGAACGACTGATATACTGTTAATCACCACAACATGCCAGAAGGATGCTCACTTACGTGACGAGGGGGCTACAGATGAGAAAAAAAAGGACAGAGAACCCTGATCGAATGCCTGTGCAGGAAAATCAGCACCAAAATATTTTCCTGCTGTCTTCGGTGGCTACGGTAAGGAACTGCACCGAGAGAAAAGCACCATTTCAAGGGGGCTTGACTACCAGAAAACAGCAGGCATTAGTCTGACTGTAGTCAACGGTGTGACTACCAGAAAATGGGGGTCAAAATGAACGTGAATTTTCAAAGCGCTACAATCATCTCCAATTCAAGCTCAGCCCAACTGAAGGAAGAGAAGCAGTGATGCTATTTACGCAGATAAGCTCCAGCTTGTACGTCGTCCTCGAGCAGGGAAGTCTGAAAGCGAGTTACAACAAACCCCCAAGAAAAGCCACGTCCATTTTGTAACCTATAATTTTTAAATATAACATTTTATTGCTTAGATAGTTTGATACAGAACAACTTGTATTTTTTATTTCGAATTTGGAAGTACTGTACAACTGAATAAAAAGAGGAATAAAAGTACCAAAACAAATGTGTGATTCTCTGTTCATGTGGCATAAACCAGTCTTGTACACAATTCGTAGCAGCAGTTTAAGTTCCCTTTAGAAAAATATGAATTCTACACATTTATTACTGTTTCCTGCATGGGATGAAATCACTAGGATTAAACTTCCTTCGTGGAGAGAGAGAAGAGAAAGGAGACACACAGAGAGGAGAGAGAAGATGATGAATCATTCTGAAAATGGAATCAGACTGTCACATAGCCCCCAAGAGTTATTTCACAACAGCCTCAAACAAGGTTCTCTCTTCTTTTTTTTTCTTTTTCCTTTGTTTATTTTTTTTTTTTTTGCGCTTTCACAGTCAAGTGCTTAATGTAGTGATTGAATTATCTCAATGTTAAGTCCATTGCAACTCAGGCAAAAGAATTTCAGAAGATCCTTTTTTTGTTTGTTTGTTTTTTGTTTTTTGTAAAAGCCCTGAGAGAGGAAAAAAAAAATAAAAAGATTCAAACAAAAATCGTATAGAGACAAATTAGCTGAACATGCAAACTAAAGCCTAAGATTCACCCATAGTTTAAACACATTATAAATTTCACAGTTTAATATTGGGGGAGGAGGGGAAACAAAAAAACCCAACAACAGCAACGGTTCTCAGTCAAACTCAACTAGTAAAAATGTCAATAAAATGTGGCAAGATCTTATACTCTACTAGGATATAGATAAAGGCTAAATAAAGCTTTAAATCAATAGTGATTATTGCTAGCAGATGTCCCGGCAGGCTGCTGGGAATTAATTACTTGCTACATTGTTCTGCAGCATATAGTTTAGTAATGGCTTCTCCCCCACAGTATTGCGCAGTTTAGTGTGGAGAGTTGCAAAAAAAACCAAAACCAAAACGACAAAAACCAAAATATACCCAAAATAATAATAATAATAATTATTATAATTATAATAGTAATAACAATTTAAGGGATGCGTGAACTGGTTTTAATTAAGTAGAATGCACCTGGGTAGAGTTTCAAATGAATCATTGGTTGCGATTGATTTATCTCTATCTGGCGGTAGCTTCGTTTCTGAACTGGTTCAAACATCCCTATTTAAAAAAAAAAAAACCAACAAAAAAAATAGAAATCACATATACCTCAACCATTTTTTCTTATTCTATTTGCAAGAATATTGCTCGAGAACGTTTCTCTTCCTTTGAATTCTGGACAGTGAGATTTCAGTCTCCAGAAATTTTCGCAGAATTTTTAATATAGATATAGCTATATATAGATATATATATATTATATAATATAGACTGGGTCCGAGGCCCACTTCCTCCATGTCTGGTGAGAGCAGGAAAAGCGATTCTGCGGAGGGGAGGGAGGGAAGGAGGGAGGGAAGGAAGGAAGGAGGGAGGGAAGGAGGGAGGGGGGGCCACAGTGAGGGCTGGGCTGGGCTGGGCTGGGCTGGGCTGGGCTGGGGGGCCGCAGTGGTGGAATAGCACAGTGAGGCTCCGGCAATGCTATTATGGCTCTGTCTGTCCCAGAGGTCATGACTGAAGGACAATTAACAAACAACAATAAGGACAACAACAACAAGGACAACAAAAACGCTGGGCACTCCTAAAAATGCGCAGCTACAGTAGGATACATTTCACTTAACCCCTTCAATACTGGTGGCCAGAGTGTCACCTGTTGCCGGCAACAGGAGCCATACGGAGAAATTCCAGCTGCCAGCATTAAAGGGGTTAAATCATTGATATGAAATTTAGACACACACCTCAAGTCTTCAAGCATCAACCCCAAAATCTCAGGAAGAATTTTTTTTAATTTATTTTATTTATTTTTAACATGTCTTATATCTGTAGTTTTATTACCAGTAGTATTTTCTTGCTCTAGAACATGACAGTAGCAAGATGACGGTAAGGCTCGCATTTCTCTCTTGCTTGCTTTCAACTGGAAGACGGAGTAACTTTGCTCTTTACGTAACGCACGCTGCCACCGATGTGATTGCAACAAGATTAATCTAGTACTCGCAGTGCCTTTCTTACGCACTTGGAGGGGCCTTACGCGGCCCCGTTCTCGCACACTTCTCCCCCCCAACACACACACGCACGCACGCACACGCACCCACACGCACGCACTCACACCCCACCACGAGTGAGATGTTCCCCTGTACCGGTGTGACGACACCTCGCTGGCCTCCATTTGACTCTCCGGTCAGAGGAAGGGTTTCATTTAAAGTACAGTAGAAGAGCTGCAACATAAGAAGAGGAGCTGGTGAAAGCGTTAAGTCAAAAACATTTCGAGAGGGGATCCAAGCTGCGTTATACATCTGCGTGGGCAAATATTGCCCATTGGTTTCTGCTGACTGCAGAGACAAGCGAACTGATGGATTTATAAAATAATAATAAAATAATAATAATAATAATATACTGAAGCAAATCAAACATATATAACAGCGGGTGCATAATTTCCATAGGTTACGTTGCTATGTAACTCTTCTCTGTATACACGCTCAGTCCACAACGGCCAGAAAAACCCCCTAGGATTTAGAAGAGCATTTCTAATGCTGACAAGTGGAAACAAGCGTGAGGTTGAAATTCGTTGCGTTTCCTGCTTTTGGCTTGAACCACTTTGAACACCTTCAACTGCCACGTTGCTCAGGCCTGGAACAGGCTTAATGCTCCACCATGTGGCAAATGCAAGAACATCTACTGAGAAAAAACAATAAATCAACATCTCATCTGCATTTCCTCTGACTATTTCATATGAAATTCACATAATTTTTCTTCCAGTTATTGGCTGTGGTATCCAAGGGCCTCCCACCCCACTGCCCCCATTTCCAGCTCAGAGAACAAACACAGCGACTATCACAGATATACAAGAACAAGCTCACGCACACCAATACAAAAGGTAACATTAATGCTTAAATGAAAAAGGTCCTCTCCAAATAATTCATTAAAATATTAAAAAAAAATCATTTTTGAAAAAAATCTATGATACCAAAAGATCTAATAAAGTAGTAAGGCACTCAAATCAGTATATACTGTAGTCTCTTGCATTATTATACTGAAAGGCATATGGCACCGCGTCCAGTCTGCCATACTCTCCCCACAGCTGTAGGTCGCTCTTCCAAAAACAAAGACTCCAGAACCCTTGCTCTGCTGGCTTCAGTTTGCGTGCTGGGACGGGTCCGACCTCCCAGCCAGTCATTCAACCCCCAAGAGCTGAGGTGCACTGTCTGCAGAGGCAAGGATGTGATTCATGGGAGACTTTGTGTTGTGCATCTCCAGCAAGTCTTGAATGAAACCTGAGGGCCTCTCGTGCTCGGAGCTACCCCGAGGTTCCTGGTCTTTTGCTGTCTGTTTCTGTGCACTCTTGGTGGGCTCCGCGAGGCAGGTGCCGGCTCCTCGCCCGCTCGGCCTCTCCTCTCTGCAGGGGGAGTCCTTGGCCGTGCCAGCCAGGGACTCTTTTCGGCTTCCCATGAGTGATGTATGGCTACCAACAGCCCCCGCGGAGTCACACTCATTTTCTGAGATGGGGTTGGTGCCACTGTGGCTAGACTCATTTTCGCTGTCTTCTCCACACCTTGACTGGGTCTCCTCCTTGTCGCTCTCCTTCCCATGGTTTCGGGCATTTTTGACTTTCTGGTGTATGCGCTGGTGACGCACCAGGCTGTGTTTCAGAGTGAAGGTCCGTTCACAGGTTTGACACTTGTATGGTCTCTCACCTAGAAGAGAATTAAAATACCACAGTCAGCTGTAAGGTCACAAACACACCTCCCTCTTGTTTCAAGCAGCCTAAGATGCTCTACAGTTTGGAAATTCAGTACCTGTATCAACCATGCATGTCACATTTATGCAGATTATTTGCTTCCATACTAGCAAACTAGCTGATGGCATGCAAGCAGGATACCGATAAATCCCTTGGGGCACAAATGAAAAACCAAAACCAAGTGTCTTGAGATTTCTACAAGCTCGGTATGGCCCTGCACTAAGGAGGGAGGAAGACCATAAGCCCCAGGTGCTCGTTAGCATCCCGTCTAATTTAGTCAGCAACTTTTCTGGAAGAAGTTTGCAGTCATCCTCTGGAGCTCAAAAGCCATTGTGAAACCAGCCCACCACGGGGGCTCCCTGCTGCAGGTCAGCCCCTGGTACACGCAGAGAGAGGACTTGAGATGGAAGGATGAGGATACTGCCCAGGTAACTGGGGTCAACAGCGCTTAAAAACTGAACCAAACAGCACATGAGAAAACATCTCCCTCTCTCTTAGATGCTGACAGATGAAATGCGCAAGTTAATCACCAAAGTCGCAGAGAAGCTGTCAGGAATTACCCTTGCCACACACAACAGCCCCTCCTCTTTCTGTGAAGAAGAGGACGGTATCACCGCGTTTCAGAACGGACACAGAGCAGCTAAAGGACCTAGACTTGTCAGGCATTCATGGGACACAGCAGGTGTCTGTCAGAGGTCATCAAAATTTACTGACTGAGTGAAAAATGCCTGCCTCGGGATGTTATTTACAGAGCTGCTGGTGTTCCTCAGCCCACTGGTGCTTTAGGACAGGAGTGACATGCGAAAGCCCCTGAAAAACCTCTTCACGCCCATTCCAGAAATGCTACTCGGAGGACAAAATTCTTCCTCTTATTTTGCAACCTTAAGCCGCAGAGCAGCTCCAGGCATCCTCTGCTGTAACCAACAGGTAGTCTGCTCCCATCTCAGAGCTGCTTTTCGCACCTGAAATGCTTGAATACTTTCCTAAGCATGAGCTCATCGGAAAACAAAGCAACCACAGCCCCACAGACAAAATTCCCCCAAAGTCCCAACCAAGCACAGTGCCCCAAGGTGCCGTCTGCCCTGAAGAACAGAAGATCCCGCCCTGACCGCTTCATTCTCTGTTTCTGATTGCGCCTATTAAAGATTTTTCAGTACTGCAATTCCTTCAAGACACCGTCTTGTGCCAATGAGCATACAGAACGAGACACTTGCGGCTCATTTCTCACTTGTAATAATGCTTGGGATCATTAAAAGAAAACCAGTCATGAACTTGAGGCAGCTGGCTGAAATGTGCAAGTAGGTCCTGCTGTCCCTGGCAAGCCTGACGCTTCGTAGAAACGTTTCTCTCCGGTGCCCTGCTTGGGCATCTGCTACCAAGGGAGGGCACGGCTCCCCGGGAGCATTTTCGGCCGACAGCCTTTGCCCATCTGGCACTTGGCTGCAGCCGATGCAGCGCCATGGCTCACCCTGCGCTCGCGCAGGCGGCACCAGGGCACCCCGCAACTATTTGCTGGGAAGCAGCCTGCGCCGGGAGAACGAAACTTTTCCAGCCCAACTGCCATTCAGTAGGCAGGCAGAGGTTTCTTGCACACTTCAGCGTTCCTCTTCTGAGTAAAGAAATTCCAAAACCTTACAGTTCTCTTTAAAAAAACCCACGCATTAAAACCAAAGTATAAGCAGTGTTACAGGCTGACAGTATTTTGTCAATATAGCTGAACAAATGGGAAGGAGAGAAGGAGGAGGAGAGTCAACCCACAGTATTGAGGCAAAATCCTCTGTTGAAAATATGTTGATTTAACCGTGAGGATAGGTGGTATTTGCATTTATTAAATTTGAAGAAAGCACCGACCCAGGTTCCTATTCAACACCTATTCTATGTGAAAACATCCTCCAGTGTCAAATAGAGAAATGGGGGGAAAAAAAAAAAGTACCGACAAGGCCTGCATAGCTCAGCATGCAAGGAAAACAATTAAAACATACGGTATGGGAATCTCCATGGGCACACACCAGTGTATCATCTGGGGGTAAAGCTCGGTACTTTAGATATTAGCATCTTTCCAAGACTTATAAATTTAGTATGAAAACAGGCACAAGGATGGGACGCATCCCCTGTTTCACTTGTGGCTCAATGCCAGAAGAAAACAGGTCAGTTTTGCACTCAAAATGTCAGTATTCATGATTCAGAAGGGTAAAAAGTTTGGTTAAGGTGCTTCTCTTTGGTGTAGTTTATTAAACATCGCTGTCAATTACAGCACAAATATTTTGTTAATCACAAAGGTCTTGTCTTCAGCAGAGAGCACCTTCAAAAGATACAAATGTCAAACCTCCCATGTCAGAGCAGCTCGCTGACAGGTAAAATGCATCATTAATAAGGATACACTAATAAGGATGAATGATTAATTCACCTTTGAGCTGGCTCACGGCTTCATCTCCTTTACAGGGTATTGCTGCAAACTGTGTATCGCATAAAGCGATCCCACATATTTTAACTGCCGAGCCAAGTCATCAGACAAGCGTTTTACTACCTGTGTTCCACCTTCCCTGCCCAAGCCTGAACGACGAGCAGGGTGCCCAGTATACCTTTGCCTTTCACTCAAGCAGCAGGTCACGCAGATCACCAGCACATTACCCGTACCAGGCTTAGATAATCAGACAAAACCAGACTGTCTCTCTCTCTCTCTCTCTCTCTAAACTTTCACTCAGAGATGACATCTTATCATATACTGCCAGGTTTCTCCACTGCTCGTCAAAACATCAGGAATAGGTAGAGCCATGCACACATGACAAGAAGGGAGTCAGAAGCTGGACAGAACATCTGCCCAGGGTTCTCCATCCTTGCCCTCACCCCTAAACTCTGCAAGCAAGCATGAGGAAAAACAGTTTGGGAATTGAAGATAAGGCAGTACTGACAATTCCCACTCCCTCGACAGGCTTTGTATGCAGCATGGGGGATTGGGGCAGAGAAGACACCTTGCAGATACCTGTAGCACTAAAAGCGGTGTCTCCAACCTCGAGTGCTAGCAGCAATTGTGCACCTACAGAGCAGATGCCTCAGTCTGGTGGCAGACCTGCTCGTAATCTGTTCTGCCCTCAAGTCTCCTCTTACCTGTATGAGACCGCATATGTCGCGTCAGATCTTGCAGAGACCAGAAACGCTTGTTGCACACAGTACAGACTTTCTTTCTTTTGTCTGCTTTTGCAGTACTCTTAGCCCCATCAGTCTTTGGTTTTTTGTCATCACTGCTCTTCTCAGTGGACTTTCTCTCTGTGCCTTCCCCCTCAGAGATGCTTTCGCTCTCTTCATTCTCCTTTCCTGTTGCCTCACAGTCCACAGGAGACTCCACTACCTTCAAGTCCATCGGAGACTCTTCCTGCTCAAGACCAGAGTCCTGCATCGAGGGAGCTCCTGCATCATCCTGAATGCTTTTGCTTTCATCCTCACTGCTCCTTTCATCCTTTCTGTCCTCACGAGTGTGGGCCTTTTTGTGACGGCTAAGAGTGCCAGCAAACTTGAAGGTTTTGCCACAAATGTCACAGGCATGTTTCCTTTCAGTCTGAGAACTCCTGCCTGCACTCTGGTCACTCTCTGCCAGCTTGAAGTCCATTAATTTGCTGGCAAAATTGAGGTCAAGACTTTTGTTACTTACAGAATCTTCCTCAGGGCCCTCTTCATATCCATCCGCTTTTTCTTCGGCATCCTCTTCTGCCGGAAGGGAGTCAGCCTTTTGCTCCTCCTTGGGGCCGCACTCACTCTCTGGTAGCTCTGTTATTTCCTCTGGCTGTTCCTTCTCGCAGGAGGTCAGGTCCAAGACTTCGTTTCCTGCAGCTAGTGTCTCCGCATCAGGCTGGCCGTCTGCAAGCAAACAGAGAGAAACTTTCAGAGGGATGCTCTCTGCTAATTCACAACTACCAGCGGTAAGGCTGCACGCGGACCCACGAGCATTGCTTCTGATTGAGCATCCCAACATCTGTTTCTCTTATCTGTGACCCAGGGCAGTAACTTACAGCTGAAAAGAGATCAAAACACCGCAGAACCCAATTAACAAGATGATTAAAAATCTGTAACCAAATGCTTTCTTTTCCAAAATACACTCACTTTCTTGGCAGTTCCCTGAAGTCACTTTTAATATAATCACTTTTGCCAGAGAACGCAAAATGCTGAGACATCAAAGAAGAGCTGAGATCACTACTGTTATGAGTACACCATACCAGAGACACGTGGATGCGTTACTTAGAATATTTCATGTATGAGATTTGTATATAGATGGAAGTAATATACAACCACATATTAATCAAACTAACTTATAAACTAAAAGCAGTGGGAAACGCTTTTCAAAGGCCTCATGCAACCAACTGGTACAATTAAATGTTAAAGGTTAGCGCAGACAGTAATACAAAGGTCAGTTTAAAATGTTGGGTATACATCATATAAGCAAAAGATGCTGAAGTTTGTCCACATGTGGGTCTTTGACATACACTCTTCGCTACATTGATACCACCTGGAACCAAAACGTAAAAGCCAAGATGCGGTAACGGGCAGCATCCTTCGTCGTTTCACAGTTCCCCCAACAAGAAGGCAAAACCCACCTAAGACATCCACCTTAACGACCTCCTGTGCTCCCTTATCAGTTTGTAGCATTAACATTGCTGAAGACATAACATGTGTTGAAAAAATAAAACAGATAAGGCGCTTAGGGAGAACAAAGGGCTGGAGCTGTACCCCTTCCAAGCTCTATACAAATTGTGTACGTGTAAATAGGAAATAAGCTGGACTGGACCTGGAGGCCAAAGCTGATGCTGATGCATGGCATGTAACTGCATCCCCAGTGCCACTTTCCAGCAACCGTTCCAGGACACGAACTTAGCAAGTTGTGCTTTCTGAAAGTTGAAACTTTCCTTGCTTTAAGTCCTCTCCCCCACCCCCTTCTTGTTGACAGCGTGCAGCCAAGGGAGCACACAACCTAACAGGCATTTCAGCATTCATCTGCATGCCTGAGAGCTGCTGAGTAACTACAGGGATTTAGAAACCCTAGTAGAGCAGTTTAAGTTCTCCATTTGACATAGCACAACATGTGCTTGTCTCCAAATTGCCTAGATTTCCTACTACAGGCTTTTTTCATAAGCAAGGAGTAATGACAGAAGATAAGAAGATAGTTCTCAGGCACTCAGTAGTTCGAAGGCAACACAACTTGCATTGACCCCATCTCCTTGCACAAATGATAATAAATGGCCATTAAACAAATGTCAAAGCTGAGCGGCATTTCCAACAATCGTGAACAATCACTTAATACAGCGTAATCCTCGATACGCTTTTTCTTGGGGAAGAGAAAGGGGGAGAAGTGACCTGTCAAAAAAAATAATCTCACCTTTTAATCAAAACAGATCCGTTTACATAGACGTGGATTACACAAAAGCTTTCCACAAAGTTCATCGCTCATCTAATTATCTGCCCATTAAAACACGCAACCGAGCCGTAATCTGTGTATAATGCTAGAGAATTTGAGGATGTGGGCATCTGAAAACAAAGGTCACCTACAATTGCCCTACGAATCTGCATTTGAATTTTGTGTTTTGACTCATTGCTTATCTCTTGGCTATATTAAGGCAAAAAGAAAAAAAAAAAAAAAAAGGCAAGCTATTATAAACGAAAAGAGGCAACTTCTAAAATTCAAGCTGAAATGCCGATGCATAATAATTAAGGGGAAGCACTGCTCCACAAACCCAGAGAAATGGGAGCCAGGCACATACAAGAAGCCGGGCCCACGCACAGCGCTCGTGGATGCAAGGCAGGTAGCTGAGTCTCGCAGCTGCTGCTGCAGGCAAGAGAGTGAGCCCAGAAGCCAAACCCAGGCTGTATCTACACAGGGGATACGTTGAAAAAGAAATCACGGCTCTGGGCTCCTGCCTGATGGCTTCTTCCACACCCTGTGTTTGGGGGCAGGACGGGCGGCATCTGGCTCTCATTGACAACGCCTCACCTTGGCCCGGGAGCGGGGATGAAAGGAAGGATTAATGGCAACCAATGTGACTCCCCACTGCTGCTGAAAGGGTCCTCGTCCTTCCCCGGCCACCCACTCCTGCCCCAGCCCTTGCACAGCCCTAACATTCACACGGCCGTGCAGTGACCGGGGCCTTTTTCAACAGAGCACGGGTTTATGTTGGACTGAAACGACCCCGTAACCACCGCTCCCTTTAGGCTAAGGAGGGAGGGCAGGGAAACAACAGGGAAGAGGAGTTTCCTCCCCAGCTGCCTTTGGCTGTTACCATCGCAAAGACATATCTGCGGATGATGGATGAAGAGGCAAAACCAGAGTGGCAGAGTGGCTCTGAGGCACAAAGACCTTGAAGCGACACAAACAGAAAGCACCTAAAACGGCTGCCGTACCCCTGTCGCCGTCGGTGCTCATCCTCAGCGAGGTGGGGAGCACCTCCCGGCAGGCGTGGGCCACCCCGTCCCATCAGGAACCGCTTGCCCGAGGAGCCATGCCTTAGGCCAAAGGAAGACTGCAAGCACAGCGCCGAGCGGGGGGCGTTAGGGAGCGGGGCAGGAAACCACGTGAGCTCTGTTAGGACGGAGAGGAGAGAAGAGCACGAGGAGACCGAGATGGAAGGAGCTCCTCCTTTATCGTACCGAGAGAGATGCTTTATAATTCTTTGCTGACCAAACAGAAGACAGCGGATGCAGAATAAGTTGGTTTTTCAACATGAACTACCAGAAGCAAAGTGAATGAGGGGAATATACACCAGTAGCACTCAAGTAAGAGAAAACCAAACCCAGAACATTTTAAAACACTCAAACGCAAAAGCCACAACTTTTGTGTTCAACACGATGTATATAATGCATGATTTTCCACTTTTCCCTTATTTTTCCCTAACTTTTTCTTGTTCTGCTTTCAGTATTTCCAAAAATCTCTATATATTTTTCTTTCTTATAGCATACTCATCCTTCAACGGATCGTACCCGAACTCTATCTCCTTTTTCCCTCTCCTCTGTGCCCTAGGGCCCTTCCCAGCTGTTATGCTGTTCTTCCATGGCTGGCCCGTAATTACATTTTCCTGTGCACGAGAGATACACTCCAAGGGATAGGTGGTCCACAGGTAGGTGATGCTGCCTTACTAGCACAGGCAAACAGATGAGGTTGAACATCAAGAAAAACAAACACAAAGTTTAAACAACATGCTGTATGCCTTCACGAAGGGCAGAGACCCCTTCAGACCCCGGGAGCACGGATGCACAGAAGTTTCTCTTCCGAGGCTGGCCCGCCATCCCTGAGTGAACACATTCAAAACTCAGGTAGGGACGTAGCCAGGAACGTGCTGACACGCGTACGTGCTTGGGTGAGCGCTCTTCCTCCTTACCTGCACAAACCAGACCTGCCGTCTTCTTTGTCGAGAAGGATTTTCACAGGCCCCTTATGAAACTTCAGGCATATCGTAAAGCAGCAGCTCCCAACGAGCTGAGCTGCTCTGTGGTTACCCCCAACTTGCGTGGTTGGTTTTGCAGCTGGTGAAAAAGCGAGCTGCTTTGCACAAACCCTGTCTGTTTGGGGATGGGTGAGAATCAGCCCAGCTCTGCTGCAGCTGAACTGGAAGAGCAGCAGGGGAGCTATGAAGGTGTGTGGGAAACACGATGGTTGTGACGACAGCCGTGTCAGGTCCAGTGCAGGATTTCTCCCGCCGTGCAAGGGATGGCTGCAAGGGTAGTCTCGCACTGGCAGCTGCTCTGCCCGCTCCAGCAGAGGTTAGGCTTGGCCTACACTACTGGTACACTACAAGCCAGCAGGCTTGTTATCTTACACAAGGAGGAGGATTTTGATCGAGCATTCAGATCTGGACAAACATCCCTTCAATGAGGCTGAGCTCCTCTTAGACGGGTAATTCCCGTTTCCAGAATTTTGCTGATTTACGGTGCAGAGCAGCCGCTTGCATCCAGGCGGTGAGGAAGGCAAGGTGCGCAGGAAAAGCCTGCCGTTTCTTTCACCCCTTTCCCATGTTTCACTTACTAAGGTTGTAAAATGCTTTCTGGCCCATTTGTTATCCAATAGATATTTAGACTCGGCAAGTCAAGAGGACAAGAGCGGAAAGGTCCTCTTGCCAAGGCTCCCACCCACTGCCACTTGTTCAGCAACCGTGGGAGCAGAATACACTACCTTGTCATGGAAAACCATAGTTTGTGTCACTCCTCCGAAGCGAGGATAAGAAGGTGACACTATTTGATGATGTCAATTCTGACACTGGAGTCAAAGAACTTGAGCAAGGTAAAGGAGAGAGAGAAGAGGAGCAGGGAGGTAAGGATGGATGGAGGAAGGCAACACGAAGCAACCACCGGTAGCTCAGCTGCTGCCTTGTCAGCTCCTGGGAAAAAATGAACTTCTCAGGAGATATATTCATAAGCAAAACCTCAAGGACTCCATCTGAGAATCCAAAAACTTTTCCGCCTGCATGAAAGAAACCACTATATAGTTGTAGCCAAAATCATTTTTCCTTCGAACTGTGGAAAGAAAAGACTCTTTTCCTGAAGTCTATTTACAATTCAAGTTGCAGTTTTCAGTCCGCCCAGTCAGAAGAGTCTGCTTAATCTTTTATAGGTGGCAAGAAAGAAAGAGGAGTAAACTGCTTTCCTGCATACGGAAACCAAATTATCAAGAGAGACACCGAATGTGGAAAGTTTCACATAAAAGAGCAGATACAGATCAAGGTGGGGAGGTCGCTGGTTTGATTCTGTTTTCCCATGGTTTTCTTTTTTCCCGGAACTAAGATGGAATAAAGAGTAGAGCTTGAGATGCTAAGGAGTTACTAGATAAAACAGGGTGTTGTAAGGCAAACTATTTTGTGACTTTAAAGCAAATGTTTATTGCCAAACATTCCTGACATCCTGAGAGAAGTGTTAGAAAACCCATCACATAAATAATGCTGAAAACTGGAGCAGACAGAGCACTGGAAATGGATGTTGTACAAGCAGTTGGCATTATCAGTCAGATGAGCCACCGCTTTAGTATTTTCCCTACATTAACTGAAATAACCCCAGCTATTCATATATTTTACAACAGACGCAGCCACCGCTAGGTGGTAGCAGTCTAGTAAATTTGGGATTTTTTTGGACCCACTCACACAATGCTGCTGCTACTTCCACCCACGAACTGGAGAACATCTTTCCAACCTGTGGAGTCAACTTGCGAAAATTTGGGGGTTATCTTTGTCCATTTTTACTGTAAACACTCTAAACACTAAAATTTAGCCACCTTCATTACATCACATGCACACACACAAGTTAAATATTTAATTAGCCCACAGCTGAGGGAGCTTCGGTCATATCTGCATGCCTTTTGAAATGAAAACATTTGAGATAGAAAAGGACTATTTACAGTAAATGAAGCTGAATATATCTGGGGCAAAGGAGAAAACCAATTCTGAAAAAACACGCTTTTTGCATTTGACCCAAGCTACGATCCCCCAGTACCTTCAAGAGAGCAGCTGAAGTCACCCACACAAAGGAAAGTGTTCAGGACCAGCTCTGACTGCACCTACCAAGTGGAAATCTGCATTGAAGTGGGGGGTGGAAAAAACCCAGACTTTCAGCTTATGGTGAATTCCACAGTTTAGCAGAAAGGCAGTTTGACGTAGAGTCGGCAATACAATCAGCAAGTTATACACCATCTCCTCAGTATCTTCCAAACAACAGCTCTAGCACTCAGGCCAACCCCCAGCGGCAAGCAACTCGTGCTTTACCCTGAGCTGTGGCTCAGGAGTGGCTGTTAAACTTTGCCTGACACTGAAGATGCAGTTTCAAGCCCTTTGTCCTCTAGGAAATACCCACAAATGTAGTTCAGAGGTACAAACAGCTAGAACAGCTTGAAAAAACAAAAAGTCCCCCCCTATGCCCAGGGCTCACATGATTTCTGGAGGGATCACAGTGACAGATATCTAGAGCAAAGATGAATTCTGCTAAACACTAATTGGAAAATTCACTGTTGAATATACTTAGTCTGTCAATATTTGCCTAGTTAGCACAGAGCAGTTGTGTTCGACCCTCTCACATTAGAGGCAAGCCTCTTTAAGAAAGGGATCTTTCCTTAGCAAAGGTTCTTTCTGTATTACGTAAGAGATAATCCCTTACCCCATTCCCATCCCACATCTCTCCTCTGTCAACTGTATTTTGTTGGAAGAAGGGAGCATTCAGAAAGCCCTAAGGAGACAAAGGCAGGGCTGCTTCAACGTGATGAAAGTGGGCAATTCATTAAGCTGCTCCATAATTTCACTGTATGCCTCTCCGCCGGTATAGGTCTCCCCAGGTCTGACTGCTGCGAGCCGGGCAAGATGTCCTCAGTTTGCTTCAGGTGCTTTAGACCATTCCCTTCCCCTCCATGCAGCAAGGACATGCACAAGCCCCATCACTTACACAGCCTCCTCCTCTCTGAATCCTATTCAAAACCACCATCCTGTTTTTGTTTTGGTTTAAAACAAGACCAAAAGAAACCCTCTATAAACTTGTTCCCAGTGACACTCTATTGAATTGCACTTCCTGCCTTACACCTCATCTTTAAGCTTCGCGTCGTTTATGGCTGACCAAACACCATCCAAGCATCTCCCTTCATTCCCTTTCCTTCTGGCGTAGAGTGAAATCTGGACAAGCATTCACTTCCAAGTACGGCCCTCGCACGGGCTCTGCACGTGAGCCCCAAGCACACTACTCGCCCACCTTTTAAAACCAGCACAAAAAGAGAAACGACCCCATTTTAAACTAAGCCACAGTTTCAAATCGCTAATTTACTCCCACTGATTTTGAAATCCATTTTTCTTGGACAATGGAGGGAGACCACAAGTCCAAAGCTGTTGAATGATTTTGGACCATGATTAAACACCACTTGGCGAAGCCAGTTATAAACGCTAAGCTGTGCTATAAAGCGCATGCCGTAACTATAACAGTATAGGATCCGGGCTCCTTTCTTGCTGTCTAAAGCTGCTATTTGAAGACGCAAAGCATTTGACAGCAAAGCCAATTTCAACAGCATCTATCCCCAGCGCCTCCCAGGAGATGCTGCCAACTCCACACCTCAGCTGCATCAATGTGATCTTTTAGGGCCGTACCGCCAGCCAGATCCGGGAACTGATCTCATGACTGCTGGTCCCTCCCCTTGCCCTTTTCATTTTTTTGGGCAGCTGGGTCAGCTACAGCTGTGGGGATGAACGGTTGGGAACAGGTCGAGCCAGTACGGCCAAGAAGTGCTTTGTGTTATCCAACCGTGGCCCAAGGCTCTGTCTGCCAGGGGCAGGTCGAACCACCCTGACCAGCCCGGTGCCGGCTGCTGAGAACAACATCTACGTTCCGCCAAAGTCCTACCCATCCTACGTGCCGCGCCAGCGCTCATCTGAGCCGTTTTAGCAACCTCCTCACCCCGCTGACCAGCTGAGCTGCGTTAGGATCCCTCTGACTACAAAGAAAGTTTTCGGTAGACCCAAGTAGGACATTTTAGTTCCGTTCTGCCATGATGATCATCAGAGCTGAGCACTTTCAGAGCCCCTTCTGCAGACTTTTGTTCTGCGAGGGGATCGTGTTATAACATGAGTCTTCCTCTCTCACGCTGTAGCCATCTGTTGTCTGCATAGGCGGGATGAGCCCACGTGACACCCCAGATACCGTGCTACAGCCCTGTGAAGTTACAGGCTGTTAACATGGTAACAAGGCAACTTAGTCTCTTCATGATAGGCAAGATCAAATCACGTCGTAACATGTCCCCAGCATGGCAGATTTTAATGCCAGACTAGTACTGAGACCTGTATTACTACATTTGAATCACTGCAAGGCAACCTGCTGTATTAAAAGAAGAAGAAAGGATGAGAGGGGCTGGGAAGACAGCAGACTTTCCCAAACAAACCAGAGCTTGGAAATGTAAGAGGAAAATCCTGTGCACGCTTCTGTACAACCTCATCAGCAGCTACCCTGAGGTTGAGAGTAACAACTCATTTGTAATTTTAACTACCCTGATGCACAGAGCCAACTTCTTGCTGCTTTTAGATTTGTTACTTCAACAACTCTCCCATGAAACCCACTTGGAGTGACACAAAGTGACCCTGTCTCTCCTGGAGGTGTGAACACCTTACAGCAACGGCTCCCTTGTGCAAACACTTTCCAGGCAAGGGACATATACCACCATCTGCTGAGCTTCCTTCTTGCACCCATCCCATTTGGTCAGCACAGAAAAACCCCGAGTGACTGCGCTCATCCTTGGTTTCGTGTCAGCTTGTCCTTTCTGACTAAATGCCACTCGCCTGCCTACAACAAAGCCTTGCATGATCTGACAATCAATCTCCTTCACTGATAAACTCTCAAAACAGAGGCGGTAATACGATGGCAGGTGAGCTTCAATGCAGATGAATATAAGGTAAAACGCCCCTGGAAAAATAATCTAAAACATGCCTATGCGATGCTGAATGTGGTACTGGCAGGTACTGACAGCTGACAGCTCTCCAGGATCACTGGCTTGGCCTGCAGCAGCAGCCAAACTAAAGCCAAGAAACACTGGGTGCCATGAGCAGGGGTATTGAGAGCAAGACCAAGGGTGTCCCTTCGCTGCTGCATAAAGCCCTGGCACCCCCTTGTTTCAGGTGGCGCGTGCACTTCTGGTCTCTGCGCCACAGGGAGGAGATAGTCGTGTTGCAGATGGCACACAGCAAACCTGATCCAAGCGATGGGGCAGCTGCCCTGCGAGGAGATGCCAGAAAGGCTCAGGCTTCTCATTTTGAAGGAGAGAAGGGGGTGTTATGATTGAGGTTTACAAACCGTGAAGGCAGCTGAGAGGGCGCACACAGAACTACAATTCACCAAATCCTGCAATACTGGAACTAAGGAGGTCTCTCTGAAACTAGCAGGGGATCAGCTGAAAACAGATTAAAAAAATAGTTCCTTACAGAGCAGGTAGTGAACTTTTGGAGCTTGACGCCAGATGACGTTGGACGCAAACACCATCAGTGGGTTCAGAAAGCAATCAGAGAGACTTGCAGACAGCAGGTCCATAAACAGGTAGTAAAGGAAGCAGGCAGGGATGTGCCCTCTAACACGCAACCCTAATGCAGCAGTTGTGGATGCTGATAGAGCATTAAGAGGAACAGACCGCAGGAAGTGGCCAGGCCCACATGCTCACCCTAAATAGCACATCCTACCGCTACCATCAGAGACACGAGCATTTGGCTGCATGTACCACTGCTCTAACGTGGCAGGGTACTTCTCACATCCTTACACTTCGCTTGTCGGCAGCGTTCAGTCCGACCAAACACAACTTGGGCTTGCTGTTCTGAACAGCCAGGAAAATCTGCATGTGCCACTGTGAGATCCAGCATCCTCTTCCCTAGACTTGGGGGATAAGCACGTTTCTCCTCAGGTAGCAGCTGACAACTCCAGGCTTGTGCAAATTCTGTTAGATTTGGTAGAAGAGACAACAACGCATTTTTGACAGGGAAAGAGCTTCTGGCCTGACACAAGAAAAAAGTGTATCTATCTGTCCTTCTAATGTGTAATAAGAAACTTCTTTGTTTTTTTCCCTTTTCCCCCTTTACTGCCTGGTGACCAACTACAATATCCTGCCTGCAAGCTCCTCAACAGCAGGCTCTCTCCTGAGATGTCTATCATCCATGTGAATTTGACACAACTTCCATCAAAGCCACCGGGCATCTTTCCATTGACTTCAGTGGAATCAAGCCCATATGTTGAATAAGCAATCAATTACTTCCCCATAGGAGAAAGTTTTTCATGTCTGTAATTCATTTAAATGACTAGAACAAGGGAAGGGACTGAGCGCAGGAAGAGCTGAAAGAAAAACCAGGATCATGCAGTGCAATGAGGAAAATGGTCCTGCAAGACATCTTTGTGATGAAGAAAGAGATTGTGAGGATAGTTATTTGTAAAAGGAGATCAGCTCTTGTCACACTTTCCACCTCACACCCAAAACCTCTGAACACACACAACCCCCCCGCTCCCAGCCAGCAGCCTCTTTGATACAACATTGTGGGTATGTTTCTCACTTTAATCTTCCGCAAGTTGGTTCTGTTCTAATTAACATCTCAACCTGTATGAGGGATTCCCCGCATCTCGCAGACATCTCAGGCACTGTTTCCTTCTCTTAATTTTCTTCCAGTGTCAACACAACTTTTTAGAAGCATCAAGGCACTGCTTTTTGTAGGCTTTCAAGTCACTCTTTCTTTTTAGATGCCTGCTAAGTCAACCATAAATTTACAGTTATGAATACCACCACTTTCTGCACTTTTATTTGGCTTCATTCACAACGCAAATACAAAACAGAACTTCAAAGCTGAGCAGAAATCCTCTTGCTTCATGATAGCCCAATTCCTTTCCACATTTCTTTTCAAGCATGCAATGACAGGATTAGCTGGGAATTAATCACTTGAAACTCAACCTGCATCTCAGGTCACAATTTTCTCATATTTTCAGCCTTTAAAACTTTCGTATCAACCAAATATTTGTCATACAGACCAATACTTACAATAGAGAGGATATTCTTCTTTCCACACAAACGTCCTAGTTGGAGATCTCAAAACCCAAACAAAAATCCTGCTTACTGTGCAAACTCCAATCCTTCTACCACAAGTTAAAAGTCCTATTCCCAAATGGAAACCAGACTGCTTTCCAAGAATATCACCTTTAAAAGCACCATAACGACCATTTAAAAAAGCAGTATTCCCTGCTTCCTGTGTTGTCCCTTGAAGGCAACTGCTCTTCTCAGAAAACATACTTACTCACCGGAGGTTAATCTAAACAGTCAGTTTACGTGCAATGTGATTTTATTTTTTATTAACTTTTTCCACAAGAATGGTCATGGCCTGGATTAAAATACATCTGTGCCTACATATTGACTCAGAACTGACTGAAAAATTTGGTTAGCAGCACAGCAGGACTAGTCTAGGCTGGACACTTCATGGACGCCAGTTATTTGAAGAAAGTCTTTTTCAATATAAAGGGTCATCTAAATAATCACAGCATGTAATATGATCATTCCTTAGTTAAAGATATCTCCTGCCACTGTTGTCCTAGTGGAAACACATTATCGCCCCGGTAAGGACAAATGTTGCAAAGTAAAGATGTCTACAATTTTGCTTTGACTTAAGTCATAAGAGCAAAGAATAAAAATGCCTCCAGTCCTTCTTTTTTATGACTTATGTCCTCCAATCAACAGGAGACATTCAGGTTCATGGGCTAGGTGTAACTGTATTCTATTTATTTATTACTTCATTTTGTTTATAGATCTTTTCTTGCCCAGTTCATTCCTGTTGCAACAGCAAAACAAAACAAAACAAAACAAAAAAAACCCTCCTCTGCCATTAAATCTCACTTTCCACAAAAAATAATCTTGGGCCAAATAAGATCTGGCAGTACCACTCTGAAAATACCCTCAAGTGATTCTTTGCAAACAGATTTAGGTTATCTATAACAAACAATGGCCAAAAAAGACCATTATTTTAATTTTATATTGAACCTAGTCTGATGCACACGCCACAAAATGAGCAAAATTAACTGCACCACCTGCAGGGCACATCTTACTTGCTGCTCTGAGAATGAGAAAAAGTCAAGAGCAGGAGAGAAGAGCAAAAAAGAAAGGCAAACCGAGTTGAACACAGAAGAGTAAATTAAACAATAAAGACATCAAGAGAAAGAAAGTTTTAAAAGCAAATGTTCAAGCATGTTCAAACAAAACACAGGTACTGTGTTAAACGCTGCATAAAACCAAGCTATGCCAAATTCCCAGTGCCCCACTTGTGAGCTTTGTATTAAAATAAAAACCAGCAAGGAAGGTATATGCTTTTTCAGGAAAATGCTTTTGAACTAAAAAACACACAGTGGTGTCGAGGCAAGAATAAGCAGGGTGAAAGCTTTCACGAGAGAGACTTTTGGTGGCGCGAGGGATGAGGGTTACCGGTAGCGTCTGCATTTCTGCACTTTCACAAAAGGTAAATATGATCTTGACACTGCATGGAAGGAGTCCTCCATGTCAAGATTTTATTGAACATGGAAGACACACTTGCAAAAACTAGTTTAAAACCAGTAATACATAGATACCACTTAAATGCTCAAAATTATATACCTTTTCCTTAACCATGCTCACTCATTGTTAGCTTACACCACTTACATAAATTACTCCAATAACAACTTCCCTACAAATGGATGGAGAAGAGCTAGTGGCCACGTGTTCGCTCACATGACTGCCTTGGTTTTTTGATAGCGGCGTACTACAGAAATCTAGGCGCACGGACCAGCTTGCCTGCCGTGATTCCCTGTGGCAGATACCCAACACATGCAGTTTGGAAGCAGATCACCAGGACTCTCATCTATCCCATTCACACCAGCCTCCTGGCCCCTTCTCTCCCCAGGTCAGGGAGCAGCCATCAAGCCCAGACAATAAAGTTCTCCTTTTCTCTTTACAATAAGATTAATGAATAGAATTTTTTCTTAACTCCTTTTAAAAAACAGAACTGTCTAACAAGTCACTGCCTGTGCAATAGGTGGGGACAGAAAGAGTGTGTTGCACCATGACACTGTAGATGTCTCCATCAGAAAACCAACTTGCCCACCCAGAACACAAACCCAACAAACTGCTGTATCTATGACACAGCTGCCAAACTCCTCCCATGCCACCAGCACCTGACACTCACCACAAAAACACAGGGCTGCTCCACCTGAGTGCATCCTAGTGTTTGCTTTGGCACCACCTCCCTGGCCTAAATCTCCTCTACCTTCCTAGCTTACCTTTTCCTCTCCCCTCCGGTAACCCTCATCTACACTGCTGCCACGGGGGAGCTGCTGCGAACTCCCAGTTTAGAAACAGGGCGCCAGTGTCACCTGAAAGGAGATGCCCCAAGGCCAGTCAAAGCTTCCTGTGGGGTCGTCCTCCCTCAAGTCTCCCTCAACACTGCTCTGATGATGATTAGAAAAAAGCTCAGTATTATCATTGCCAGAGCACACCAACTAGAATCTGATTATTGCTGCTGCTGTAGTATCACCAAAAGTCTTGTATCTGTACTGAGGATCCAGCCCTGCTATAGCCACAGTTGCTTGCCTTCCTTCTGGGGATTGCAGCACAAGCTTCCTGAAAGGTGTCTCCTTCCAAGCCCAGTGATGGTGGGGGAGGCAAGTTTTACCGGTATAACTCAGGGCCAAGTGCATTTTCCTGTCTTCATCAAGGGTTTACACCAGTGCTGCTGCCTTGGAAGTCTGCCATCAATAAGCAGGTCAAACCCCTTAGTCTGGGAAAAGTCTATTGTTTTCCGTCGCATGAACAGTTCTTCAGTAACTATATATGTTTTTTGGAGAGCAGGGTGTTAGAAAACAATTGATACAAATAAAGAGCTCTCCTTCACCGTTGAAAGTAAACTGTACACTTAGTAAGATGAAATAATTTGGTCTCTGTGGGCCAGAAAACAATAGCCTCACTGTTGCACTGATACCTTGCAAGTTATGTCCTCGCGTCACCCAAAGTGAACTGCAATAGGGACGGCTCCACGGCTCAGATTCCCTTTAAACCTCTTAGCTAACCTCTTTACCTCTTCAGGTTTCCCTCTTCAGCACAGACATGGATCAGTTGCTTCAGGAAACCTCAATTCCTTCAAAAAAAATGAAGTTATCTTTTATAAGGCTGTACTCAAGTCACCTACGTTTCTTACAAATATCCCTAACTTTTTTTCTTTACGCCAGGAGCTGAGATTGCATAACGAAGCAAATAATACCAACAACTGTGACTGACTTAAAAGGGAGCAACAGCAAGTAGAGCTTTGTCCTCTCTCTCTCTGAGCAGGATGAGAATCTACTAATTACTTTATTACTGTGTGGGTGGAAAAAGGAGTGAACTTCAAATCAGCACAGCATTCAACACAGTATTTCCTTTACAGCGAAGAATGAAAAATAACCCCAAACCTAGAATAAATCTCCCTCCCCAGTTCCTCCTTTTGTTTACACCAGGTTTGAGGTTACTTACACAGTGGCACAATATTAAAGATTCCATACACATCTCCACCCTTTAGGGTATAAGCCCACCTCTAGTTGTCTTAGCACTAAGAAGAAACATTTCCTAGAGGCAAGCTACTACGTAATGCTCAAGATGATGTTTCTCACATCCTTCTTTGATCTGTCAAATAAAAGCCACCGCAAGAAAAAAAATGCTAAAAGCTATATTATTTTATTTTTCTGCCACAATTCTATACTTATTTGCTCTCATTTTTATGGATTTTTTTATCATTACTGATGCAGAAAAACAGCCACTGGAAGCAGCCAAACAAACCATGTAAGGCACGATGAAATATTCAACATACACGTTCACCTTCAAGATAAGACAGTAATAACAGAACACCTGAAACCAGTCTTTTTGCAGGTATGCTAAGTTATGCCGCTGAAGTCAAATGAGTTTTAGCAGTTTAATTTTCCCCCTTGATACTCAAAGGCACAGAGATTATTCCATTACTGAAAAATTTACCACCACCACTATACAACAGCAACAGCTAGGGATTCGCAAGACAACGAAGAATACCATTCAGACATCGGAGAGAGGGCAAGAAAGGAAGATTCCTCCACGTGGAGGCCCTTCCATGAGGAACATCCTCAGGGGCCACAATCCACCATGAGCACAAGGCGCTCTTACCTGTGTGAGTGAGTATGTGCCGCTGCAGGGAATTTGCCCATGGAAAGACTCGAGGACAGTAAGGACAGGGGATATTTTGCAGGCAGTCTGAGTAAGCATTCCTCTTCCCTCTCAGCAGCTTATCTTCGGCAGTTTCCTTCTCATCCTCACTTGTTCCATTTCTGCTGCCTTCTTCCTTGAAATTGTCAGTAGACTGCAGAAACGGGCTAAATTTATTAGTGTCTGTGGTAGCCAGCATCTTCTCTATGCTGGCAAACTCCCCACTTGACTCCAGATCCACACCACTGCTAAGTTTAGGCTTATTTTTCGTTCCTTTCTTTCTACCTCTTTTCTTAGTCAACCCAGCATCGGCAACGGGAGACTGCTCTGGATCACACGTCTGAGTCAGGTCACTGGGCAGGCTGGAGTCTCTCTGAATGGCGGTCACGATTGTCACTTTTGCTTTGGCGTTCCCTGATTTGTCACACCCAGTGGAGCTGCTCACTGCCTTGGGACTGGCATCTGCAGCCTCTGTTTTCAGCAAAGAGGGAGCAGAAGACACAGATGAAATGATCTGTGCAATGGAAGCCAATGGTGGCAGCTCTTTAGTTACTGGGGGCTTTGGCAAGAGAGGTGGCGGTGCTGGTTTAGGCCTCAAGGGTCTCAGCAAGGCAGAATTGCCAAGGAGAGCCGGGGAAATGATCGGGACAGTCAAATGCAACGAACCTTTCAGTGGCTGGGGATGTCTGACAGCCCTGTTTTTCTCTGAGTTCCCATTGGCACCAAAAACCAAAGGACACTGCAGACAGTTATAGGCTTTATCACTGTTCCCAGAAGCAGCCAACTCTTGATTCCTGGCTTCACATGGGACATCATCTTTATCCTTCTTCAGGGCTTTGGGGATGGACAGGTCAATAGGCTCCATGGAACAGTCATAGAGGGACAGGGGAGAAGAGCCAAACAGGTTCTCCTGCTTCACTTGCACAGCACTCAGGTTTTTGTTCTTCTGGGAGAAATCCAATGGCTCATCAAAATCCATCGGGAAGTTGCCCGCAGGTTCAAGTTTGATGGGAACGTGAGACGACGTCCCAAGCAAGAAGCCATTTTGTGGCTCCAGGAAAGGCGTCATGGATTTGTGGTCCATGTAAGTGCTGTCCTCCAATAAAGGAGGATCTGTCTGGCTTTCCTGGGCACTGCAGTCCACCGCTAAGATATAATTCTCGATCTCCCTTTCTTGTACATGCAAGTGCTGCTTGAGGATATGGTGAATGCAATTTCTCTTAGCCGAAAAGGCTGTGCCACACTCCTTGCACTCAAATGGCTTCTTCTTCTGGCAGCCGCTATGCGTTCTCATGTGAATGCGGAGGGCCCGGTAATGCTTCAGGTCCTCGCCACACAGCTTGCACACAGTGTCTGGGGAGCAGAAGGCGTCCACCATCTCTGCGGCATTGCTGGTGACATATTCGATGTTCTTCTCTATATCCTTCCTGGTCACTTTGAGGTGCTTCTTTCGCAGGTGCCTCTCACAATTGGCTTTCACTGTGAACGGGTAGTGGCAGATTTTACAGATGTAAGGCCTCTCCCCGCTGTGTGTCCGCAGGTGCCGGATCAGTGCTGCCTTGTCAGCTGCGATGTAGTCACAGATGTTGCATTGGTATGGGGAAATACCCAAGTGAGAACGGATGTGAGCTCTCAGGACACCAGAGAAGGCAAACACCTGGTCACAGAAACGGCAGGGGTACAGAACTTTCCTCATGGTTGGGGCTTTCTTGTTTGCTGCCCCTGCGATGATGGCTTTGAGGTCCCCTTCTGTCACCTCTTGCTTGATCTTGGCTTCCATGCTCAGAGGCAGGAGAGCTTCGATGATGCTGTCCTGCTCCAGTTGCGTCTTCATCTCGTGCTGAGTTAAAGGCTCTACTTTGGGTTGGAGGAGCAACTGCGAGGAAGGACTCGATTTGGCTCCTGGCTGGGGAAGGTGAGAGTTGGAGGCGGACTCCACCGAGTTCTTGATCAGCCTCAGAGGGGGAGGTGGGAGGCTTGGGCTGATGCAGCCAGGGGAGGCTTGCTGGGCACTGATAAGAGGAGGAGGTGTAGAGGTTGTGACGACTGTTCGGGGCGTTACCAAAGGCTTTGGCTTCAGCGGCGGCATATGCTTGAAAATGGACTGCACGGGGACAGAAGGTGCCTTAGAAAGTGGAGGAAGACTGATCTGAGGAGGAGCGGAAGAAGCCATCTTCAAGATCTGCTGAATGTCTGCCAGCTCAATGGCAGACTCATTGGAGATGGGTTTTACCACAATACTGCTGTCAGGCTGGATAATAAAACCCTTCTGGAAAGGCTGCAGCGAGAGGAGCTTTATGTTTTCTTTTGTAGGGGGAAGGACTGAAAATGATCCTCCTATAGAGGCAGCTTCCAGAGGAGAGAGGCTGAGCAGACCGGTGCTGCTGGGTTCCTGAGGTAGGTTACTCTTCAGTGCTCTGAGCCGCATTTCTTGGACCTCATCTTGTGTATTGTCCTCCTGCTTGACAGGCTTGATGTCTTTGGTATACTGTAGGCCCAAGGATGCCATGAAGGCTTTCTGGTCTGGGTTCTCACCGGGTGGGGTCGTGGACTGTGGCTTGTGCTTGTCTTTTCCCTGATCCACCACGTGAGTTTCTGTGTGCAGTTTGAGTGCCGAAAGCATGGGGAACGCCTTGTTACACGTCTCGCAAATAAATCGATGGAAGTCACTGATGCACCTTCGCAAATTCGTTTCACACCAGACCTGCAAGACACGCACAAATATTTAGAGCAGACATCTCAAACTGCAAAGGCATCACATGCTGCTGCAAAACAAACCCAGTTCATTCTCTCTTCTACCGCCCAAGTTAAGGAGTTTAGAGCAGCCACCATGTACCTGGCATGGAGATAACTCCTGCTCCACAGCCTTTAGTCACCTAAGTGGCGTATCTAAATTAGGGGCTGACTCCCCAAAAGTTCCCTTCTCTAAAGGCAAACTCCTTCAGAGGGCTATTCAGACTCTCAAATACTTTTCCATCGTGAACTTCTCTTCCAGAAACCTCTCTCACTTCACTGACAGGACAGGAGCCTTAGTAGGCTATACAGCAAACTTCAGTAAGCTGGGCAGTAAGACTACCTCCTTTAGCTTTATTACTACAAAGAAACTAGGAGGAGAGGAGAAAAAAAAACGGCATCCAAGAAGGCCAAACAACATAAACCAACCAAAATAATATCCCCCAAAAGCAAATCAATGAAACGTAGAGCCCAAAGCAGAAAGGCTTTTGGTTAGTGAAATCTGATTACATTTATTCTCCCAAGAAAAGTACCAAGCTCACAAATGGATTTTATACCTGTCCCTGAAAACGATCATGAATCCAAATGCTATATTTAAATGCTACCCAGATAGCTCACATGTTGCAAAGGTTCCCCATCAGAGAAGAGCACAAGTGACAAATTAAATAGAGGGCTGGCAAGATCTTTATGTGCTCTACACACTTTGTTCAGACACTTCGTAGGTCTTGCCTCACAGTGCAAGCAAAATTATTACAAAAGGATAGTCCCAACATTTAAATCCCTTAATAACTTCAAATGTCTGCCATTAATTACAAAAGAAATAAACCCAAGTTGTTTAAAAAGTTCTCCTGATTTTGTAACTTTTACACCAAAACTCTACTTGAGTTACAGAATGACCTACATGGTCCCCTGGACCAGCAGCAAATTTAAGGTCTACCTTGCAGCCAGAAGAGCTGGAAATCAATGCTTTAATCCAAGGAGAATTAGAAAAGTGCAGATACTGAATAAGCATGGTCCTGCTGGATTGCGTTGTTGATTTTTTTTTTTTTTTTAATAGATAAGCAGCTTCATCCAGACCCAAACTAACTAAGGCAGGCAAGGTTTGACAGAGGGAAGAATAAAACATCCAATAGAAAGCTTTATGGCTCTCAGAAAAATATTTACTGACTTATCTCCCTGCCTTTCCCCAGCCACTGTCCCTCAAAGGTGCAAAATCTTCAGACCTCACGTAAGGAACATAGTGGAAAGGTGCCTGGGACTGTTTTGTGAAGAAGTCACTGAAGATGTCACTATTTAGTAAGTAATGTGACTTCCCAAAGTTTTTTGTGATAGAATCTTCACACCACAACTATATCCCTGTTACAATAAATTAAAATAAATGATGTCTTCCTTATCATGTGTCCTCCCTATTGATTTTAGATGTGGGGTGGTTTGGGGAAGGAGAGAACTAATGGGCAGGCTGGAACGGGCAATGATCTAACACCACCGAAGTTTTCCTTTAAAATATTTCTGTAGATCTTTACACCAGTAGTTATCCACAGTAATGCTGGAAAAAACCAAACCCCAGTATTCTTTAGATGAGAAAAGAAAAAGGAAAGGCAGAAAGTGTTTGAAGCCTACACAGACAGTGGTAATGTGCTTTCTACAAAATATTCTACACCCAGTCTCTGCCTCATCAGGGATGAGTCTTTGAATGAACTCAGAAGATATGCGCTGTATCAGCTGGTACCTTAAGCAATGAAGAACAGAGCGTACCTGAGAAATGCGGGGGAACTTCCTACAGGAGAAGTCTGTGAATCCCAAGTCGTGGAAGCCTGCCGGAATCGAAGGGTTGTTCTGAATGAAAGGCTTTCCCATGGGATCTCTGGGAAGCTGCTTGTGGATAACAGCATTATGGCGCAGTAAGCCCCGATGAGTACGAAAGGTAATACAACAGATGTCACACCTGGAAAGGAAAGGAATAAAACAGAAATGACTTACTGACTGCTGCAGGCTTAAGAACTAGCATTCTTCTCGCATTAGGCCAGCCTCCTTCCTCTCGCTCCGTGATACTAAGAACCTGCTAAATGCAAAATGAAGCCACAGCGTGTCAAAAACCTATCAGCACAGAAAGGTAATTTCAATCACAGTCACTTTCGACCAGTTTCTGGCTATTAAGTTCACTGGAAGTTCAAAGAATATAGTGCATGAGAACTGAGCGTCCCACGTGGGCAGATGGTGAAGTGGCAGCTGAGACCACAGCCTTCTGACAACCTTCCCATTGTCCAACATAAAATATTTCAATGGCTTTACACCGTTTCATTTTTACTAAAAAGTACTATTAGAATAAAAGATATTTTAAAAAAATCAGTGACAAGGAGATGGTAAATCAGACCTAAGTAGCAAGCAGCTGCAAATGTACAAATAGCATCTTTTTTAACTACTGCTTAAAACACACTACTGCACACCACTCAAATACCTTTTTTCCGCACTGCCTTGCCATAAACTTTCACAGATTTTTCTCAAAGCTGTTATGGGAAATATACAGTTTTCAAAGGAAAACTAGTGCTCCTTGAAGGGGAGGAGGGTCAGAGGAGGAAGACCTGAAACAGGTTCAACACTTCTGACACTCATACACCCCCTTCACAGCCAGTGTGCCCCAAAGAAAAATGCAGAAGCAATGTCTTTTCCTACCCACACTTTATTGCTATGATTTCTTGTTTTTCTTAAGTTCTCAAATCCCAAATTCAGCTAAACAAAAATTTCTAACATAAAGCAGACTTGCGTTAAACAATCAAAGGTATTGGAAACGCAGCTACGTTGCAAGCAGCAGCATATGGCCAACACATCAACAAACAAGCCTATTGCCTTTTAAATATCTGGGATTTGAGCTCTGCAGCATGACAGGTCACGTCCACTCTGCATTCAGCAAGTGACACACAGTTTCACTCAACATGGTTCCTTGTGGTTACAGCTCCAGCTCGCAACCAAAGCATGAGTTTCACAGAAGCAAACACCAGTGAATGAGAAGCAGTCAGATTTTGTCAGTGAGAACATTATATGCACTAGGAGTTTTTCACACGTCTCCCCCTGCCTTAGTTCTCCCCAAACTGTCTTCACCCTCCACATCAAGGAAAAGGACATGTGCCTACTTATTAAAAAAACATCCTGCAATTAGAAATGACTTCTGACAAAATCCTGAAACCACACCCTCCCTGTCCTGTCCCTAACAAACTCCCATTGTTGTTCTTTTTATCACTACATAAACCTCCACAGACCTTTTTTATTCCCTGAAAATGAAGAGATAACCAAGTCACCCACAAAGCAATTCGAGTCCTAGTCTCTGAGTGGCGAAAGAAGCAAGTGTGAAATATATGTAACACGGCCTTTGTTATCACGGTACTCAGAAGGCTGGGACATAAATATTATGTGATGGAGGTTTAATCTGTTTTATCTCCCCTGTCAATTCACTTGCATCCTACCTTTATAATTATTGCCAGCATAGTCCCTGCATTCCATTAAATACAGAACCGATGCCATTTACAAAGCAAATGTTTACTTAAAGAGGTCTGCTAAATATGACAACAATCTCTGGTGGTGGTGGGGGAATGCCAACACATAGCGCTCCTCCAGCGTCAGGATCTACAGCTCTCCTCCAGCTCACTTGGCAGTACCTATTCCATGATGCAAAGCTTTCATCTTCAGCGAAAACAAAAACATACAACCACCAAAACCGCTGGGGGAAGGAGGGCATTAAAGGGTTAGAGCAGTCACCTGAAGAACTTGCAGGCTACTGAAATAAATTCTTTTTTAGAGGTGATGAAAAAGCCTTGCGTGAAAGCAAGCAGTGCTTCTGGCACGCTCCTCCTGGTACGTCAGCACACAGACCGTGAGGGCGTGCAAGCAATGCTCCTGGCACCACCGGGAGCATCGCCGGCGGGCTGTGGGGCCAGCTGTTCTGCAGAGGGATGCAGACCCCCACCTCGGGGCGTCTTGAGGCAGCTCCGGGGTCCCCAGTGTGCCTGGCCTCCCCCGCACCAGCAACCCAATGAAGCAGCCGTACCCCCTCGTGTGTGACAGCTACCACTGATGGGGCCACAGAGCTACTGGGAGAGTTGGCGCCTGCCATGGTACCACCAGGATTTGGGCTGTGAAGGAGCCGGAGCTCCTGGGCAAGCAGCCAGCCCCCCCACATAGCGGGGAGGTGTGCCTCGTCCATCTTACGCTCCCTCACCTCCATCGGCTGTACAACATGCTGATTTTAAGCGCTGGTTTATTTAGGGCTCCCATCAAAAGCTGCACTTGAGAGTAAATCTTTCACAACAGAGACCCGTGTGAACGTCCTTCGCAGTACACCTGTGTCAACTCCTATGCCTCAGGACAGTAAAAATTTGCAATTTAAAAATGGTGTTTTCTATGCAAAAGGAACCGCCTCTCCTCCCCCAAAACAAAAGTAATGTATCTTGAAAAAGGAATATGTACTTTCTCCCTTTTATAATGCATAGCATTAAACACCCCTCTGTGTTTTTCTCTGTCCTCCTTAGTCTTCTCTTTTATTTTCCTTGCTGTGAGTGAAGAAGCAGCAAGCAAAAAGAGAAGTCCGGAAAAGGATTAAGCTCTTTTTCCATTTGGTCAAAAAGAAGCTCCTGGCTGAAAAAAAGAAACATCCAGATAAATCCTGCCTGTCATCTCAAGATGCAGGCACTTCAGGGCATATAAACGCACCGCACCCTGGCTCAGCACCTTCCCCTGGTGCCACAGTTTATAGGATCACACGGGAGCTGGAGCACAGGAGGGACCCATGGATGCCCTCCCTTCCTCCGCGGTGCAGGCACACCTGTAGAGGGGCAGCTGCAACTTGGAGAGCTGGCATAAAAACAGCCCGAGAAAAGCCCTCTCTCCCTGAGAGACGCAGGGAGCAGCCTCTCCGGGGCAGGCTCCCCAGGCGAGCAGGTGGCCCGGCGGGCCCCAGCGACCACGCTGGCACCTTGGGCCCGCGCTGCTCGCCAAGGACAAGGGAGGTCATTGTAAAGCCGCTCCTGATGCTGAGGGGTGCCACCGCGCTGCCAGCTCGGGAGGTCTCTCAGGCTCTGCAGACCTCGCTTGGGCTTGTCAGTCTTCGCTACGGATGCAAGCGATTTAAAATGCACAGCCCGTTTGCCCAAGCGTATGCACAACGTTTTTTTCGTGTGTGTGCGTGTTTGTGCTGAGTTCCCTCCCCCTCCCCTCAAGCTGGAAGGGACTCCCGAGTTTCTCCCAAATGACATGACTTGAGCTTTGACTACAATTAGCAACGCAGATGCAGCTAAGGACGTGTACCACCTCCAAGAAAAACTTACAGGTACTAAGCTTCAAAACCTAACTAGTTAAGGCAAGCATCATGCTGGATTGACTAAAGCTTGTGTTAATTTAAAATGGAGTAAGCTGCCATGCCTAACAATGCACTAACTGGAAGCATTAATTTTTCTTAAAGAAGCCTAACCATTAATTTTTCTGTTTTGTCATCAGTACTATTTTCCATCTTTAGGTAGTGTCAATGCCTACAGCATTTTTAAATCTAAAACCACAGTCTAAGAGGATTCCTAGGTGATATGAACATTTTTTCATCTTGCTTAAATTGCTTTGGAGAAAAAAAAAAAAAGCTAAATAATTGTGGAAAGTCTGAAAAGTCCAGCATATCAAATAAAGCATCTGAAACATATGGTAATACTTTGCTCATGATGAACCTTAAAAAAACCAAAACAAAACAAAACATACACCAAAAAACCCCCCTCTCCTTACAATTTCACAAGTCTGCTCATGTGTAGTGCCAAGTCAAACACTGATGGTATGGCTGCAGAGAACAGAGATGGGAACAGGTTCTGAGGCTGTTAGCAGAACAGGCAGAGCAGTGGCTCAATACCTGAGTGGAGATAAAAGCACTCTACTTGCAAGGTAAGTTTCCAGACGTAGCAAATAAAAGCTGCTGTGTTATCATGTGATTGCTAGTCTTGGCCACGGTTTTCCATTTTTCTATGAATATGATTACAGAGCAGAGAGAAGAAAGCTGTTCAGTTCCAAGCACAGAGATTCAATTATAAGTAAAAAGGAAAAAAACTGCTTTTAGCAGCTAAGACCGCTTTAAAATGAGCTTAATTCTCAATTGCCTTTACGGTTCGGAGTCATTCATACCTGACTAGGGCTCTGGCTCGTTGGCAGAGGTGTACAAAACAAGCAAGTAAGAAAACAGAACTGCTAAAACACAAAAACAGAACCAAAATGTAAGCGTGCGATGACAGTGCAATGAGCAGGCTGACCTTGGTGCTCAGGCCACGTATCGCACCAGGCGAGTCTGTTGAATTACTACTACACCAGCGCACCTTTTTCCTTCTTTTTTAAATGCAGACAAGGTCTCTGTGTAAAAACACACCATTAAAAAGCTTTCTACCAAAATAAGTTAGTATTCTTGAAATCTGTATGCTAATTAGGATATAAAAGCATTTTAACAGGCTTTAAGAAATAGTCAATGCTTTGTGCAGCTTGTTCAAGAGGGAAGCCAGGATTTGCTACACTTATGACAAGCGGCACCTATGCAAGGAAAGTTTACATAAGCGATGCCTGTTGCCTTGCATTACACTCTCCTCTGAGCCAATTCCAATTTGTCAGCAATGGAAATAGCTTTTTTCTTTAAGAAAAGGAAAGACATTTTAGAAAGGAAACGCAGAGCCAAATTTTAAGCAAAATTAATCAGTCTTGATTTTGATTAAGGGTAATGCAGGCAAACATTCAATCCTTCTAAATTTTATATTTCAGTAGTCAAGATGCAAATGGCAAATATTTATATCCATCATTCTGTTACCAAGAAATTAAACAAACACTATGCTCTGCATTACCTGAGACTGGCGGTGGTAAAGGGAAAGTGACATTTAGCATTCTTCTACTTACACTTCTGAAACCACACAAGAGTAGACCAAAACCTGAAGTTTTCACCCATGCAGCTCACTAACACTATGTTGCCCGTGTTGTGGGTGTCAACAAGTAAAAACTGTTAAATTTCTAGGCTTTATCTAAAATAAAAAGCTTGGTACCATTTTGTTCCTTTCCTGTCTGTGCTCTTTAGCAACTGCCACAAACAGAAGCAAGGAAAACAAAACAAGAATGAAACATATCCTGAGACAGAAGTCATTAATGCACAGTTATGTTACTAAGTCATCTAACTCCTCCCACGGAAATCCCTAATACCTACCATACATAAATTTCTACCTTTGTCGTTATTATTCTTCTTTCTGTCTCACATTATTTGCAGAATTAATGCGGCTCTCCTTACAAGCAAAGAAAAACCTATGCTGACCTAAAAATAATACAACTGGGCAGAAGAGAAAGATGGGCGATTCCCTGTCATTGACTCATGTCCGCTCCAGGGATGGGAGCAGGCTCCCAGCCTTCGCACCCCTTAACGTGCGCTGCAGAGGAGGCCGACAAGGAGGGGGAGATGGAGAAAGGATGGTTTTAAACACAGGGGCTTTCACCACCTATGAAAGAAAAACTACCAGGTTACAGCCATATTCCCCTTCACGAAAGGATTCCTTTGCTTCTCTCTCACTTGTTTTGGGGCAAGGCGAAGGGAGGGAGATGAGAGAGAGCAAATTGGTTTCTGCTCCCGTGCAACCCCACCCAGGTTCAGATACTCATCTCCTTTTGGATGAAAAACCCTTCCTGGCCTCCACACCCAGGGCCCTGGGAAATAACATCCAACAGCTGCACTAATCTCTCCCACTTGCTGCAGATGAGTGATGGAAAAGCAGCAGTGCTGCGAATGCCGCTCCTGCCTCCCTCCCAGGGATCCCTGTGGGTCCTCCTGCTGTCCTGCGGTGACCGTTCCTGCCTCCTTCCCCCGCAGCATCACAGCGTGTCTGACCCCGAAGGACCCTGCCGCTCTCCCATCTCCACCTCACCCAATGCTATGGGTCAGAGCCGAAACCGCAAGCGGCACAGTAGCACTGGGAGCCAACTCCTTGCCAGGCGTGACGGGCTGGAGAGGCTCCCCTCCCCTTTCCCAGTGCGCAGGGGGACGGACACAGCTCACCAGAAGTTCAGTGCACGCTGCTTCACCTCCTCAGCAAAGGCAGGACTTTTCTTTTAACTTTTCCTCCCTCCCACTTCCCCACTGGCTGGCTGACTTCGTTACCAACGTGTCCTGTCGCTCCCTTTAATCCTCTCCCTCAAAGAAGCCACCCTTGGGTGCAGCAAAGGCTGAAACCACTGTGCCAGCCCTTCTATTAATAGAGTAGTGCACAACGCTATGTGCATTCCTACAGCCGCGCTGTGGTCCAGGCGAGAAAAGTATCGTGTAGGAGCCAGGGCAGATCCGATATAAACCAGGGTGATGTCGTGCTTCAGAAACTTGTCGGCATGCTGCAGAGGCAGTGTCCGTACCAGCGTATCGTGACTCCCACAGTCAGAGTAACTCAAGTGAAGTTAACTGCTATAAGGTTTAATAAAAAGGAAGGAGCCATCCTGTGCCATCTTTTAACTTTTTTTTGTGTGCGAGCAAAGAAAAATCAGGAAAAAGATTTCACTTCTTCCCAACACTGTACTGAATTGCACGTACCAGCAACCCTTCAACAGTGCCAGATGTAAATACCTCTGCCCCAGTGGAACAGTAGCTTACTTTACCGTTTACTTCAACAGAATTGATGTGCAACTAAGAACAAATAAAGGGAAAATGGGAGATGGCCTGCAGACACTTCCACAAAGTAGTTCATTTTCTCATAATGACCTTTTCACTTAATAAAGGTCAGAGTTTTAAAAACCAGACGTCTCAAGAAGTTGGCTGGACAGAATGACAGAGCAGGAGCTGAAGATCAACATAAATAACAGCAAAGGGTTTAATAATTAGGGCAAGCATACCTGGGGAAAAAAAAAAACCATGACCAGTACAGTCCTCTACAGCTACCAAAATTGGAAGCTGCACAGCATCGAGAATAAAAGTCGTAATTCGTGCACACAAACTCAAGTGGACCTTCTGGTGTTCTTTCTGGCGTAAGGAAAGGAAAGCTCTTCCTGCCTTCTCACACATCTTTCAAATATGGAAGCCAAGTACTTGTGTAGTTTTAAAACTAATGGCAAGAGTTAGAAAAAAACAAAGCAAAACAAAACTGTGTCTCTACCACATTAAAAAAGCAACACCACTTTTCACAAGTAACATAAGAAGAAACACATCTACAGGCGCTTGTCTATCCTATAACCATCCACCGATGACAACAGGGCTCACAAATAGGTGCAGCCGAATCTGGACTGAACACCCTTGCCCTTATCTACATTCGCAGGTAAGCTATGCTCAGCACGCAGACGTGACTGCTAACACAACAAGCGGCAGCCAGCACTTTTGAGAGAGCCTGCGTATAAACAAACCCTGGTCATCAGGATCAGACAGGCATGCTAATAACCTATTTTGGCTCAGCTCTCTTTCCCTTCTGTATTCCCTTTTACGAGAAGCTTTCCTCTACAGTCAGCTTTGCATTTTACCCACTTTCTATTCTTGCAACCGGGCTAAGACATTCAACACCATGTGACACACCACACAGTTTCTCATGAGAGCGTCGCTCCCTGTGTCCATTCACTATCTGGTATTTTTACCCGGCTGCTCTGGATTCCCAGTCTCCTCGCACAATGAGCTCCCTGATGTGAGCTGACCACTTCTAGGCCAGCGCTGGACTCGCGCTGCTCTTCAGATGTTTCCCATCTCTCTCTTCTGAACAGAAACTTCAGAAAGCTCTTAAAATGCAGTTCTGGTCTGCTTTTGCAAGCCAGCATACAGACGGATGCTCAACCCACTGATTTTACTTCTCCATTTGCTCAGTAAAAGGATGCGTTCACCAGCTTGCTTGTATACCCTCTCCTCTACCATATCAACATTAAGAGTTGCATTTTACCACAGCATATTTTTGGTCCTAGCATTCACCAGAGCTGGATTTCATCGTCACCAGCTGGCTCATGGAATTGCTCCTGCACTGAAAATGCTGCCAACAGAAATCAGGATTCGGGTTCTAGTAACTATCAGAAAGACACCGAGCAAGCAGCTTGCAGAGCAGAGCAGAGCAGAAGAGTCAGCCGAATCGGCAATGCCACACAGCTGACCCTTGTGCGCCTCCATCCTTGGCCATAACAAGTCTTGCAGCATTGACTCTGTTAGTACTCCGTAACTCTAGCAGCAGTTCCTACCTAAACTCTCCTTGCTGGTACAATCCCAAGCGATGACTAAGAAGGGAAGTATCGGGGCCAAAGTATAGTGTGCCAAAACCAAAGGTCAAGGAGGTCCATGAACATGTCTATGCTGGAGTGCTCTTCATCTCTCTCTCAGTACTCAGTAATTGTGTAGGATACAACCACCTCAGAATAATCCGGCTGTATTAGAAGAGCACAACGTTTCATATTCTGAAGTGCTAACAAGGAATGAGGCTTACCTATGTGCACACCAACAATTGTGACAGAGATGGAAAAGTAGTGTGAAATTTCACAATGCTGCATGAAGACTACTTGTCACTCGTGCTTCAAGTTGCTTCCAGTAACAGTAGCGTCAACTACTAGGAAAAAACTTCCTCTCCCCACCACGAACCCATAGTTTTGTCTCACAAGTAATATAAATTGCAAACAACATTTCATTTTCAAACACATTCACTCCTGTAAGTTTGCAATGTCACTAACACCCTCTTCCCACAAAAGGCTGATCACATGTAGAAAGCAACGTGCTTCACAAAAATGACGTCAGCAGGATTCTTCCCTACTACATAAAGAGAGAAAAGATAGAAAGTGAATTCCTAAAGTTGCTTAAGTAGGCCTTGGCAAAAACAGGAATGAAACTTAAGGGGCTTTTTCTGGTGTTTTTTTTTTTTTCTTTTACATCCTGTACAATGTACTTTTACGCAGTCACATTGCTGCTCCGTACACAACTTAGTCTTGTACTAGTCTTTTGCACTGGTGCTAATGACTGAAATCATCTCCGTACACTTGAAATTGACACTGGTTTATTTTCTTGGCTATTTCATCTCCCCAAAGCCGATATGCAGAACTGCCCTGAAGAACGGTAACTGGGTGATACACACGTAATATTGGAATAATTTTGACTCAAAACCCACTTCCTTTTGTCTTGACTTGCTCATGTGCATTGGCTAAAATGATTTAAGGTTGGGACGTAGGTCCGGGTGCCTTGCAGCATCCCACCGCCTGATACCACGCACTGAAGAACGGGCACGTGCTGGCAAAGGGGGAAACCTGGTGACCAGCCTGACTGAATCGCAAGCTGCACGTGACATCTTGTGAAACAATTTACCTATAGTGTCCAGGAGACCATTCCTAGGGCATTGAAGTTGTCCACTCCTTCTGAGCGAAGCCAGGTAACACCAAGACACAACGATGGCATTTTCCACTTGGGAGTGTTTTCAGCAACAAGAGCTCACAGTGGTTACCCTGGCAAAATGGGAGGCAGATGACAACAGCCACCAATGGGCAGGCTGTCCTGACACTTTCCATTCCAGGACCTGAGCTCTTCTGTTGCTATGCCTGTTACCGATCTAACTGTTCAAAACAACGGCTTTCCACGGTGGCGTTCAACCTCTAGCCAATTTGACTTTACAAGTTTCAGCAAAACTTGGGTAGGCTGTTTTGAAGAACAAGGTAGACTGTGAATGCCTTTTGGTTTTCTTTGTTTGGAAGTTCTACAGAAGCACATTACCCTGGGGCAAGAGAAGTGCTTTTGCTGTCCTTGTGAAAATATGCCTGGGATTTGGCAAGTTACAAAGCTTAATATATTATATCACTGTTTGGACATGCTCTGTAAAAGGTCAGAAAACTTAATCTACCCTGAATCCATTCATGGCAACAGGCGTCTACTGGTTCTGGTCACCAGGTCAGTTCAGTGACTGAGGCAGACAGTGTCTTTCACACTGTGCAGTGTCGATTTTATTTCTTGTCTCCTATAAAAAGTTAGCAAAAACAAATCCCTTAACGGAAGGCAATGCCACACTGACCAAATGTGATCAGAAAGTCCCCATAACACTCATCAAGATCCAGGCTTTTACCAGTGTTCAAACTGCACAACTACCCTTGCTGAGAACTGATGTTGAAACATGCCTCTAAGAAAGGAGGTAACTGCAACGCTATCGCCACCTCCCTCCTCCTCTCCTCAAGAAGATACACGGGCGCGAAAGGCAGCATAAATGTCTCCTTGCTGCTGTGAGGAAGGAAAAATGAAAAAAACTTTAGCTGTTGGTACAGAGAGTACTGTAAGAAGCCTCCTGGAGGAGAAGAGGAGGAAATATAAAGGGTATACTCTGGTTACAGTGAAGCCCAACAGAGGAATTTTATAGTGCATGTACTTTTTTAAAAGCCACACATTTTACTTTAAGCCTGTTCCATTGTACTTGCCAAAGGAAAGAGGAGAAACCTCACACAGCGCCTCGAGAGGTTTCTCCCCAGGAAATCCTCACGTCTCCTTTGCTTGCGCTGCTGATCTTGCTCAGAGATGTCTGTCAGGCGACCTTTACAAGCACATTACCATGTTTGACAGCAACCCTCTGCCACAAAAGTTTCCAGAGAAGTTACCCTGCTCCGCGAGGTTTCTCATTTTCCCTATTGGCTGCACAGTGTTTCAGCGCTCTGCTAATTATATCAACACTCCGATACAAACTCACCAAAATAGACGGTGTCCTGAGGCCCCAGCTGCAGGGAAACAGATGTCTTCTTTAAATAATCCAGGTAGAGAGGCAAAGGGGGTCAGAAAGCACCCCTGGGCCACCTCCCGCTGCTAATGGGGACTGCAGACAACCTTGCTGGGACCAGCTCATGTCACTAATTAGGGTGCAGGTCCCAGGGCTTCAAAGGGACAGAGACTGACCGGGGAGGGGGGGGTAATGCCATGAAGGAGATGCAGTGCCACAGCCCATTGTCAGACAGACAAAGGGCCCTATTATTCCTCCCAAGAGCAGGGCAGTTCTTACCGTAATTAGGAGACAAAGATGCACGATTTAGGATTTTACATAATCAAGAGAGACTCTCCCAAGCGGGAGCCCCTCTCACACAATCAGTGGATTAAGTATTGTTTATTCTGCTGCAAGTAAACAATGAGCTGCTCCCCGCTCAGGGCTTTACATGAAAAAGCAGTACCGGGGAAGACAATGCGGGGTGTCTTTTCATCTGACTTTGAACAGCTAACCCTGTGATTTGAAGTTGTTCATTTGACAGTATCTGGAAGGGTAATGGCCCGCCCTGTAAATTAGCTGCTCACATACTGATCCGGCGGTCCGTCAGACAGTCTTACCTGCTACTTAGCAGAGGGGGGCCGGGACAGACGGACCCTCTGGGGGCGAGAAGCTGTATTTACACAACAGCACTACAATGGCAGGATTAAAGGACCACAAGGAAGCCAGGCAGAAGCTCCCGCACACCCCGGCACTTTGCTGCTGCAGGGGATGCATCCCTGAAGGGAGGCTGGTACCACTGTCAAGGCAGCGCACGCTGGTGCATCGCTCCAGAGCTGATGTCTATACTAACTACTGGGGGAGCGGAAAGGAGTCGGATGTTTGCCCGCTGGTTTACGAAGAAAGGCACGGCTAGGCAGATTGAGCATCGCTTATTTTTGGTCATGACAAAACAGGCTGTGCTGGGCTACCTAAAGCAGTAGCTGCAAACCAGCTGCCAGATCCGGAGCACCTGGCTCTGGGATGCGCAACATCTGATACCTGCCTCACAGGAGTCCTAATAGAGTGACTCTACTTTTACAATATTGGCAATAAAAAGAGACTGAGCGTGTTCTGCTCCCTGCTCTTTGCTTATAACACAGCTGCTATGCTTTTTTGTTTGTTTGAACTTTGTTTCAGGAGAGTTCTTCCTCCCTGTCTTCTATAATAGGGAAACACCAGGATTTGATGAATGCCTTCTAATATTTTGCAGTTTGCTCTCCCACCACAAGCGCACCCATACGCACATGCCTCCTGCTCTGATACTCTAGAAAAATATTCTTTCCTTCATCTCTGTCACTCAAAAAACCACCCCTAAGCCTCATCAAGAGGAATCATTTCAGTCACATGAACTCAGGACTAAGAATGGCGCACCACATTCAGCATATCTTGTTGAAACCTACAAACAGTCTTGCAGAACCCTGGAAACCAGGGGATTACAGCCCCTGCCTGCCAAGGAGTTTAACCCATTTCCTTTGGGATGAAAGTCACCTTAACAGCAGCCCAGACGGCTCTGCTTACCAGAGGATTTTCTGCTAGGTTGGGCCAAGCAGACAGTGCCATTTGACTTGTCTAGACTAGGACAAAAAGGTGTGTTTTAAACCAGATAGGCAGGGCAAATTGCATTTGAATATGCTAGCTGACCAGGGAGAGCCACAGCTTCCTTGTCCTGCCCTATCTCCACCGACATGTCTTAAATTGCTAAACCAAATATTTGACAAAAACCCCCTTACCATCGTCTAGACAAGCCCATAAAGACCAGCATCCCAGCATCAGCCTTAACTCATGCCCACAGAGCTTGACAATCAAGGATTTGATTTAGGGACACATTTTTAGTCTTTGTTGCTCAACACAATCAAAGGTAGCAAAATCCATTTCAGGAGAATATTATCCAGAAGCAAGTCTCCTAATCCTAGAGAAAGAGTTGCATGAAGAGGAACAGTATGTTTGCACAGCCAGTGTGTCTTTCTGCCTTGCTGCAGCAGACTGCAAAGCTGCTAAGCTAGAAGGGTATCTATTCTGTTATCCTTTATCCATCACTCAAAGCAAGAGAATCCACCTCTCCAGTCAGGTCCGTGGCATATAACTTTGCAAAGAGGTCGTATCTTCATAGAAGCTTCAGATAAGCCTAACATGACAGCCGCTTGTTCTAAAGCTTTAAAGTATATGGCAAAATAATCTCAGGCTCCCCTTTGTGGGGGTGGCAGAGCTCTTACCAGAGAACAACTGTTTCGGTTTTGCTCTATAATGAAAATTTACTTCATTTACTTCAGAAACCGCAAACTCCATTTAATTAACTACTATTTGCTGGACCAAGTTTAAGAGCGAGCTTTCCAACTCCTTTCCCCAATAATTACAGCACTTGCAATGCCTTTAAAAATGGTTTTACACGTATTTACCAAGGTTTTCTAATTTTAAAAAATGGAAAATTTAGTAGAATTAATCCAATTTAATAGAATGGGACGGCTCTGCTCCATGCCATTCTATTAAGAAACTATTCAGGCGAGTGTTGACACTTCAAGATGCTGAATTCGGCACCCTTCTGAAAAGATCATTAGAGTCCAATGTCCCAAAATAAGCGTAAAACACTGACAAGCTTCTGCAAATGGACAATCTCCTTTTCTAAAATAGCAGCTTTTCTACACGTTTAAACTAGGCTTGGAATATCTTTTTTACGTCTTCATGTATCTGGTTCTACATTTTTCTATGGTAAAAAACAGGAAATAAAAACGTACCAGGAGTCCCGGGGGCAATTACTTGAACCAACACACAACACCCAAGCACCTTCCCAATCAATTAATAACTAATTTGTCCTTGTTAAGAGAAGCTGATTTAAGCCAAAATCCAAATCGTTCCCTAACCTCAACAGGCAGAAAAGCATAACACATTTTATTGAAAGTCTGGAACCAGAAACTCATCTATCTTCACTCACTCTCATGACACACAACAAAACCTTTATATCCAGCTGCTGCCTGCTCCCCAAGCAGAATAATCTCATAGGTTGGTACCTGAATACTTTTAGCAAGTTTTGCTTCATGTTTTAAGCATCTTTAGTTTAACTTGTTAAAATTTTGCAATGTTGGCATTTTACAGTTTTATGTAACAACAGTGATGGAGGGGAGGAAGGGATACTTTAATTTCTCCTAAAAACATTCCCGGCTACTAACTGGCAAGATTTCCTGTATTTGCAAAAAATAATAAAATTAAGCCCACAGTGACATAACATGAAGCAGAAACATTGAAAAACCCATTCAGGATCACAGAGGGGGCAGTTAACAGTGCAGGAGGCCGAATGGCTCCTGCCCCTCCCCAGCATGCTCCCTCAGGCCATCTGGTGACCAGAACCTCGGGGGTGTTTCTTACCTCAGCGAATTATCTGGATGTGTTTCCATGTGGGACTCCAGCCCATACTTGCAAAAAAATTCCTTGAAACACACTGGACAATGATAAACTTCCTCCTCAGCCTTCTTATCCCCTTCACAAGAGTGCCCATCCTCGACAACCTTCAGAGAGAGGGGAAAAAACCTCACTAGACCAAATTTTAAGCAACAAACCAAACATGCAATCCATTTGAAATCTTTCTCTTAACAACGAAGCAGTGGGATTCATCCGTAACTTTGCTGCAGGCAACCAGAAATGACTAATTTCAGCAACAGAGACAGGGTGAGCGATAGAGCCTCCATGCGTGTGTGCAAATGTGCATAACGGAAAAGGAGGCTCAGTAGCAGATACAGCATGCGGCTAAGTCACGGACACATCAGTTCTAATGAGAAACTGCAATCTGAACAACTTATAAACCCGTATGTTTATATACTACTGAACTAGCATTCCTCCCCCTTCAGAAAACCAGGTGAGCTGTCAGCCTCAATTATTTATGACACTGAGATACTGCCAACTCCTAACACAAGTGGTCCAGGGAAAAGCAATGAACTTCTGCATGTTTTCTATAGCCCTCTTCTGATTACAGGGAGAAAAGTATGCACAGAAACAAGGGATACTGAGCTAAGTGGAACTGTTACCAGCTTGCCATTTAGAGACAGCAAGTGGAAAGGGTCAAGTTAAGTTTGGCAGCCATCATACATTTTGTGTAAATGACTGAAATGCACTAAAATATTTCATAAACAAAACCCTAATGGAAATGTCTAGCCTTCAAATAAATATTTTCTGGTTGCTCTTGTAACTCAAATAATGCGGAATTATGCTACTGTGAAAGGGAAATGCACTACAGATTTTTTTTTCTCCAGATCAAGACAAAAACAAACTTAAGCTGTTGCTGCTTTTGAAGTAAACACTGTTTTTTTAGAAGTTCAAACCACTATCCTGCAAGACTACTATGAAGTAAATGGGAGAAAGAAAAACTAGGGGAAAAGCTGCAGTAGCAAAAGAGTAGTTCATCCTCTTGTCATCCAGCAACAATTATCTAATATAAATCATAAGCAAACCCAAAAATTTAAACAATAAAGAATTAAAAAACCCTGAATTCTTTCAATCTCTGAAATTAGAAATTCATTTTCAATCTCAGACAACAGCGTTGGCTACACAGGAAAAGCATGGCATCTTAAAATATATACAGGCCTATAACAAGACCACGTTTTAATACTTCTATGCTGACTGCGTGAACGCAACAGCTGACAGTTTAGGAGGTAGCCAGGAAAGTCTTTTGCTTCATGCCCCGTAAAGAACCTTTTTTGCAGGTGTCCTCTCCTCTCTGTCCATGTCAGCATCATGACTAAACTTCCGTTTTGAAGATAATCGCCTGCGCTTCAGCGGCGACGGGGGAGTTGTGCTCGCTGTGCTGTTCGGATCCTTCTCGTGAATCTTCATGTGCCTGAGCAGGAGGAAAAAGACACTGTCAGCGCGCAAACTGCCGTGGAAAGTCCACGTAAATTTTAATGCCACCACCACTTCTAATGTTTGCCTTTAAAGGATACCAGCAGAGATCCCATAAAGCAGACTGCACTTCTGAAAGACAGCTAGGGGATGATCCAGCCTGGGCCCTTTGCAGCACCCGGGACCGTGCGGGGCCGTGGCAGGGGGCCCGGCAGCTCTCCCCCATGCCCCGGCCCACAGCACAGGACTTGCCCTGCTACCGCCGGGCCCCATGAGCATCGCGTCCATCCTCCAACAGGCCCTGCTTCTGCCTAATACTGCATGGTAATCTACAGGCCCGGCCTCCCAGTCTTGTGGCAGTCTACTAAGTAAAAGCCTGTAGCTTAGCATCCACTTCTCAGTGCAAAAAAAGCACCCCATCTTCAGCTGGCTTTTCTTCTATAGTTTCAGACAGTACCCCAAATGGATCAGTATATGCCAATGTCAGAGCAACACTTGTAAAATCCATTTGTTTCCTTCTCATCCTTAACACACTGGTGCACCCCAATATCGAATTTCAACTGCAACTTTGAAGTCAAGAGATATCTTATCACACTGTTAAGCTGCAGCAGGTTTGGCTTGCAAATCTCCATATTGCCAAAGCATCTTCACAAATCTGCTTCCCCAGGAAAACAACTATCTCTTGTCACAAAGACACTGGAAAGTAGAGAGGGACAAAATGGCTCAGGAATCAAATCTCAGGAATATCTGTACACCTGACCCGCTTGCCTCTTGGTTTTCTGTATCTGCAACTTGAGGAAGACACTGCCGTCTAGTTACGGGGTATTGCGCCAATGCTTCTTTTTCTGAGTACTAAAAGCTCAAATTGTAAATTTTCTTTTTTTAAAAAAATGTAGGGCCTTTAGCCTCACTTCAAATTTATAGTGCTTTTGAAAAAAATCAAACTTCAGCTCCTACATACAATGGAAATTTTTGCTTCTAATAGGAAGAAATGGAAGTGCAGGAGAGAGCTGCCCTTGGTCTATATGACTGACTGCAAAGCAGCACAAGGGAGACAATGTTAATGGCATTTGGGCACATCCTTCAGAAGTCACACCCCCAGCTCGGCTCAGGACCATGCCATTTAACTTGACTGCACGCTATCATGTTCAAACATGAGAGAATGTTGTAACCTAGACAAGTCTTGTACGTCCTCATAACTGCTTGGGTGTTATGACATAAAATCCGTTTTAGTTTTGGATGCCAAGGGCATTGATGCTTCAAGATAACACACTGGACCAAACTGACCCACGGGCAGACTCTGCTGGAGCTGCTGGGAGGACTGTCTCCTCACACAGCACTTTTTTTAACATTTCCTTTCACAATCTCTGAACCTTAAAAAAAAAAAAAAAAAAAAAAAAGGCATCTAAATTACCATCTTAAACTACAGCCAGGCTTCTGAGGGTGTTATGCGGGAACAGCCTCAAGCCAAAAGCACCACACGTACCAGAACTGCTGCAAGATTAAAATGGCTGTTCAGCTACTGCCTGCTTTCAACGCTCGGCAAGGCTGGGGCTGCTCGGAGGACCAGGTCCACATGAGGAAAAACGTGGCTTCCCCAGCCCCTCAGGAACCCTCACTGGTCACACAAACGGTGGACAGACACTGGTGACACCTGTCAGTCACACTGTGGGAGGTTCAAGGAGGAGAGAGCATCTGTGTGCAGATGTGCCCAGCAGGTTGGGCACAGCATCATGGAAACGCTGCTGAATTTGCCTGACCTCTTTCTCTGCCGATCGCCTGACTGGGATCAGAAGGAAGGCTGAAGCTCCAGGGGTTTGGCTCTCTCCAGGTTCGGCAGGACCCAGGGAGAAGTCAGAGCGCTGACACAGCCTCCGCAGTGCAGTGTACTCCCCTGCCTCGGCCCTCTGGTAGCCCTGCCACCATAGCACCAAAGCTAAGTGGTTTATCTGCATGAATCCACTGCTACCTGGTCTCACAAAATCTGCAGGGAAGTCATCTACAGGTATTGTACTGCCTCATTGTCTCTATTCTTTTTTGGGGCTTTTTTTCCCCCCTTATGGCACTGATCTAACTTCTCGTGCTAGCTAAGTCAATCCCAGAGCTTCCTACGGGTGATAAATCAACAGTGTGAGGAGCAGTTGCCTGTATTCATGCAAGACTAAGGGAGAAGAAACCAGTTATTTGTTCAAAGGCCTTCTGTCCACAATGGTTGAAGATAACACTGGGAAAGCATCTGGGAACAACAAAACGTGGTATTCAATTGCACAGGCAAAGCAAAACCTGGAAGGTGGATTGTTGGTCTTTTTTTTTTTTCCTTTTTTTTCGCTTTGGTAAAGACTGCTTTCCAGTTTTGATGAGCTCTTGAAAGCAAGACAGAGGCTTTTGCATGTGCCTGTCTGTCCCCCCACCCCAGACACACACACATGGCCTGCATGCTTAACCTTCTGGCAGCTTGGCTGATGCACAGCTAATATTACTTGGCCAGTTACATTTCAGAGAGCTAGAGAGGAAAAGCAGTCAAGCTAAATCACATTCACCCAGAAAGCAAACAAACAACAAAAAAACCTGCTATGCATTAAGCGTGGGACTTTTTGTTCCTATTTTCTTTTAAAGTCTCCCTTCTGCCAGTAACAAGTATGCACAACTCCTGTTTAGTAGCTGCCCATGCAAAACAGCTTCCTCAGAGCTGAGTTCTTTCCTTCTGCCGTTCATCCACCTGTTGAACTCTGCCTGTTTTGATGGAGCTGCTCCTACTTGAGAGGGGTGCGATGGCACATCCACAGCCTACCAACAGGAGAAGCTGTTGAGACCTCCCGGTTAGCGCCAGTCCAACCTGGCACCTCTGCCTGGCATAACCTAATGCATGCAAACACACTGGCTCCTGCAGGTCCCAAAAGCAGTCCAGCCGCGTTGGCAACGTAACGTATGCTAGTAAGGCAGGGCTTGCTAACGTGCGTGCAGCACCACAGTGACGGGGCTTTGCTACGTCTGGTATCAAAGTAATCGGCTGCCCCCAGCTTGCAGTTCTCCTTCCTGCAACTTGCACGCTTTTGCCATGCTCTAAAAGTGAGAGCAGAATCCGTACCCACAGCAAGGAATGCGGTAATCCCTTCGAGTTTTAGTTTTGCATATTTAAAAGGAAGCAGCCCGAGCTATTGAGCTATAAACAGGAAGACACCCTGACTGCACCTTTGACTTTTACTGTGTAGGTCAAATATCACAGCCGCTGTGATAGCTCTCTGCATGCGATCATTAAGGAAAAAAGAAAAATCCGAAACCGAAGCAGCAGGTTCCAGAGTTCTCAAGGAGAGTCGCAACTTGTCCACACCACAGCCAGCAGGTTTGTTCCTTTGGCAGGTTAAGCAAGTTTCACTCCATCAAGACAAGGGTGGAGGGGAAAAAGATTACTAGAGCTACAGCCCAAGATAAGCGGGAAGATAAAGCCCAGCAGTACAAAGGATAGACACAATCTTCATCTCTCTCTTTTACTTTGCAACGTGGATGTCATTCTGCCTCGAGAAAACATTTATCACCCAACTTGGGTTGAACTGCAGCAGATGCCAAGTCACATCCACATCCACAACCTTTCTTTTAAACACTCCCTTCACCAAGGCTTCTTTTACTTTAAAAAGTTTCCTAACTATAATTAAGGTAAGAATACTTGTGTTGCCTTACCCTCCTTTAGAGGAGTTTGCCTTGATTAGATCTTACATGTAATGCTGAAAATGCTCAACCTCACTGTTTAGCCTGCCAAGATACAAGGAGAACAGGAACAAAGCTGTGCTTAGAAGTTATTTTCCCATTGTGACTATAACAACATATTTTGGCCTGACAACACTGGCATACTTTGAATACGAAAGCCAGGCTCGTAAGTCAGCCTGGCTTTCAGCATCTTACAATGATAAAGGAAAATGATATAACATTCATTGGTTCCGAAAAATAAAGATAAACACTCAACACTTTACGTGAGAATGTAGTGCAAAAAAAGAAGGGCAAAATAAGGACATGCACAGAAACGTTCATATTCAGCCACAGATGCAAGTTACAGAAACATGTGCCAGCACCTCTGAAGTGACCACTACTGCAGCTCAGAAGAGAGCCAGAGCCACAGCGGATGAAGCTTGGCTTTTTTTCTCATTTAAATCAACGAACTGTGGCTCTGAACCATCCTACAGAGCCACCCAAGAACAGCAGACAAGCTCAGGAAGGTACAGAGCACCTGAAACCTGCCCTTCATATGATGGTTATTAGTCTCCCCAGCACGCATGCAAGTACGCACACACTTGGACAGTACTGAGGGCGGAACACTAAAATGCAACCACGATGCACAGGATGAAAGGAAGGAGATAAGAATTTGAGCTTAATATTAGGTAGGACTCCCTTGCACGAAGTGCTAGCTAGCCTTGATTAACCTCTCAGAGAAGTGGTGGAACTCTATTTAAAAATGAGATCAGACAGAGGGCTGGAAGAATTTGCAAAGAATAATCCCAAAATGGAAAGAGGAAATTAAGTCCTTTCCAAACAAGGTCTGATCCACCTCTGAATTCAACTCTTAACGTTTAAGAACTGCTATGCAAAAAATGCAGATCACTTGCTACACACTATGCTTTTCGCAGCACAGCTGTACATGAAAAAGCTCGCGTCGTAATCGCTTCCCTCCCCCTCGCACAGGGAATTTCACAGGTGAGCCAAGAGGATCCAACTGTGCTACGATTGTGTGCCAGTCAGCCCTCCTGACAAATTCACATTTTTCAAGTGCTCGACTGCCTTTCATTCCACCCTCCCCGTGAGAATCACCTTCCGCTTCCCCCCTTCTGCCACAACTTTCCTCTCCCCGCGAACGGTCACGTGAACAGGATGACTACGATGGTACTGCACAAGAATTCCCCCAGCTTCTTTCCTTTTTTTTTTTTTTTTTTTTTTTTTTTTAAAATAAATGGGCAGAAAAGGTTTTCAGCCCCACACTGTAATGCACAGCGTGATTTCGGAAGGGCGACTATTCCACCAGAAGAGTAGCAAGTGAATACTTTGCTACTTTCCATTGAAGAAGAGAGTTTTGTAATAATAAACAAATGCAGAACTCAAGTGCCTTACTCCTTTTTCTCCCCATGGATGGTGCTGGATCAGTGCCTAAGGGAGGTGACTCATAGGAGGAGGGAAAAGAAAAAAAAAAAGAGCATGTGTCCTACTGAAATGACATGCAGCTCCTGCTGGTCACATCCCAGTCTTTACCGCATCTCCAAAAAGGGCTGCTGTATTTTCTTAATGCCGAGGGGATTTGCATGTTGATCATATAAGCTTTCTGGAGGTCTCGAAACAGGGCAGCCTACAGCTTCAATGCCAAAACCAGAACGTGGGCAGGTTTTGACTGGCTGGCTCAAGGCTAGAACGAAGAGTCAAAGCATCCTGAAAGAGGCAACTGCAAGACGCAGCTGCTCCCAGCTCCGGGTCCCGCTGAATTATGAACAAAACCAGGAGCTCCTGCTTTGCATGCAGATAACCCGATCAGCGCCACTTTGGCTCTTGGAAAGGAAGCATCCCTCAGCACACGTGGGAATCCCTCACCTCTAACTCTGGGGAGAAAAACTACATCGTAGTTTCCACACACCGCGTTTCCACAGCTGCTGATGTGCTCCACGTCCCTAAGAGAAAGGGCCTGGCTAGCTCGGAGACCCGGGCAAAAGGAAGGTGTGGAACAAAAGGGTGTTATCTGCAGCCTCTGAGCAGGGTCCAGGGTTAAGCCTCTCCCTTATAACTATGGCAGCACAAGCATTGCTGGCTTTCAGTCAAGAGAGGTTTATGCCAGGTAGGTCTGATTAGAAGGAGCAGCATGTCCAGAGGGGGAGCAGCAAGCAATTTCACTGAGGCCTGGTTGGGAAAGTCCCAGCATCTAAATCAAGATTACTTCTTGAGCGCAGGATCCAGTGCATGTATAAACACTCTCCTCCTCCCTCACGTCTCCACGCCTGTGGAAACGCAGTGGGGAGGCCAATGAATCCGGGCATTATCAGTCCAGAGAGATCATCTGACAGTATCAAGTTCAGATTCTGGCTTCGTATCCCACATATTATTCTAAGTTTCTCCACTTTACCACTAGATGTACCCTATACTCTACTGTATTGCACATGGCTGTTCCTCATCTCCCTCGTGATTTCTGAGCTGTTTGATATCAAAATCAAGGGGATGATCCTCACACATCTGATGCTTATCTAAAGAGAAGGGAGCCACGCATCCAACCATTCAGAGACTAAGAATAAAAATCAGTGCTTTCCATCCTTCACCTTATTTAAAAAATGTACTTTTTTTTCTTCTCCAATGTAAAGAGTTCCCAAGTTCACCAAGCTAGTCTGGGAAGGACTGAGCTGGTCAGATGCCCTAAGTACAATTTAGCTGATACAATTGCTTTACCTCTTCCATTGTTTTCTTACCTGAGATCTTTCACTTAGATTGCTACCTTCGAATAACAGTAAATAATCTCCAAAAAAACCAAAAAATTCCAATGTTTTCAATCATTTACAGCAAAGAAAAAGGATGTCTATCATTCAGAACATGACCGAACATCTCTGTTTAAAAAAAAAAAGTCTGCTTTGTCTAAGCTTCAACTTCGTGCCACTGTATCAGAACCAACAAGAGTGCAGGATGCATTCAAGACAGGTTGAAATTTGGACCATGACGTTCTTCAGGCCCCACAAAATGAAAAATGGCTCAGAGAGCAAGAGATGACAGTCTTCAAAATTGCACTCTTCTGAGTGATTTCTAGGTCACATCTTTGTCACTGTTTTTGTTTCATTCTGCTTAACAAATGTTACGTCAGCCCAAGTTGTCCAGAAATGTATGAAAACACAGGGAATTCCTCTTCAAAGCTTCTGCCATTTGACGTGCATGGGGAATAAATCCCAAACAAACAGAAAGTGAAGCAGCAGCATTTTTAGGAGCGATCACTTAATATGCTGCTGCTAACCCCCTCCTTAAGAGTCTCGTGAATATGACTGGAACTTAAGTCAAAAGTGCAGTAGCATTATACCCTTGGGTTAAAGAGTTTAGTCAGTTGTTTGTTTGTTAAAACATGTAGAGAATCTGTATTGACAATGTATTTCCAGTGCTAATTACCAACATCATCCACTTAAGAGAGAAATCCACTCAGCCCTTGCCAGTTGTAATCACAGGAACCAGAAAGATGCAGGTAATTTTGCAAATCAGACACGATCTGTACTTGGATGAGTTTCTGTTTGTCTTCTCTTCTTGGCTTGTTTGCTATTTGTATCCTCAAAAAAACCCCAAAAATGACCCAAAAAGCCCTCAGACACACATGCACACTTCACAGCAAGTCAAGAGACATTCAAATACCAAAAACCCAACCATTTGGGAAACGCCCTCTTACAACTGCGGAGCAATCTCAAAACAAATTTCAAGTACCACCAAATATTCTAGTGGTAACCAGTGTTGAACACGAGCATGGGATAAACAAAATGAAGCTGAACAGCAAGAAATCTCCATGGCTATACTAGTAAGAAAGCCATCGCAACACATACAGTGAAAGAGCAGGGTGGGGCGAACGGGTCCCAGGAAGGATCAGATTGGGAAGCACTGACTCATTTTAGCTGCATGTCTACAACCAGGCACAGCAGGAGATCCCCCAGCTAGTGCTCCCCTCGGCACCCAGGCCCTGCAATCTTGCCGGCGCAGCGGCATGGCTCATTATCCTCACGGAGGCCCCAGCGCTTATCAGCTCTGTCTATCAGGGCTAACACGGCCCGACGAGCCTCCCCGCATAGCAGCATGTGGCGGCATGTGGGTGTAGCAGCCCCCTCGGTGTCCCCCCGGGAACTGCTGCAGCCCAAGGTGCCACACAGACGTGCCGTAAGCATCCCCCCAAGTTCAGTGCGGGCTGCCGCGCTGTCTATCTCCCTGCACAATGAGGTTCTCCCAGTAAAGCAAAAATAGCCTTACAGCGTCGCAGCAGACAGCATCATTAGGATGACATGAGCATTATTATTTAGATCCACCAAGACTAGCTGGGTGCACTAAGGCTGCAAAAGCCACCTGTGATTATGTTCAAATGACAGATTAGAAATCCCTTTTCAGTGCTACCAGGACAGTCTGCAAAGTTAACCGGTGCCATGCAGCTGCCAATACATGACACCTAAGGATATACGATACACACACATGCACACAAAGCATTTTGTATTTTTATCCTCGAGTAAAAGTTTGCTTTGCTGTGAATAAAGGCAAGTTGCAAGCATGAGTGAGAGGAAAGATACTGATCTACAAATCCAAAGGGGGGGGGTACCATTTCTGAATAATTATGCTGTATTCACATTTAAGCAACTACTTGCTACTTAGAATCAGCAAGTTCAAACAGGCCAAGATTGATACAACTGCATTCCCAGCTTGGCTCAAAGTTACTCCTGTTCCCTACCAGCAGCGTTGTCAGAACACCTCAAAGGAAAAAAGGGAGACAAATATTTGCCTGATGATGCTGTGACAGGGAAGTGATTCAAACCATGCCTCCAAAGCAAAGCTTCCCAAAGGACAGCAAAAGAAGGCATTCATTTGCAGTTCGCATCAACCCTTGCATAAGGGGGGGCAAAAGGGGAGGGAAATGCAGTGTGAGCTTCCCAGTATCACTTCACCAAACTGCCTGCCCACAGTCTGCATTAAATTCAGAGCAGACCTAAATTAACAATGCCAAATACTGCAAGAAGACTTCCAAGCCATAAGAAACTCTTTCATAAGGGACAGTATTAAATAAGATCCTTCTGAGGCCCCTGCGCTTCCTTAAGCTTGGAGGCAAATGTTTATTAACAACAATAAAATCAAGCAGGAGTAAGATTTTTAAAAGTGTACCAAAAATCTGGTCTGGGACATTCTGAACTGCTGTTTTCTTTCATCTTTTTGGACATTTGTGGGTTTCAGGCACGTCCTTTAGTTATCACGGTATATAACCTTAGTCAGTGACTTCATTGCTGATTTTTCAGGAAACTTCATGTTTAAAGAAAACAAGTGTTATTAGACAATTAAAGCAGTTTTGAATTTTAGCATCAGGAAAAAAAGGGGTGGGGGGAGAGAGAAAATTAGAGAAAGGATGTCAGAAGGGGGAAAAGTTTTATCCTTAAGAGCAAATACAGTCAAAGAAGTTCCAGGTATGTCCTGCCTCCCCCCCAAAACTGCACCCTCTTACCAACCAAGCAAACAGAAGCCCCAGCTACTTCCCAAAACCAGGCAGAGCCCTCATGCAGTTGCTTCCCTCTTACACTCCACTGTTGAGCAATCCTGATGGCACACAGCACTGAACAACTTGCTGCGTCACACAGCTCAAGGAGGAAAAAATAGACGGCCACAGCAATGCTGGGGACGCTGGGCAGATGGAGCCGAATACCTCCCCCCGGCACGCATGCAAGCAAGGAAGCTGCAGTAGATAAGAGAAGCACATCTTCGTTAAAGCAGGGTCTCCACATCACCCTGATATCAGCAGTCACCAAGTAACTTGAGGGGCGAGGAAGTAAGGGGTTATCACTGCACACACACAAGTTGTGCAAACTTTTCCCAGCGCTGAGGACGGCATCCTAGCAAAAGAGGTTTCACGTGCTCAGCCCATTTCCTCTCCTGTTCCTGAACATGTGGTCCTCCTTCCTCACCAGCGGTGATCTCACAGCATTCCCCCACCGAGCAGAGAAGCACTAGGAAAAGGTTTAATGTCTTGTTACATGTCTGTTTAGTCAAGCTTAGTAGCTGGAAAGAGAAGTCCCCGTGTGACTTGTGCTACTTTACAGGAGTTTGGGAACTTCCCCCCCTCCAGTGAAACTGATTTCGGTGCAGTGCATGAGCAATATGGATCGCCTTACTCTCTTTACCCTCAGTTTGAAACTGTTAAGAAAGAAGACACACTGAGGTGGCTTGATGTCAAAAATGAGCCACGCAGAAGCTGTACACCTCCTCTGTTTTAAGACATCTTTCCACATGAAGGATGGGAGAGGATTTACCAAAGGAGGATTACTGAGGATTTACCAAAAAATTGCAGAGTGTTTAGAAACCTTCAGCTCAGAGAGCTGCCTGAAGAACTCCGCATATCTATAGATGCCCTCAAGCAACAGAAAGCAGTATCTGCACATTGTGTGCTATTTACCAGTTGTATAATGGCACTACTACTTTCTAGACTGTGTCTTTGCCTAAGCTGTGTGCATCTTGCAGGTGAGCATCATGGCTCAAAAACCCAAGTGAAAGGCCCTGATTAAGCCCAAATGCCAAGATTCCCCTCACCATTTTTTTTTTTTACAGCTAGAGAAGTTTCCCCACATGCTGACAATCTACTGTTAACGAATAGCCTATTTTTAAAAGAGGGGAGAAAAGAAAGAGGAAAAAACCTGCTGACCCTGAGAGGGGGTACATTCTGCAGTTTGCTGGTTCCAGCATGCTGAACTAGAACAGGTTGAGCAGGTTAGATACTGGGGGGAGAAAAGGTAAAGCTGGAAGACATACATTAAAGGTGGAACGACAGCAACCACAAATGCAGTTTGAGATAGACTTTTTCCTCATTCTCATCGGTACTTGGCTCAGGAGTCTTTTCAGACAACAGGAGGAACACAGTGAACACACATTCATTAGAGAAGCGATGCAAGTATTTCTGACGTGCACGCACAACAGGCTGAGCAAAGATCACCTTAACATACAAACTCTCCCAGCAAACTCTCTCACCACCAGCATTTTCTACACAGAATCACCCAACCGAAGTACAAGCTAGAAGACAAATCACCAACCAAAATGCCAACAAAACAACACGTTACTTGTTAACCTTGAGAGCTAACATCTCTGCAAGAATCACCTTAATGTCAGGCTTATGGCAAAGGACGAAAAGCACCTCAACTCCCGGCAAAGATCGCCTGGATTTTCTAGTGCTTGCTAAGTTAAGGCTTGTATTTATTTTGTAGCTCTTCAAGGTGAGAAGGGGAGGTAACATCCCTGAGAATACTAAACCTTCAGAGGAGGCGATGTTCCTGAAAGGGGTACTTATGCGGAAAGATCAAGGTCTGGCGCTGCCATGTGCTCTGCAACTGGAGTCTAATCTGTCAAGTGGCTTGTGCTCATTTGAACTGTGACACGGGTAACAAAGCAGCACTAAGCTACGCTCAATACGCTCTGTTATACGGAGATTTATGTTATTGCCCGTGAGGAGGGTGGTATTACTTTGCTATGTCAGACCACCTTCCCCTCCGCACAAGTTGCACCAGAAACCTAAACATATTGAGAGCAGCGTGTCTCCTTTTTTTTGCCTGCAGAAAACCAAAACATAAAAATCCACAACGTTACAAAGCACAAGATCAGACTTAGCTGTTACTTAAATGCAACACACAGAAAATCTAGGACTGAAAAGCACACTGAAGTCTTTCTTATGTTTAGGTACTGAAGAGCTCTGGAGATGCAAGTATAACGTTCCTCATTGTGTACGCTTCGGTTCTCAAGAACAATGGAGCTAATTAAGGTCAGCGTATAAATCTTAACTCTCCACTTCCTTGCTTCGCTTGATTCTAATCAGATCTCAGCGTTCATGTTTTTGTGCTAACTTCCTTTGCTGTTCTTTAATGATAACTGAAGGGGGATACTGTCCAAGGCTACAAGCAGCATGGAACACTTCTGAAATCATGGCATCTCCCTTCGGCTCTTACAGCTCACAGAGGTACTGTGGCACAAGAGCTCCTTCAAAGTCTCTTACCGCTCAAGATATCCATGGAGGGTTTGTTTTGTTTTTTTTTATTTATGTGTCAAGTGAATTAAATAAAAGTTTCTATAAAGTCTTTACAAAAGATGACCAATCTGCTCAGCAACAGTGAGACAGACAAAAGTTTCTGCCTGGGACTACTAAAAATGCTGTGGTCTTCTAATTCTCATCAAAGACACAGAGAAACAGACTCTTACTGCTATACTGTTGTTGAAAAAGCCTGACCTTTTCATTTTTTCGTTTTTGATCTTCTTCAAAACATGGGGATCCCAGCAGAATACCATATATTTACTCTGGATATATCTGCCAACAGGAAAACGACCAAAAAAAAATTCTCTCCACCTGTTTCCCCATCTTTATTTACAAAATATATTAGCGAAAATGTAAGAAACATTTTTTTAATTGCAAAGAAAACCAAAACAGGTATCACATCTCACTCGTCTCCTACAACTACAGTTATCAATTACTAGAAGCAGAAATTAGTCCTTTGTGTTCGTTATCCCTGCTCAAGAATTAGGGCACCTGCATTTGCTGAAGCTTATCTTTCACTAGCATGCTGACAGTGGTTAAATCATCCCCCACGTATAAGGAATGGATTTGAAAGCCTGTAATGCACCCTGCTTCTTCATATGTAAGAGCACTGCCTACCAATTGAAATAAAAGCTCCTTAGGAGATGACCAGAGAGACATTTCTATTGTGCAAGACAGTAAGAGAAAGCCATCTCACACATGTGACGTGTCAGTCATTTTCAGTGTGGCAAGTGCCTTGGCTATTTGTTTTTAGCTTCGAGATCCTGTATGTTCAGTTTTTCAAAGCTATCCAACACTTAACACCAAATTTCCACTTGGCCATCTTTGCAAACCACCAGAAACCAAACCCTATTATAATAAGGCAGTTCTTCTCCTCTTCTGGAAAAAAAAAAAAAGCTCATCATCACATTTGGCTATGCTCTGCCTGCAAAAACTCCCATCTTAAGCAAATGCCAGACTGCACGTGCTAGACTGCAGAGATCCTATTTGTACTTAGAGGCTGGGCATTGTTACTGCACTGCACCCTACAAAGCACACACAACCTACTGGAAGCAGGCCAACGCCATAAATAACACGGGAGCAATTCACAGGTGGAATGCAGGGAGAGGATGGATTCGGCCAGATCTTGAGGACACTCTGCCTTTTGGGTATTTGCAAAGTCACAGGCAGCCTGTACACACGCCTGCCCAAGAAACACAGATCCATGTTCAAGAGAGCGGGGAAATCATTAAAGCGTATGCATCTCAACCCCTGTGCCTTTATCAGGATCCAACGCTCATCTTCCAACCAGTACGTTGCAATCTTCATCAAGCATATGCTCTTCATTTGCCAGTGAAGATGGCTGGCTAAAACATCAAAATTCACAGGTTACCCTCCAGCACGTGCTTTTTCTATCTATCTTTCTCAAAAAACTCATTCAGTAACATATATGCACACATGAAGTGTTGTTTAAAAAAGACTTAATTTGAACATCAGAATAGTACCATACCCTGGTAACAAAAACAGCTGTTTGTCTCTCCACAGCGCATTAAAAAGAGAAGTTTGGGAAAATTATCTAGCACTGAAAATAAGATGGAGAATGAAAGTGCCTTCTTAATTAAAAGAAGAAATACCTTCTTTGATAGGACTCTTTGTAAGCATGCTTCAAAGCATAGCTTCTGCGATCCAGATCTTCCAATTTGAGTTTCAAAGACTTCTGCATGTGGTTGTTGCATGTGGTGTTTCACATGTGCCAAAAAAAAAAAAAAATCCCCAAACTTTGAGACCTTTTCCTGAGATGGTGCATAAACTGCCTACAAGTACCTAAGTAGGATGTAAATAAAAAGCCATTATGAAGAATTTTGCTAGATATGGAGTAAGGAGCAGAAGGAGAGAAAGTAAGTAGATACCTGTGACATTTTGGTTTCATATGAAACACTGAGTTAGTTTGCGTTACTGCACCTCTATGGACAGCCTGGTGAACATCAGCCATGGACACTGCAGCTTCATTTACCAAACTGGGGAAGCTGTGGCTGAAATACATATATTATCCCTTTAGCCTTTCCAGACTTGCCACAGAGCCTTTAATAGCTACCCACTGGAAACTGGCAGGAAGGTCATTTCTCGCCTCCCTTCTGGCATTTATATCCTATTAACATTTCCAAGTTGCATGGAGAGCATGTCTTTGGCAGGGAGAAAAATGTGATTTTAAAGTGATAGGCACAGACCATCCTCAGTCACAGAAAAGGAAAAGGAGCCGTAGGCAAAGTCTAAAGGAAACCCTTTTGCAGCAAGTGGAGGCATCGCCCTTCCCCCTGAAGCTTGATGCATGTTCTACTGGAATGCGACACAGTAAGTCAAGCAAAGTCTTTTCTCTACCTCGAGGTCCCTTGCTAAAGCTTACGAACCATCACCACCGCTAAAACCCACAGCAGCAGCCTAACTCCTCTGTCTGCATTCTGGGGAGATACAGCGGTGGAGAGGCAGTCAGAGGCTTGCAACCTTCTATTTGGGTCTAGACCCAAGAGAGCTCCTCAGAGTTGGCACTATTTGTAGATAAACTCCCTAGAGAGCTATCGTGACAGTACAGATGGAAAGCCTTTGGAAAGCCTTTAGTAATTGCAATCTATTGATTGGAGACGCTACTCTGGAAATCTCCAGCTCTCTCAGAGCTACAGAAAACTCTTTATACACCCACGCCCCCACACCCACTCCTTCCATACAGTTTATGCTCCTGCTGGAGATCTGAGAACATTCAACTTTAATTTACTGTGACTGAGAGAAAGCCATAGTGCCTGTGTCTCTAGCATAAAAGTGTGAGGATTACCATATCCTAAATTGCAGATTTTCTTACGTACTGATCATCGCAGTGCCATTCCAGTTACAGGAATTTTGAACTCAGAATTACTGTGATCCAACTCCTTCCTCCAAATTCCTAAAAAGCCCCAAGAAAACAACCCCCCGAACCTCCAAATCAGTCCCTGATGCTAGAAGGCTTGCTATTTCCAGTACTGGTAAAAAAGAAATCTCTGTAAAAAACTCAGCATCATCTCCAGCTCTCCTCCTCCAGAGCAATTCCTGTTCCTGATACCAGACACTGACGTATCTCCCAGTTATCGTACCAGATCGCAACAACCCTCCCCAAACAGTAGGAGCAGCACTAATACGGAGGCATTTAGCTTGATGGCACATTCGGAAGAATGAGAAAATCAGCTTTTCGTGCTGGACATTGAACACTCTCCAGAGACCTCTGCTCTCTCCAACAGCGACTGTCCCCACAGAAGGCTCAGGGCACTCCTGAGCAGCCTGGCAGCTGTAAGAGAGTTTTCTGAGATGCCCCAGGCTCATGGTTCCCTGTTGAAAATCCTGGCCAAGAGTCACCCTGGTCAGAAAAGGAAGCAGGTTTTAACCTCTTTTTCTGAATGGTGCTGAACAAGGGAACCTTCCCCCTCCACCCCTGTCTGCTGTGCCCATTCAACTTGACTTGTTGACAAGGCGCCAAGGAGCACAACAAAAAGAAACTGAACTTTATGTGAGAGGCTATGACTCACTTACTTACAAATTAAGTGCTGCATGTATTGTGGGAGTCAGGAAGGGCAGCATCAATTTAACAGGTAAAGAGTACACGCAACACCCCAACACAGCTAGACTTACACAGAGAAGAGAGGGGCAGAAAAGAGTGTTCTCACTCCACAAAAACTCTGGCTATTGCAAAAAAGTTTTGCCCACATGCAAAAGAACAGCAAATAAGAGCTCTGGAGGGTCTTTTCCTCCCTTCACTTAATAAAGCGAGGGAGAAGAAAAATTACTTTCCACGGAGAAGACGGGCACTTGAGAGTAACAACACTGATACTTTCTAACCCAAAAAAGCAACCAAAACTCCTTCCCTACTCTGCTCAGCTGAATGTCTAATGACCTGGCTGCTACAAGGTGGAAAAATGGATCAGAAATTTCATCCTCTGCCGGAACAGTAATAAGCACTCCTATGGCACAATATTTCCCTTGACAAAACCATTTCGTTGGACTTTTTCCCCTAAAAGGTCTTTTAAAAGCCTGGATTAAAAAAACAGTATAGACAGTTAAATAAGAGCCAGAACAAGGCAGAGGGGGAGAAAGAAGAGAGGACGTACGTAGTATGTGCCTAAGACATTTTTTTCCCCCTGTTCAGATACTGGCAGACTAACTTCTCCATCGCTCCTCTCTTGTGCACCAAGCTTATTTGATGTAAATGCAGTAACACTTGGGGAGGCTCCTGCAGGACCTTCACAAGCGATGTTGATTCTTCAGCACCGCATTCACAACTTTCTGCTAAGCCTACAACTCCTCTCTCTGATCCCACATTCTGTGTGATGCTCCAGGGATACCACCATGCTGGCTACCGGGGGCATGTTAGAACTCTAATTCTTTGCTGTTTGGGGCATGTATCTGTCACTACTTAGATACTGTAGCACAAAAATAGCAAACAATAAAGGAACTGTGCATAAAGGCAGAGAAAGATGGACTTGTATTATCATCCAGCTGGTGCGGAAGAACAGACATGGCACCACCACAAGCAAGGCCTGCGGGAGTTGTACACGAGGCAGGACCTGGCAAGCAGGTCCTTGCTCCAGGATCCTGAGGCAGAAGAAGTTTAAATGTGATGTGAGAGGCATTCAGCTCCAGCACTGGCAGGCCACTGGACCTGATGCTACAGCTAAGTTTGAGATGCCTATGAAAGAATTTACTTCACACCATCCTAGTCTAGAAATACCTGTTTCAGAAGGAGGTACCCAGTGGGCAAAAGGAACATCTTCCTTGTGCGTGTCATAGCACCAGATAACAAATTTCACTTCACTTTGCATTTATCCTCATCTGCCTACTTGCACATTCATGCTTTCCACTTCAGCAACAGGCATCACTATTATAGTCTGTTATAGCAACAAGAAAAGGTTATTTGTGGCAAAAATCGGTGGCACAGTTCTGCCGACCGCAACCCTCCTTTAGCAAAAAACAGGGCTGTTTCAGTGTGCTCAGGATCTTGCCTGTCATGGGTCTGGTGTCACTTGTTGCAGTGCCACCAAGCTCAGTAACAGGTTTCTGCAATGTCCCACTGAGCTGCTGCGGTGCGGGCCTACACGAGAAGGAGTTGTACAGAGCAGACAGAAACCTATCAATCAGATGGAAAAAACTTTTAATAGGGAGATTTTCCTTGCATGAACTTAGGTCCTTCTTAGTGCAGTCAGTAAATACAGCACTCCATCCTGGTAACTTCAATCAACATCTCATTAAGAGAAAAATTTAAAACCAAACAGCCTTCTCAGTGGAAGGTCAGAACCTTCTGACTGATCTGTACTTACTTCTTTTGAGCAAATCACTGAGCCTGGCAATTCTGGCAAATTTACTACTAAAGCGCAGTAAGAGCTGCTATACGGGGAAACCCGCATAAGCAAAGGTGACCACAATGTGCGATAGGCCTGGAGTCAAGTCTGAGGGGAAGCCTCCCCTTCCTGCTTCTGGCAGAGGACGAGGAGATGCCTAGTGAGCAAAAAGCCAAGCAAACCCCGCAAGCAGTCCTTCAGCAAGCAGCCCGGGCTGAGGACCTGGACACAAGCATCCAACCACGCCAGAGTCCCAGCGCTGGAATTCACCCTTGCATGCTGCCAGTGGCATCAGCTGCAACTCAGCAGCTGCCCTGCCTTCCCCACGGCAGGCAGAGTAATGACCCGGTCTGGCAAACATGTGGCTTGCAACACCTCTGGTCAGATGAGTCAGACGTGTGATTTATTCAGTGCCCAAGGCCAGTATCTCCTCTGAACGTCTTTGAGTCTTTCCCTTCTGATTTTACGTCTCTCTCTCTAACCCTCCCCAATTCCAATCAAGTATCAGTTAAATAAATATGGAATTACAAAACTGCATTTCCTCCCATTTCTCCTCTGTTTTCAGGTAACAGTTCAACCTGGACAATATGATACAGAAAAGGTAAAGCTGCAAGCAGCTACTGCTTCCTTTGTGCCGCATTACGTTATCTTTCCTATTGTCACCGAAATCACCCCTTTCATTCCACCTATAGCACACTGCTTGGAAAATGACTGGTAATAATCAAGGAAACAACATCTCTTCACTCCCACACAGAACCAGTCTGTAACCATCAGTCTTGTCATTTTGCTTATAAGCTGTACTCCTTTCCCCCACCTGTCTTGCAGTTTCTTTGTAGGTTGTAAACTCTTTGATATGGGGACTAAAGCTATGTGGGAATTCACGAAGTCTTAATCAGCTCTGAGGTGTTCCACCCATGCAAATAAATGAATACTGAATCGGGGAATGAGAGAGGGGAAGGAACATCCATGTGATTTAACATTTTGTTTCCCCAGTTGACAACTGTGCATATTGCTACATCCCTACGAAGGAAACTACATGAACTATGTTTGGCAACTTGGGTTACAGAGAATTTCCCGGATCTATAGTGCAGTAAGTTGTCTACAGTACAAGCAAGTACTGATGTATGTATTTAAAAACAAGATCAGTTATTCCAAAGAGGCATCTTCATGACAGCACTTGGATACCTAACTACGTAACATACACCACCACCGCAGATGCTCCAATACAACCACTTGCATCCACGAATCTGAAGCTACAAAATTAGAAGCTCCTATATAGCTTGGCTATAGATTTTTGTCCTCTGAGAAAAATCCATCCCATTTGTCAAAAGAATAATAATAATACTAATAAAACAAAAAAAGCAATACTTCTGGATATCCGTAACAACTCTTGGTAATATGTGAAGAGAGCTAGAAGAGCTTTCTCAGTTCTGACTTCCTCCCACAACTTAAGCATCCTAGTAGTTGTAGTGTGCATGTGTGTCACGCTATACTTGTAGATCACAGTCGACATTTGCTGCCCAAGTTAAGTGTCTTTAGTCAGCTTGCAAGTCCTTCCAGGGAAACAAAACAGCCCCCTATCCTGTACTCCTTTCCAAACTCCTGGGTCACGATCAGCACTCACCTGTGCATGTTTCCATTGGTGGTGAAGGACTGTCCACATACTGAACATTTATAAGGCCTTTCACCTGAGTGCACCAGCATGTGGCGATCAAGGGAGCTCGCTGAGCTCAGAGACTTTCCACAGATGCTGCAGGAATGGTCTGTCCCTCCAGTGTCAGTGTTATGCTAGAGAAAGCAATGATTTTTTTTCATTGAATGCCCCTTCTGAAGTGTCAGTAAAATATTAGCGAGAACATCTTAAAAGCAGCTTTAAAGAGCCACTCGGCACAATACCTTATATTAAGGTGTGCCCTGTATATACTTCTCCTTCCCAGCCCTCCCCCCTCAACTCCACCCCCACCCTTCATTTTTAACTCCTTAATGCACCAGCACAAGTAGCTGTTTCATGCGGCCTGCAATGCCTGCCACATGCAGCATTTCTGCTGGGTGTGCAGCAGAAGGGGATAGAAAGGGATCCAGCAACAACCCATCAAAGGGTACCCTGAGATACTTAAAGCTGTGCAGTGGTTTGGGGTTGGGTGAGTGCTAAGGGGGAAAACAGAAAAAGGATGTAATTACAAACTTCATGGCAGAAGAAAGACACTTAAAAACAAATACTCTTCAAAGATATTAATTTCAAACTGACTGTGTCGTAAGAAAACAGAAGTAAACTGCTTCTCAGTGCACATGCAGACTTCTATGGCTGTAAGAATGCATTACAGGGCCAAAATATGGTCACTAGCTACTGTCCTATATGTACCGCTCCTTCTTACTTGCATTCAGAGACTTGAAGATTTCTTCACATACCAAAAAAAAAAAACAAACCACCAGAAGAGTAAGAAAAAAAATAAATAACAGTTACAGTACAGGAGGGAAAACTGAAGTAATAAGAATCTAGTGGACTCACAGTGGTGAACCACAACCTTAGCATACAAAGCAGAACCTTCTGACATTGAAAAGGCCAAACCTCCTTATAAAGTATGCATGTATTTCAAGAGGAGCAAGAAGAGGCCTGTAGCTGACCAAAAAAGCACATCATCCATTAAAAAAGTGTATTTTTTAATTCTGCCTCCCAAAATTGCTATACCCTGTGAAGGACTGAGAGGCTCTTCTACACTGAGAGGATTTAAAAATTGTGTCTTCCTGCTTCTTAATTTGCATGACCAGTAAAGGGATCTATACTCAAACAGGATAAGAAAACAGGACTTATGCCTCATGATGGAAGCGGTTTTCTGGATCCTTGGGATACTTTAAGGTATGCAGAACAGGACATACATCCTTGTTTGAGCCACTGCAGGGGGGGGGAGTGTTGGGGAAGGAAGGGAGGAAAATTACCTACCTCAGGGTTGGGTTTGTGGGTTTGTTTTTTTTTTTAAAAGAAAATACCAGGGGAAGGCTAAAATAAAAGCAAAACAATTGAATAAAGTTATAATGAAGCATTTCTGGTTTGCACATGGAAATGTTTTTCACCATTGCAAAATGCACGCTGGCAAACCAGATTCTTAAAAGTAAGAAATCAAGAGCCAGTACTCTGCGTACCTGACGAATGTGCATAGTTAGCTGGTGCTGTGTAGTGCAAATCTTTTCACACAGAGGACAGGTATAGGAAGACTTCTCTTCTTTTGTTTCCTGTGAACAGAACAAAGCAAAACAAAAAAATCAGAAGGAATATTGATATAAAAGAACTCTAAAGCTGCTACTTGAAAGCTGGGGATGGAAAAAATACAATCTATCCTAAGTACAAAGGCCACTGCTAGCAGAACAACTTCCACATATTCGTTTATCATCCTGATAGATCCCTCAGGGAAGTTTCAGAAACTTCTGAATTTATAAATAGGGGCCATTTCAACTACCACAGAAGCACAGCAGCTGTTTTAACAGCACACGGATACTCAGCAGTAGCAGTTTAGGACAGGAAGTGAAGGCAATTATTGCGACCAGCTCAAACTGCCAGGAGGAATTTAGGTGAGCAGAAAGTAATTACTGGAACACCACCAGAATACGTGGGCAAATGCCACTAATCTTCCCAAAAGATCTTTAATAAGCACAAGTCGTCGGGACTTCAGGTTTTCCACCCCATCTTGATGGCAAGGCACTAGCTCGGTGCCCTTTTCTAGGGGCTGTATGTTCGGCTCCGTGGCTGACTCAGAAGGAAGAGCAGCATTTACTGAATCACCAGCACCATTTCCCTTAGCATCCTGTGTTTCTCCTGGAAGCATCCCATCCAGGCACACCGGCCAGGCCCAACCCTTCTGAAGCTTGCAAGATCTGATGAGATCATCGCGAGAAAGAGGTGACAATGCAGGAGTGTACGTGACTCAAAAAGAACACATTATGAACCCGGTTATTCTCCACCCAGGTGAGAATCAGGAGTAACTGTGGTCAAACCATGAGTACAAACAATGAAGCCGACCAGAGAGCTCAGCCTGATTTAAGTATGCCCTTGAGACACCGAGCAAAGCCGCCACTCTTTCAGCCAAGGATGAAATGGCACTCTCGCAGGAAGCAAAGGTGTTTGCCTGAATTGTCCGCAAGGATGGCTACTGCATGACATAAGGAGTATTTTCACCACCTCATTAAGAAGCCCAGGCACAACTTCTGCACCAATGCCTGTATATTAAAAGGAAGACGGTTTGGCATTGAAAATTAAACCTTGTTTTTCTGTAGAATGATGCAAATCTTCAGCAGCTAGATAGATCCACCACCTGTTACCTACACTTCTGGTGACGAGAGAGTACAAAAACCACCTCTGCACGACCACTGGAAAAGTATATTATTTATGCCAAAAGGACATGTTCTACTGAACCTCTTTGCTGGCTATTTTAAGTATCATTAGTAAAACCATGAAAACAAGCAAAAAAGAAAACCCACCCTCAGTAGCTCTTTAGTCGGGAGGGAATTGATGGGTATGAGTGTATCTATGCATCTCCTCTCTTCACACAGTTCTTTTCCCCCATCGCTGTCCCAAAAGTCATTAACTCAGAAGCAACCATTTCCAGATTGTCAGACACAAGCATTTGTGGAAAACACTGAGAATGACTAACCCAAGCCTCTGTGACAAATTCTCTGGCACGTTAGGAGGAAAGGTGCTGACACAGTGTTATAGAAAAGTTTTTTTAAGTCTCAGTAAAGGAATATCCCCTCCTGCACGATTTGGGGAACCGTTCTGGAGAGTCCCCTATTGAAAATCTAACACTGTGTCTTCAAAAATAGGGCCATGATAATTTTCTATTAACTTCAGTGACCTATGGATTTGGACAAAGAGCTACTTTCCTATTTTGCCTGAAGTAAACAAAACTTGTTACCTCACTTCTAAAAGTATCAGGACTGCAAGGATTAGGTTCTCCCATTCCTCCCTACTGTTTCTCTTGTACACCTTTTTCTAGCTGTATTTCAGGGCTCTCCATCCTAAAGCTAATCGCTGTAAGCCACACACACGGGCCAAGGCCTAATGTACTATTACTCACAAAACATCAGAGAGCAAGCAAGCAAGGAAGGCTGCCACTATGAAGTCCCAACACCCCAAGAAAATTAAAACACATTATCCCAGTGCACTCCCCCTTTTTATATACAAACATACGATTCACATATGTGCATTCCATCCTACTTGTACAACTTTGATTTTACTATATGCAACCTGTCTGTGGAGTAATGTTCCGCTCCAATTATACTGCAACCCTGTTAAAGTTGGCTCAGGACAGAGAACAAGCGCACTGTGCCGTGAGCAAAATCCCTGCAGCTGTGCTGACAGTTTAGATGGTGTTTAATCCCCAGGGTATTTTTGTGAAATTATCAACCTACCACTTTTTTTTTTGCCCCCCCCCCCCCCCAGCCCCGAGTGCTGCAGTTCTACATGATGCACTTGATTGTTTCAAAGCCTGCTTTCCAGACCACCTGCTCTTCGAATCAGCAAATTAGCAGAAGATAGAGTAATTACTGGTTCACCTTGAAGCAAAGATCAGAAACACACTATAGCTCAGCCAGAGCTGATTAGTATTCAATCTGGGGTTTATTATTAACTAAAACCCAAACTTTCTCCAGTGGTCACACAGGGTACATGCCGCATACCGTAACACAGCTCAAGCAAATCCAGGGTAGCTACAACAGGAATGCTGTCGACTGACCCAATCCAGACCAAAAAAACATTAGCATCCCTACTGTAAAAGCACCCCCACTCACAAATTTAAAACATAGCACTCAGCTACCCCACTGGAGCCAGAGGCTGGTGAAAACACGCTTCCTGAACTGAAAGATAAAAGTAGCAGCTAGTTTGTTAGCTACTCTCCCTTTATTCAGTCAACCTGGAACGACTGCTCTGCATTCAACTGATGGCAAATGCTTTTGGAGTTGTGCATCAGGTCTATTTGTTTTTCTCCAGCTCAAGAAACACCTTTGTCACATGTTTTTATCTTCTCCAAGAGCAAAGCAAATGAGAAGTTAAAATGGATGCTGCTTGATGTGAGAACATGTTTATTAGACTATGGGTAGACTGGAGCCAAGATAAAGTCAGCATTATAAAGAGAACCATAGACTTTGGGACAAAGGTTCAGGGCAAAATGTTACCCTGCCAACTCATGGGAAACAGCAGTCAGACCCAGAAAACTAGCTAACTGTTATTATCCTTGAAATTATAATAAGGGGCACATTCTCACCAGAATCTGAGATTTGTGCGCTGCTACACACTGAAACAATTCAGTGCTTTCATTCTGCTACGCTGAAAGTAGAAATTCATTGTATTAGAGGTTGCTAACCAGATTGATACCCACTTAATATTTCACATTTCACTTTTGTTTTCTCAGTAATGTAGCCATTTGCCCCTCTGGTGATAATGATCTTTCAGCCTAAAAACAAATAGACTATTTACTAAGTTTTCAATGTATTTGTTTATTTTTATGCTGTAAGAATCCCTCTTAATCCTGTCACATTTACTCTCCAGCTTCCTTTGATTCGATGCCCATCGAAATATCAGGTGGAATAAAGGTCACTAACGCTAATAAACTTCCCTGAAGCCAAACCACATGGTGTACCGGCGGACAGCTGTGCAATAGCGCTGCCACTGAGACTAGTCTGAACTCCAGTGCCTTACTTCACATAATGAAATCAAGGAACCAGGACAGCCCCTAAGTGGGAATACTGCAAATAAACCTGAAAGCCGGGTGCTAGACAGTACGATCCCACAGACACAGTTGCCAGTATACTGTCCAGGCTCTTCATTTAAGAGTGCTCATTTACATACAGTTCATAGCTTTTAACTCCTTTCAAGCAAAAAAATCCAAGACAAGTCGTTCGTCTGTCAACTGGGCAGCTACTCGGCAAGCTATTAATAAACTACTATAGGAACATCACATGAGTCGTGCCTCTCAACCCTTCTGGTCCCTGTTACATCTTGATTCAGTTACAAATTCTCTGTGCTTCACGACAAGCTCTAAAGTCAAACGGACACAGGGATTTGGGGTATTTCTCGCTGTTCTGCAGCACGTTCATTGGTAGGGCTTTGCCCAGCAGGAGAAAAACATGGGTATAAATAATCACAGCTTTAACTGATATGACTCTCTCTTTTCACTTGTTTAGATCAATATTGCTATCAACTGGTGGCATCAACTGATAAATGGAAAAAAACTGACAGAAGCTACATATATTTGCTCTGCAAGATTTGCACAAAGCATTCTGCAATAGCTCTTCATAGTTTTATTAACAATGAAGTAAGGGCACCTTACGCTACCCGCATGTGAACTGAGCATCCTGATGGACGTTTCGTTCTAGCACCACCTTTAACCTCAAATCCCTTGGATCTTCCCTGGGGACAGCTGCACACCTCATGAGGGGTCCCACACAATGGCCAAGCCAAGCCCCGTATCACACAGCTCTGCTCCTCTCTGAGCGGCTTCTTTTCTCCTAGTTTCATGAAATGAACTGGTGCCCAAACAGGTTACGCGAATGAAAGAGCCTAGAGAAAGGATGCAGCAGGGAAGAAGCGGCAGTTCTTAGGTGGCTTTGCCACTGCTAGTGGCATCTGCTAGACCAGCTCACCACCGCATGACATCAGAGCTCGTGCTCAAATGTTCTACACGTGAATCCAAGCAAGCGGACCCCTTCAATTCCCAGTTTTCTAAAGTTATGTTCTGGAGAGCCACCAGAAAACATACAGAGAGGAGCAATGGCAGAGGCAAGAAATAGCCGCTGAGGGAAAAAAAAGGCAAAACAATCAAAGAAAGAAACATAATTATGTCTTATCACTTCCCATGCAGCTGCTTGTCTCCCCTTCACTCTCCCTGCATTTGGGTTTACATACCTGGTTCCTCCTGCCAATCCGATTTGGTGCAGGAGACTTCGAGGGGGATTTGACATTTTGAGAGTTCCCACCATTTTCAGCAATCTTCCCCACATTCATCACTGCTGACATCATGGCGTCAATGGAGGACAAGTCTGCTCCGTCCAAACTGTTTGGTGAACTTGGTGATACCTTGTAGCTGTTTAAGCCTTCCAGCTGCTTCTCTGGAATTAAAAACAAAAACACACATAAGAGTTGCTAGGCCATCTAAAAAAAAAAAAAATACCTCAGTATTTTCAGCTGCCTGTAACTCGCATCACACTCTGCTGGATCATCATGGAGCACAGGCAACAGCTGTACATGGAATAAGCTAAATTAGCGAAAATCCAACCAAAACAAACCCCCAAATCCCTCTTTGCTGCCAGAGCTGGCATCTATGTTGATTTTTTTTCCTTTTTGTCTACCAAACCATATTAGTCCATGGAGCATATGTTACATCCACGACTAATGCCACAGGTAAAGCTGTTCAGACTCAGACTTCTCCATCACATTCTGTATGTAGCAGGGATGCTCCTGTCTCAGATACCAAATTCAAAATACACCTAAAATCTCGTCTCTCGTTTCTCAACATACAGAGATGTCAAACACACAGGCAAGGCCTTCCACTTTCCTCTTTATGAGTTTGAAAAGGAAAATGCTTTCAAATTAAACAATCCTTTCCCCCAAAAGAAGTCTCCCAAACAAACAGGAACACCCTGCAAGCCTATTGCTCTGTCACCTCTGGTGGAGAGTACAGAATCTCACTGCGTGCTGTCAGAAAGTCACTGTAACACAAGAGGATGTGAGGGTGAACAAGGAGGAACATGTTTGTCTGTGAACATTTGATCTCTGCATAATACTGCCTTTGGAAGATAAGTCTGAGCATTATAAACAGGTGGTTTTTTGAGGCTAAGTAATGTGGTGCCAAGTTACTGGGAGCCAAGAAAATCTTAGTTCGGAAGCCTGCAGTGGTAGTCGAGTATTTATGTGCCCATGCTTCTGCTCAACCTATTTTATACTTTTCAGACAGATAAAGGTTAGGGATGGGGAAAGAAATGTATGCACCAGAGCTCCTGCTCAATGTAACTTATACATTTCACACAGATAAGGGGTATGGATGGGTAAGAAATGTTTCTACAAGCTTTAATCAATGCCTTTATTTACAGAGTCACACAGAGCTAGTCAAACCACTTACCTTCATTTTTATCCCCTGATTGACTGTGGCTCTCTTCTTGGTTGCTGGTCTCCTCACTTAGTGTAGTATGTATAGTAGCGTCTGGCTCTTCAGCCTCTTCTTCAGCAGCACCCTCTAGCACTACATAAGGGAGAAGGGAAAAAGAGAGAGTCAGTTTTTCTGGAAGCCATTTTAGCAAAATAAGACTACAGCCCTTTAGTTTGAAGGCTCCCCTGACTGCTACGTAGGTCTTATGACAGAGGCATGTAAACAGAGCCAGTGCAGCCGAGCCCCAGGTGGCTGGGCACTGGGCTAGGAGATGCTGCTGCCTCTGCCAGTGGTGAAACCTGGGCAAACGAAGAGAGGAAACCCTTACCGGCTTGATCCCCAGTTTTCAGCCAGCAAAAAAGGAGGAGGGAGAGAAGGAGAGAGCAAGCTAGTGTCACTGATGGTCGTGACATTTGGTTAAGAAGTTGGAAGAATACTCTGCAGCTAGAGAACTTAAGTAATTCAATTTCATACACACATTCCTCCCCCCTTCTCTTCTTGGAGGATTAACATTTACTCCAATACATGAATTCATGTATTTTTCTTCCTTCTAGCTGTGGTGAAATGACTACTGAGGTTTCTGGGACCATTTGGCACATTCCTCACACCCACTGCCCAAGGTTTCCAGATGAGTTGAAGACATAAGCAACCATGAAATGTGCCGACAGAATTTCTCCACACCCCTTTCTGAAACCACAAACTTATGCTATCATTGGGGTTTCAGGAAGGATGCCTGTTCTGGCTGGAGAATGACAGGGCAGTTAAACATCACTTTTAGAGGTGACGGGGAATGATCAACTCACGAGAAAGAGAGGAGTTCTCTGCCCGCGGCACCCACAGTGATAGCCTCTGGAAAAGGTTATTTGTAATATGGAAAACTACTGATACATTTTTAACGGAGAAATACACCTTTATAACCTTACAAGCAAAATATTTATTTCATTATGGAAATGAACACGCTGTGGACATTTCATCATCTCAGATTCACAAATCCCATCCAGCAAACTTAATACACGTTTTCCTTTTTTCAGAAAGCAGAGACCATTGGCCTCAAACTGTGGTTAACTCAAGAGGGCTTCTTTCTTTCAAAAAAACGTATTCTCAGGGATGACATGCAAATCAGTCACATAACACACCTTCAAATGCTGTTTGAACAGCATCTGCAAACAATAAATGACTACGTTATCCCAACTACTGACGTTTTAGAGCGCACAAGAAAAGGCAGGCAAAGAGAAAGGGCCCGGCTTGTGTCAAGCAGCTCCTCGTTTCACGCCACACCAGACAAGGCAGCAGATTCAAGCTTCCTACGTTTAACTGCCGACCCTCTCAGGAGCGGCACACAGACGATTTGACATGGCCAGATGGCGCAGTCTAGAGACAAAACCTAGGACCCAACTAAGCCCAGTGTCTCAGGCTCTGGATAACATCAACTTCTTAACAAATACTGTTTTCAATCGGTACGTTCAAAAACAGACAAAAAGACTATTTTTATGCTATCCTGAACAACTCAAGGTAACTCTTCCCTGGTCATTTTTGTACTTTTCTGCTAAGAAAACACTAGTGGTCCCTGCGACACAGGGATTTCTCGGTCCATGGTGAGGTGAAGCACCCACCCTTCTGTATTTTCTCCAGTAATTACGGGAGCTGTTTATTTCTTTGTCTTTATTTGGTTTGTCCTTAACTGTTTTAACTTTGCTGTTATTTTGTTTGTTTTTAAAAAAGATCCATCTCATTCAAGAGCAACACAGTAATTTCTTTTTTTCTTTTCTCCCTTCTCTATCTTTTTTAACCTCTTTCGTGGTAGCTGACTTAATTCTGAGTAGAATAAGCACAAGAGTTATTTTAAAGACCGGCCTAAATCTTCTAAGTTGCTTGCTCTTGCTTAGTAACGCTAAAAATAAGGACCAGTTTAAATTATTTGCAGGAATTTCTGTTAAAACAATCCAAATTAAGTGCTTTAGGCCTTTAAAAAAACCAACCAAACAAAACAACTCTTCCTTCCAAAGTAGATCTATTCATTCCTCTTTCAGTCAATACCTAGGACATTAACGTCACCACAGATTCATCCAGGAAAAAGTCAATCTATTGTGTAACTGTAAAGACTCCTGTGTTGGCCAAGGTAACTTTAAGATAGCTGAGGAGCTTCCCAGAGGCCTAGAGTCGGAATTCCTAGCGTTGCTTTTAGCAACAGGGAAAATGGGAAATGTTCATCACAAAGAGAAGAGGTAGGCATACGTGCACACGTTAACAAACCTACCTCCTGGTTTAGAAACGCCTGCCAGCTTGCTCTCTGTTCTTCTTTCAGGAGGAAAACTATGTATTGTGCTATTACAGCCTTTCATAATTTCTATGAACCAACAGTTATTTCTGAATCTAAATATCTTCCTGCTAACGCAAAGAAAGATGTACAGTCACAGATCTTGTTTTTAAAACCGTTTTCCGTACATTAAAAATTTCCCTTTTTGGAAACAGTCGAAAGATCGCAACTTAATTTCTGCAAAATAGGTATTGTTGCATGCTTTTATTTACATACGTATTTTCCACTCTCTTGCATGAAGCAAAAATGCACCACTGAAACAAAGACAACTGCATGAGCAGCACACACCGATTTCAGAAGCATAACTTTCTATTTGCAATAGGATATAGAAACAATAAGAATACTGGGCCAAATAACTCCTTCCTGTGGGAAAACCCGTGGCAGAGCGCCTTTAGGCAGGAACATACTGAGAGATTTCTCTCGCAGCGGTTTTTTTTTTCCCCTTAAATAAATGCATCACTGAGGATGGAGAAGTGTGTGGGTTTTTTTTTTCCCACAGCACCTATGAAACTCAGGGAATCACACAGGCAGCAACCAGCATGGATGCCCTATGCCATGCTGCCTTTGGGACTGCAAGCCTTGTCAGCTCACGCCAAATGCCCCTGCTTGGAGGTCGTGCTGATGCAGCCTTCTTCCTCCCTCTCCCCAAAAGAAAACAAAGACCTCCAGGAAAGAGGACAAACAGGAAATAAGCTGGCAAACAGTGCAGCCTCAGGTTGCATTCAACATCGGACCAAAGCCTCTAGGAAACAGGGAAGTGGTCACAAGCATTCAAGTCATCTTCTGCTTTGAAGAAACCCCCCAGTGTCACAGTCACCCTCTGTGAAAAGGAGGAAAAGCAGAGAGCGAGCGAGAGAGTGAGAGCGCTAACACGTGTGGGGCGGGGGTGGGCGGCCAAACGAAACGCAAGCCCTCCTTGCACAGCCACACCAAGAGACCTGCCTCTTCTGCAGGAACGTGTCCCCTCCACTTGATGATGTTGCTGAAACCATGAAACTGGGGCAGCTTCGATCCCCCAAAGAAACCTGAGGGGCCTTCAGCTCCTGCTTCCGACGGAGGCCCACCCCTGATGCCCCAGATAGCAGCTAATGGGAAAGTCACTGAGAAAGCAGAGAGCTAAAAAAAAAAAAAAAAAAAGAAAAAAGCCTTGCTGCTTCCCATTCAGTCTGTACAGGAAGACACTTGCTAGACCTATTTCCTCCTTTGGGATAAAGTGTGACTCCACTGTATGTTAAAGCTGAGCCCATCAACAGTTACTTCCCCCCTTCGCTTATGTGTATTTATTTGTATTTAATTTTCTTTTTTTAAGACCACTCTCAACAGTTACAGCTGCTTCTCCTTCTGGTGAAGAGCATCGCAGATGAAGCAAAAAGGAGAACACGGGCCACAGGGGAAGGAAGAAGAAAGGAGAAGAAATGATGAGTCTTCAGAGTCACAGTCACTTGACTGGCCGTCAAGAGGCGGCTACACAAGCACAGAGCAGCACATCCTGGCCCCCGGGAGCTGGTACAAGTCCCTGCTCCAGACTGCTCCACTGTCCTTGCACATGAGCTCTCCCTTTGGAATAGATAGGAAGAAACACACAATACGGGCAAGGAGGGGGAAAACCTGGTGTGTAGCACAAAGCTGCTTATTGTTCTGCCTTCCGAAAAAAATCCACATTAACGTTAAAGTAGAAGCCATGCACTAATTGGGCCAGGGAAAGATTAACACTCTCAGCCAAATACTTTTATTGGTTTCATTAAACATGCTGTAGTACGTAGAACTGAATATGGGGGGAAGGAGAAACAGGGGAAAACAAATGACAGTTTTAGGAATGTGCACCCCCACACACATGCATTTCAAACCACTTTTTCCCATGAGGCCCAAACAGGAATCCTGAGCCTTCTTCATCATTTCCACCTTAGCAACGCTATTAGCTTATTCAAGGCTTTCCCACTGTTTTTTTTCCTAAGTGGTAGAAAAAAACCCAAGGATCATTTAAATGAAGGCCAGACCTTCTAGTATACAAATTTAGACGAGAACAGAACTTCAAAGAGGGATATCGCATTTGAATAAACAAAAGTCTACCGTTTACCCTTGAGATTATAATACCTAAGAATCGCTACGCCGCGCTCCAAATGGTTTCTGATGCACTGGTCTACTGCTAAGCTTCTGCACAGAGGAGCAGATCTTACTCCCACAGCACATGGCGACACTCTCAAGCATTAATGGTCACTCCCACCCCAAGAGATGCGCACAGTCACCCGCACTACATTTTGGACGTGATTTAGCATCAAAGCTGGCAGGAAGGAAAGAGGGTGAAAAGGCATCGTGTGGGAAGAAAAAAGGGTTAACACTATTCAAAGCACTGCCTCAAGGCAAAGGAAAACCAAACGAAAAAAAGTTTTCCCGACTGACCTTTTTAATACCAACTCTGCCCTTGCTACTGAAGTGTTGGTGCTGACTCGGCACCCCAGCGGTAGAGAATTATACTGGCAGCTTCACCTCACTGTCACCACTGCTGGAGCACCAGTACTGAGCAGCCTATGGGGAAAGGAAGACAAGCATAAAAAGAAAGACAGTGGCATGGGAGTATCTGGCTGTCGTTCTTTCACTTAGCATTCGGTAAAAACTAAGAATGTTACCCCAAAGGTTTTGAACTTGCACCTGTAACTAATGTTTTCCTCTAGGGAAAAACAAAACCAAACCAAACAAACCCTAAAAGACAACAACCGAAAGGAGCAACATCTCTTGAAAGGTACTCTCTGAGCACCAAAAGACAGACTGCTCCTCTTGCTATGAACTCTCTGAGCTATTAGCGATACAACTGTTTTACCTGTGCTAGCGCACATATACTACTTTGCTTCCTAAAAATAACCCTACGAATCCACAACATCCATATGCCTTGTCTTACCTAACGTGTACACAGACAGATACAGCCAGACATAGAATAAACAAGTGACGCACAAGCTCATGGCCATGCCTTAAAACCGAGCTAGGGACCACCTTCTGTTTTAGGGGCGAGGCAGGGGAAGAAGCACCAAGCAAGAACATGACGACCCCCATGTTTCCAGATTATATTGTATACTGTTGCTACAACACCTAACAGGCTAAATTTTAAATATTCAAACATATCTACTCTTCCTGGTTTATTTCCTTGCATGCACAATGGGATACGCATGTGCTTTTAGTTTTTACGTAGGTTTTGAAAATCACCTTCTGATGACTTATGGACCACTAATGGTCCTCAGGACTTTGGCTCAGATGACCAAAAGCATCTCTCCATAAAGCATACCCGAATTTGAGCTTAGTTAATGCCTTAAGTGAACAACAGCTCTGACTCACTGTGATACTCTGGTATTACATTGATGTAATACACTGAAAAAGAGGTAGCTGTACTAATCTAACCATGAGATGCCGTACCGGCAAAGCAGGGGTTTCCTGGATTAAATTCACCTATATGGTCCAACTGTTTCACAGCAATGCACAGAGAGAGAAGACAGCCTTAATATAGAATGCATTTGTACCTATCTTCTTGGTCCTGCGCTCAATTTGCTAGCTTGAACAGGGTACCCACGTCTGCTCCTTTTGCAAGCGCTGTGTGCTGTGGGAACTGCCCTCACGCAGGAGCCTCTGGTCTTGCTAGGCTAGAAAGGAGAACCGAGGCACATGCTGCTCCAGCACTGAGAGTGAAAGCAAAACCTGATGGCCCTCAGGCTCCCAACGGGAAAGCCCAGGTCTCCACCAGCACGCTCAGTAGGCACCTCACAGGGTTTGATCCAAGCCGCACCGAGCTCCCAACCAGCACTGCCATTCTCAGGGACGGCAGCGCCACACAAAACACACAGCTCCGCAAGAGCTGCAGTAACCTGCGGCCGCATTTAGACTCAACAGCTGCTGATGAATTTTGAGATTTTTCTAACGCCTTAGCCCTCCTCCCCCCCCCGACCAAAGAAGTTATCTACAAGCTGTTCCTCATTCTCGCTGTTCGTATCAGCTTGTGGGTGAGCACCTGGCCCTCCAGGAAGCCTTTGTCACCAAATTGCAGTCAGCTTCGAGAGCTTGTTCGAGCAAAAAGGATACTGAGATTTGAAGACAGCTTAACAAACCTGGGGCCACGAGCACCACTTTTAGACACACGAAAAAATAAAGCCAGGGCAACAGCAGAGTAAAACAAGCGGCTGCAAGCAGACATCCCGCCACTCCTTCCCGTGTAGACAACGGCAAACTCCCCTCCATCCTCATCCTTGCCTGCCCGCACAGCCATCAGGAGGCTGGTGGGGAGGGGGCCCGGCTCCCCCCAGTCACCGGGACCCACGGCAATGCAGGGGGCACACGGGAGAAGATGGGCCTTGGGCCTTACCCGGCACATCCCCTCCCCTGCGCCCTCCCTGCTGGCTGAGGAGGGACACAAAAGCAATACTGTCTGTCCTTATAAGCTCTGCTTTGCATGTGTTCGGGGAGCGGGGACAGCTGTGCGGACGGCTCGCAGAGTTCCAGGAAGTCGATGTGTTTCTTGGCTTTGACTCCAGTTTATTTGCCTTAGATGAAGTGGCGAACCGAGAAAGTCCCTTCACATCCCCCCCCAGGCTGGCACCGGCCGCAGTGGGGCAGTGCTCCTTGGGACGTGGCCCGGGGTCTCTCCCCACACTGATCGGCCTTCCCCGGTCCAGCCGGTGTGTCTCTCTCTCGGGCCAGGGCTGGCTCACATCCCAGTGGGCAAGGGGATGGCCTTGGGACGCGGGACGGGAGAGGGTGGGAGCCCGGAGCAGAGCCAGGGACTGGAGGGAGCGGGCCCTGAAGGCTCTTCCCTCGGCAGGCGGGATGGAGGTGTCTCACGAAGGCAGGAACGGGTCAGGCGAGCGGCAAGTGGCGTCACGCTGCCTGCCACAGCCGCCGCTGCCCACACAGCCCCGAAGGAGCCGAGGACAAGGCAAGAGAGCGGAGGGGCAAGGGGAAGCCGAAGCGAGGACCAGCAGGCGCCCCGACGACACGCGTCTCCCTGCCCAACGGGCCGAGGAAGGGGAAGCGCGCCTGCCCGAGGGGAGCCACGGCGACCCCAGGGAAGCACGGCCCCGGGACACAAAAACTCTGCTGCTGCTGCTGCCGCCTCAGGCAAGCAAGAGGGGATGAGGGATGAAAAATGAGGAAACAATCTAAAACATAGCTCTGCGGGTTTGGTGGTTTTTTTTTTTTTTTTTCATTTTTGCTTTGCCCTGCCAAACCCAGTTAACTTAAAACCCTGAGTGGGGAGGGAAGCTATAGGTTGATGTCCCATCACCTACATGGCTAAGCGAGCACTGTGCTGAGGGGATGAGATACTTGTCCAAGAGCCGGAGGGGTGAGCTAGACAGATTGCACTTGGGAGAGCCAGATGGAAAACATTTCTGAGTAACAGAGGAGAAAAGCAACCTCCCCTCCAAACAGTCCGAATTACAGTGCCCCTCGGCTCCAACTGAGGAGAGGCTGCAGGGACGCGGGGCGGGCGAAGCGGGATGCTGGGCTCAGCCGGGTAGCTGTGACGGAGATGCTGACATCCCCGACAATATATGGCCAGTCTAAACCACGGGATATCTTGTCCTTTTAAGGTGGGCCAAGAGCAAGCATCTGTGCAGCAGCAGCACAGCCCCAGCCTGCCATCAATAGCCCCTGGTGTCACTGAAAAAACAGGGACTCCTGTGCCATACCAACTGGCCGTGCAGATGCCCAGGCACCCACCCCGAGAGGAGACAATCCGTCCGGTTGTTCCTCCGCACAGCATCAGGGAAACAAGAAGGAACAGTAGTAACGAGAGGAAGAAAAGCCACAAAACCATGCAGCCGGGCTGCTCGCTGGCAATTGGTGCCTGCAGCTGTCGGGGAGGGAGGGAGTGAGGGAGGGCCTGTCCCCGTCCCCATCTCTGTCCTTGTCCCTCGCCCTGATGGGCAGCAGCTCAGCCAAGGGCAGCTTCAGACCTGGGACTTGAGGGAACTTTAAAGCAAATCTCTGGAGGGAGGAACAAGCAAACGTTGCACGCCTTCACGCTTGCTCTTCACACGTAGCCAGAGCTGTGTGTGCGCAGCAGGACGGGTTTGGCAGGGATTAGAGAGGCAGGATGAATCACGCCAAGGAAGATACTGAAAATCTCCTGTGCTAGTGCCCTGCTTCTTGTGCAATGCCCTGATTGTGATCCTCTTCCTCAGGATGGATTTAAAGAGAGCTTCACAGAGGGTCTGAATGCACAGGCAATTTTACAATAACTGTTCTGGAAACAGGGTAAGCTAAACCAGGAAAAGACTCTTTCCTTTCGGGGTAGCCATGTCCCACATGGCGTTTCACCACTGTAACTGCATCCACATGCTAGCAAACTTCCTTGCACAGGCAAGCCCAAGGGGGAGAGCATTGGTTCGCTTACTGCAGAGCCTCCAGCGCGTCCTTCGCAGCCCGACTGCGCTGCCTTTGCGGGAGATGCCAGCACACCCTCTGCTTGGAGCACCGTACCAGGTAGCATGCCAAAGCACTTTACGCCTTGCAAGATAACGTAGTAAAATGATGCACGACATGAGAAAAGAAAGCGTAGAAATTACAGGGATTAAAACTCATTTCCTGATGGTAGCGTTATCAACCATCATGATTTTATCACGAGCCCTGTAAAAATCTGATGGTGTTACATTACTGAACAAAAATCTCAAACTTTTTTTTTTTTTTTTTTAAGTCAAAGTCCTAGGTTTCCAGGTTGTGGAGAAAGGACAGAAGCATTACATGCTCAGCAAAACACAGAAATCAAATTGAAGTGAACAGATTAATTTTAAAGCCTCAAGCTTTTAAGGATAATCATGATCTCAGATGCTCAACCTGTAATTTCTTAACACACAGGGACAGCAACACAGAGCGTCCCTTTTTTACACAGCACGTTTTGTACCCTTTGGTGCAAAGGAACATACACCTTCCAAAACTAAAATGGCTTTTTTCTTTTTTAAAGAAGGAGAAGCGCCACAACATCTCAGCACGTTTCTAACATTTTATTTAAAAGCCAACACAGCTGCACTTTAATGCTACTTAAAGATGAGAACCTCCACCAAATTACCAAACTCGTTTTAAGCAGAAAGAGATTCAACATGCAAATATTTTGCAGAGAAAATGATTCAAGAGTTTGCAGCTCTTCTCGCTGCTCTTTTCCAGGGAGCATGACTTGCTGACAGGATTAACTACTGCCAGGCTCACGGAGCTGGGAGACAGCTGCCACATGGCAGCCATTTATTACAAAGCTCCACTCCTCTAAAGTTAGGAAAGAGGCAGACTATTTCATCTGTGTTATCAGCAGGGTTCCTCTGCTCCACAGGCTTTAGTGACTAGGCTTTTTCTAAACAAACACCTCCTTTTCTCCCCCACCTTGTTAACATCATTATCTTCCTGTCTTCTGTTGCTGGTCAGCACAAGAACTATCCCCCCTATCACACTCTCCGAACAACAACAACAAAAAATCTATCATCAAGACAATTTAAAATGTTCAGAAACACACATACCCCCAAAATAGATTTTTTAATTAGAGAGTTTTAGCTTGATATTTTAAGAGGGGAAACCACATGCCACAGGGAGGAAAGAGAGATGTGCTGGAGCAAAGGGATTCAGAAGCATGCTGTACAACCCTTGCTCTCCCATCCACTCTAGGAGGCATTTGTAATGTCAGCTTCCAACTGCAATATCCAAAGTGGCTACACCGCTTTTTCATGAGCACGATAACCTGTAACGGTTCTTCCCAGCTTGGATCTCCACACCAGGCAGACCCTCCGCAGACCCACAAGCCAAAGCCAACCCCTGCCCTGCACTGTATCAGGCACAAACAGGCCTCAAGTCAACCACCTCCTACAGTCTGCTAAGGACCAGGAACAGATACACACCATCTGCATCATCTCCATGTGCATACTAAGCATAGATGACCATTGGTTGCCGTTCTCTTGTTATTCTGAACCAGAGTTAAAACATACAAGCTAGCTGTTTAATTTTACCTGGGGTTATTCTAGATACATATTTGCCATAGATGCCGGAGTACCACAAATCACTCAAACTGAGCTTTATTGCTTCCTCCAGGTGAAGGGAGAACCCAGCCTTGAGAAAAACATCTCTCTCCCATCACCGATGAACAAGTCGCCACAGTCTTGTGAGCACGCCCACTGGCTTACACCAGCTGGGCAGGTACCTTTCAGGGTTGTTTGCAGAGCTCTAAATTCTGAAATACAAAGTGTCTTTCTTGGTTTAGTTAGGTAAATTAATTACAGCAGTAGATGGTGCTGGCAAGCCTCTCCAAGTTGAGATCCTCACAGGAAAGCCACTAGGAAAATTTTAAACAGCAGTGCTACTTGCCAATGGTATTCTTCAGCACGAGCTTTCTTTCTATTTTGAACTATCCACAGTGAAACTAACCTGTGGGAGGTGCTTCCTGCACACTGACAAAATGAAACAGCATCTGTTAATTTTCATAGACTGCAACGCACGTGCAAAAATAGGGCACAGGGATCCAGTTCAACAATTTCTTATGGAATTCAAAAGTCCCTCAGCTTTATCAGATGAGTACAAGAAGCCTTCTCAGAAATGGCATCTCTCTATCTGACTTGAAAAAAGACCTGTTTTCAAAACAAGAAATGCATGCACACGCACACACACACACACACACACACACACACACAAATCCCCCTTCATCCACAACCACATCCAGCTGCTGACCTTCCAAGTTCCTTGTAGTATAGCCTTTGCTCTGGGACTCTAAAAGCCTAGCAGGCATTTCTAAAGGATTTTACAAAGTACACAGGCCCGGCCTTGTAAAAGCTCATGAGGAATCTACGGAGGTCATCGTGGAGCTTAGACAGTCTGCAAACAGCATAATCCACGTGCTGGTGAGGTAAGGAATGACCAAAGTTGGGCAGACAGGCCTGAAGACTTCTGCAGCGACTGGCTTCTCCAACAAAGCTGTAAACCCTGGAGGAAATGCCTGCTGATCTTCAAAGCCCTTCAGCAGGAACAGCCTTAAGTTTCCTGAACACGAGCATTCTGGTTGCGAGGCCACAATCCTCTTATGCACACAGTGAAAAATATAAAAACAAAGCAAGCAAAAAAAAAAAAAATCCACTAAGGTTAATAACTGCAAATAACCAGCGAGACTGACCCTCTACTCTGCAACGAGCTGTCGGATCCATCCGGCAAAGTTTTGATGCTCCTCGGCACAACAGCCACACGGATCAAGCAGCAGCTTACAATCTCTGTAGCTTTCCTTTTTCTATTCCAGGCAGTCCTCCGCACGTGTAGACTCCTGGAACGCAATACTCGGTTGTTCGGACTAGGAGGGGATGCTACAGCCTGTAGCTGTACAAGGTGTCCACCGTAACTATATCAAGACCATTGCAGTGCGCTGCACTGCCGGCAGAATTTTAGGTACAGCCTTCAGTCGCCTGACGGGCTGTACAGGCGACCATGAGTAAAGGGGAGCCTGGACACCTGCACACTGCAAAGAATTGCAGGAAGTTTATTTCAGGAACGCTGGGGAAAAAAAAAAGAACAGACAAAATTGTGAACAGGTTTCTTCAGTAAGTGAAGTTTCAAGTTGCTATTCCTCCAGCCAAAAACGTCTGCTGCTAGTCCAAAACCACCCTCCTCTTCCAAAAAAACAATTCCACCACTAGTGCTTCACACATTGCCATCAAACAGATGATACAGACAATTCTTCCCACAATTCACGTATGAAAAGGGAAACTCATTTCCTTCTGCTGACTCCCATTGACATACAATATACCAAAATGTTAGCCTGGAACAAACTAGCATGAATTATGGATAGGTTCAACCCGATGCTGGGTAAAGTAGCAGTTGCAAGTGTTCACTATAGAGAAAAATGAACGACGACAACAAAAAAAATTGACCAAGTGGCCTGTGCACCCACTCACACCCACCCCAATTTCTGCAGTAGGACAGCAAGCGTTTGGCGGTGGAACCCTGACTAATCACTTTCATACATGCACACATAGCGAAGCAACACTGAAGTATCATAATCAGACCTATGATACTGAAATTCATACTTCTTTTGAGGAGCGATGTTTCCACGTGAACATTTTCTCAGTCATATATACATATACACCCACACAGCCACCTTCTTTTAATTCTAAAAATGAAATCACCTTGCTTTACAGTTTTAAGCCAGTACATACTATGGCGCTATATATATATATTTACATTAATCTTGCTGAGATCACGTAGACTCTATAACAAAGAGGTGGACAAGACTTAGAGTGTTTTAAAAGAGCCACAAAAGAAAAAAAAATCTGATATTGTTCTTTGATTAGGTTACAACTCTTTAAAGGAACAAACTGTATTTCTACCCAGTTGATAGATCCCATCCTCCAAACTTCATATAAAAATGATGTTCAGTCAGAGCAAAAGTAAAGGACAAAGAAAACCTCAACTCATACTTTCACTCAGATACTAAATAGCAGGAGCTCTTTTCCACTTCCAGTTCAAACATTATTCTTTTGTAATAAGTTTTATATGCCTTTTGGAGCTCAACCATTCAATATAAAGAGATACAAGAGAAGAATTCAAGAAATCGGTAGCTGTCTTACCTGTAGAGCAGACAAGCATGTATTTGAACGAGTTTGAAAACGAGACTAAAAGGAGAAAGCAAGCAAAACCACCAGCTAAGTAAATTATTTTTCACTGTAAGGTGAAAAACTTTTCTTAATCTACCCACTCATTTCACACGTGGTAATGTGCAACTATCATTCTACCAAAAATTAGAAGAAAGTCACCACCAGATTTGTTTCACTTGGTCCTTCATCTAAACTTCAAATGGGGCTTCTGAAGCTAGAAGCTTTCACCGTCCCTACTTACTGCCAGCTGGAGAGAGAAACTGGCCCTTTCCTCATCTGTGAGGGTCTGGCATGCCATGGAGGCGATGGAGGTAGGCACTTTCATAAACAGAAGTGGCAACAGCAGCATGTTCAGCATATTTCACATGGAACTTGAAATTTTATTCAATACAGATTTGACATAAAAAAAACATGAAAGCTGACAAGTTCAACAGTTCCTCAGAAAATGTACTCCTTTAAAACTTCCTAAAAATCTCTAAACATGGATAATTTCTGAAGTAACAAGGTCTTTAAAATAGCAGTAAGCAAGCTCCCCGAAGGGTGGGGTAATTGGGAGGGTTATCACACTTCTGGGGGAAGTCACAGGCTCTCTCTTGGCAGTGTTTCATCCCTTCATATACCCAGGGGACTGATTAGTTCATGATAAGCAATTAGGCACCCTAGGGAGGACAGTTAACCGTCTTACCAAAACAAAAAGGCTGCACAAATGTAAGTCTCACTAGATTAAAGAAACACTATCTGAAGAACAGCAAATTTGTGTTTGTTCCCTTCTACTGGAACTAGCAAATATTACATTTTGCTTACATATGGCACACACAGATCTCCGAAATCCCAAATGCGAGCACGTACTTGCTGCTAAATTGGTAACAAATGCTCTGAAGCATTTTCTTTCCCAAGACACCAGTGCTGTGATGCAGGAAAAAAGGAGGAGGGATGGAGGGGAGGAATACAGTAAATAATGATTAGACGACTTGAAATAGCTCTCTCATTCATTTAAATTCTCTTCCTCATTGTTAAGATAGTCTCCAACCAAGGATCAGCTGCAGAAAGCGGGACCTGGAAAAGCTCTACACAGCTGAATGCTGGTTGCATTTCAGAACGAGCCCCCCCTGCCCCCGTCAGCAGCAGCCCCACCATTCCACACCCTGCTCCTAAAAAAGTTCTGGGAAGCCCCTGTCCGCTGTGAGGCACCCATGCGTACCACAATCCTACCCACGTTAAACATTTATCTTTGGCGAAGCAGAGGGACGGATTCACCTTTTGCCTGCCAACCGATGTAAAAGCTCCAACACACACCAGAGCAGCTGATGACGCTGTTTCTGACTTACATCAGGCCCAACGTATTTCAAAGTACTTCGATGGCTTAAAATATGAAGGAATGCTTTTCAATAAGATGACCCCCTGTTCTTTTCTGTCCTTTTATCTTTTCTTAACAGTTTGCCATCCAGTGATAGGAGGGAACCCCAGCTGCATAGCCTGAGCTTTTATCTTCTGCTGACCATGCAACAACACAGAGCTCCGTGCTGGATTTCCTGCTGCTTGCCTAAAGGGGCTGCTCAGCTTGTTTAAATATTACTTGCCTTGGGAACCTTGGAGTTGTGCCCAAGCACTGTACTGTATCTTCCCAGCATCCATTTCAGCATGTACTTTAAAGGTCTTTAGGTTCGATGTACTATGCTCTCCCTTGCTACGGGAGGAGCCTGATGCTTCTGGAAAAAAAAGAAAACCCACCCAACTCCTCCCTCTCTCCCCATTCCCCCCATTAATCCCTCTGCCTCATTCCGTTACACGGCTAACAGAAGTCCCTCTTCATCCCAAAAGCATGCAAACATATTTAGTCCAGTAAACCGAACCAACTACAACCAAGGGAAAAGACCTTCTGGCATGAAAGGCTACAGCTAGGAAGAAATCAGATGCCATGTATCACGTACAGCCAGCTATCAATGCTCAGTGAGCAAACAACCGAGAAAGTACAGTAGCAAAAGTCGGCTTTTAAGCCGAGCTGTGCTACAGCAGCCTCTTGCCATGCTGAATTTGGGGAGTCTCCACAGTGGATTTTAGAAGAAAAGAATCTTCACACACGACCTTCTCCAAATTTGCAAACTTAACATCAAGGCACTTTCTCTCCTCGTTCAGAGCAGTGATGAAAATAAAACACGGCTTTTAGAAAAACAGAAAGGATATTCCAGCCTTTACAAATTCTTTCAGAAGCTCTCCTTTTCACGATTACCATGCCACTGAGAGGCTAAGTTCTGGCTACAAGGTCAGCAGGGAGATAACCTTGGCCAATAGAAATGATCTGCATCAGCCCAAAGGCAGCGCCAGGCGGCCACCCATTAAGCAGCCCGGCAGGCCTCACTGTTAACCTGTTTGCAGCCGATAACAGCTGATACAGATGGAGGAGGAGGAGATAAAAATCTGGCTTCAAAATCCATTTGTGCAAGTTGTGGACACAGCAGATCAAAAATGGAAAACTTTAGTGAATACTAAAGTATTTAGTGAGTATTAAAGTTTGCAAGAACTACCCTGTAAAAAGATGTCTCTCATATTCCACAGCAGCTGAGACGCAGAAATACATATATCCCCCACAAGCCGACGGAGAAGTGCAGTTGCAAGGAAATTCAAGGCTAGAAGTGAAAACTTGTTTTTAATCCATTCTGCTTCGCCTCAGCTTGCAGTGTACAGACTGATTTAACCTGATGTAAGCCACGGCTGTCATTCAGCAGGACAGACTGCCAGTCCTCACTTCACCCCACAGCTCCGACCACACATTCTCCCTCCGGCCTCGTGCCAGTCCTAGCGTTCAAACAACCACACCATGATCCGGGATCACAGAACTGATCTGGTTTGGGATTTGCGTTTGTTTGGGGTTTTTTTTTTGTTTTTCACTTAAAAGTGTACACATAGTTCCATCAACAGCCTTTGCACAGGGGAGCTGAGACATCGTCAAATTACACCCTCTATTTGAGTGAGGGATGAGAGACCTGAGCAAGAATGCTGTCTGTAACTCTACTCCCGCGGTGCTGCAGTACTGGGGAAAGATGAAAAGATGTAGAGGAACGAACCCACAGCCAGCTCCATCTCCAGACTCCCTCCTCCCGCTCCCCCTCACTCCCTTCTCTCCAGCTCAGAGCTCACTTGCAAGCCCTCTGCCATAAAGGACACTCCTATCGTTTAAAAGTCTACCTTAAGTTCTGTTCTCCAATTAAACCCAGTGAAAGTAAGTTCACAATAAAATAAACTACCACAATTAAAATGTCCACACCGCACCTCTCTGATGGCATCCCTGGAAGAGCGGAGCAAGACAGCAAGAGCAGTCCCAGGCACTGAGTTAGTAATTTTCTGCTTACCTACCCAATTTTTCCTAGATCAAGGACTGGGTGTACCTTTTGCACAGTGCTAAGCACAAAACAAACACAAGTCCAAAATATCCCCCTCCCTCCTCGCCTCCCTCCGTCTTTACAGGGCTGAATTAAGCATCGTTTTCAACTTTTTTGTTTGTTTGTAAACATTTGTAAGTGACCCTTTCCCCATGCACAAAGACAAAATTTACCACCACCCCCAATACAACTCATGCTTCATTAAGTCACATCAGTAACAATGCCGCAACAGTCTGCCACCATGTGCCACTGCATGTACCAGCCCCAGCTCCAGAGTCCCCGGTAAGCAGGGCAAGCAGCTCACCTGGAGCCCTCAGGTACTTTAGAAACAATATTTACAAACCTTGGGCCCTTGGACTTGAAATACAGCACAGTGGGAATGGCACACGTGCTCCCGCAGGGGCAGCCGACCCCCTCCAGAGAGCAGTATTTATTGTAAAATGCATCACCTTAAGGGGACGGGATGGGACAGAAGTGGAGAAAAGAAACCAAAGCTGCAGAGGGAAAGGCCGCGTTGCCAGGCTGCATGTCCTCAGGCGCTGCTAGCTCACGTTGCTTGCACCATCTGATCGCTCAAAGCTAAACATGGAATGTAGGTAGCAAGTCATAACGCTGCGCGGGGCTGGAGACGTGACCCATCAGCTGTTTCTGCATTATAATTATTGCACTGGGGCACAGCAGGACCAAAAGTTTGCCTGGGCAGATTTCTGCGACGTTTTGGCTTGTTAAAAATGACAAGAAAGGCCGCACGCCGCTTCCAGATTTGTGATTACAGTCGCTTTTCCGCCGGCCTGGCATTCTCTGTTTAAAATCCTCAATCCGCAAGGAAAGCAGAAGGCCCAGAACTATTTTGCTTTATTCAAAACAGCCTTAAGAAGTCAGATTTCACAGGGCTGTGCTCTCTTTCTCTCTCCCCCCTCCACAAGACGGAAAGGAGTTTCACACAAAGATGCAGCCAAGCAGCACTCCTGAACCACCATGCTCTGCATTTCTAAGCTGGTCTTGGTCATTTCCCCTTCAGGCCACTTCTGCTCCCAGGCTTTCTCTCGCTCTCTTTTTAAAGTTTCTGCTACTAATAAAAAAAATGAAAACCTTATTGCAATACCATCATTTCCTTGTATTATCATATTCTCTAGTGAACTGATTAATTCTCAGAGTGATCCTGACCCTCAGCTCCCACTGGGCCTCGAGCGATGCAAACCGTTTCTTTCAGCTCTTCCTCCATTTTATTTTTGTCCTAACATGCGCCGAGTACAAGTAGAGCACTAAGTTTTGCAACTGTGGACTTCAAATGCAAATACCTTCACTGGTACAGCTGGAAAGGAACACTTCACTGGTAGGCAATTTGTTTCTGTAACATGCTCAGAATTAAGCAAAGCCCAAAGAGAGCAAGTCAGTAAAGAAATTACTTAAATCAATACATATTCAACACATCTTACTGTCCAGGCTTTGCCCTACGAGTGACACTTCAGTTATTAGAAGCACAGTTTGGTCAGGCAGCGACACGAATTTTAGTGCAACAGGTCAGCGGAGAAACAACAAGAAAAATTATAGGAGGACAGCACGAAAACCTGCAGCAGTACACAGCCACAGCGTTTCTGTTACATGGAACGTAGCAGGCAGTGTCACTCTGGGTAGAGCAGCCCCTTCCCAAACGACTGCCTTTAGGGGACCATGAGCATCCGCGGGCCGGAGAGATGCTTTCAGGAGGCCACTCGGAGCTATCTCAAGCTTCCTGTTTGACACCACGTGGACTCCCCCTGCCCTCCCACCCAGCCCTCAACCAAACAGAATAAAAATTTTAGCACTTTTAGCATATTTCCAGACAAAGACGCACTCAGAGCAAAATCGCTGTGAGGGCTGAACACAAAAGGGGTATCCCCCAGACTTCAAAGATGCCGTTTTTTGCAAGAGCAGCGAGGCACAGGGATGACAGGTGGTTAACGGGAAGGCAGGCAGAAGGGAAGAAGACACCCCTAAGCTACGAACGAGCTCCTGTAGGTCAGAAAAACACGCTCGTGGCTAATAGACCAAAACTTCTGTTGGCACAAGAAGAGCACCCATCTCTAAGAAACCACTTCCTATCTTATTCTCCCCATCCCCTCCCCAACAGCCTTCTCCGTATTGTAATTCAGAACAGCCAGGCAACTGATCTCTAACCATCCATCAGAAGAATTGGCTAATACAATGTCACCCGGACCACCACATGAACAAAAACCACCAACGAATCCAGCTAGTGGTTAACTGCAAATTTTTGCTTTACTGACGGTATTACGCTGCCAAGGGTTCCCTTGCCTTTGCACATACATACGCTGCCCTCTTAGAAACCCCCTCTGCTGAAACTCAGATTTACAAATACACGTACAGATATTCTACATATCTGCTTCCACCTGGTGGATTACCAGAGATGGAGACTGCAGCCTTTTGAAAACAAATGTGTAAAGCCACCTCTAAAATTAGTTGCATGGTAATTCTGTGGGCAAGAGCAGAGGGGAAGAGTGGTTGGGCTGGGGGGGGGGGGGGGGGGGGGGGGGTTTGCAAGAAATGGAATATGAATCGCTAAACTGTTTAACCTGTTTTGAAATTCAGCTTTTTCTCTTTTGGAAAACAAACAAAAAAGGGATTTTTCTTTCATCTTGAGGAGTTTCTCGAAACAGAGGAGGACAGAGCTATTCAATATTGCTCTGGGGTGCTTAACCTAAATAAATGACTTCAATCGTCTTGTCAGGGAACTTAAAATACTCTTTCCACAGTCTCCCCGTACATAATCAAGCAAAAAAGGAGTTTTTAAATGGACATTAAAATACGTATTCTACATACACACTGTACATAATCAAAACAAAACAAAATCCTGAAGTAATTTATTAATTGCTAGCCATAGCTATGGCAAACAGGGGTTCTTTAAACAGTTCAGCAAAGCAAATGATAAATGTCAGGGAGTATCCTTGAGATACTTGCTGTTGTAAAACCTTTCAGGTCTGGTTTCTAAAAATTTCCTTGCTATGATACCTGCAAATGCAGCTTTGCACTAACTTCCAGTTCCATTTTCACATGCATATTTTTAAAGATAGCAGCCGCCTTCACCATGCACATACAGCATCGGGTGTATTTAATTCTCCTTGGCCAAAGTTCCCAGAAAAGCCAACTCCAGAAATCCTAGGTGTGGCACATTCCTTTTTGCTCTAGATACTCCTCCTGACTGGAAGCGAAGGTAAGTATTACTCCAGCCTCAATCTGTTTCCCTCTTGCACCCACAGCAGCTTAGTAAGATACAGTCAGCAGGCTACTGCAAATTACACTTAAGGGCTAATTACAAATCCAGGCCTCAGTCTTGTTAACAATTCGATACTAATAGGCCCATTCTATGGAAGAGACCCATTAGCTTCAACAGGAGCTACAAAGGCCCCAGTGCAAGCCCTGGTCTGCAAGGGAGGGCTACGTAGCCCCCTGCATCAGGAACTTTGTTTACATCACCTACGCAGGTATTTACGAACTTCTGGGCCTTTGTTTCTATTTAGGAGACCGGTGGTGTTTGGCAAGGTGTGCAAATCTTGTCAGACAACTTTCAAGCTACCCTTTCTCCATATGGAACAGAAGTGCCTACAAAGTAAAGCACATTCAGGAGCATGTTTTCATCTTACACGGAAAAAACCCTCAACCAGAGACTCTATACCTATACCTGTACATCACAGTGCAAGAGAAACGGTCACGCATTCCCCACGTGTTTTTTGCATGTGAAAGAGAAGACAAATATATAGGTACGCAAGGTCGCTAAAATGCTATCTCAAGATGTGGGACTAGGTTGCCAACTTCAGCATTCACAGAGCTAAACTGACTTACTCTGGTCTGGAGTAAGAGGGCTACGAGGATGCCTGGCTTTCACTGGGTCACGCACAGTCCTTTTCACCATCCGTATCGCAACAGACATTAAGAACAGAACTCACTGGAGAAATCACCAGTGCAGACGATTATCAGCTACGATAATCAAGAGTTAGCTTATTCAATCGATAGCCGTAACTGCAATCTCCCATCCGCTTTGCCCCTCCCAAATCTCAATGCCCCTGCATTACAGCTTTGAGAACTAGAAGAATAGGTCAGGCTTTCTCCCCCTTTTTTAGGGATTCTAGGTTTGTTGTGTTTTTTTCTTCTTTCCAGTAAGAAGAGAGAGGACATGAAAAAGAATTCAAAACCTGAAGTTACTTTTCCCTCAGCTGCATTCTTAGAAATGGCTGAAGAATTTTTTTTTAATTACTTATTCTTCTTTCAACCAAAACAAATGTGGCCTGAAGATAAAACACCCGACTTGCAGTGTTTCGGCACAAATGGTTAAAGCTTGGTAGAGCCACATGCAAGAGAAGGCAGGGCCCGTAATAAAGCTGCCTGGTGATCCCCCAACTGAAAATCCTCCTGGCAGCCCAGCTTCTCTCATGCAGAGAAACTTACTGCCATTCTCTCTCCATTCCTGTCCCTGATGACTCTCTCAGTATACCTGGAAATTAGGAAGCTGACTAAGCTCCCTAAAAACTGGTCTGGTCAGTCCCAGGCACCCTGCTCCAAAACGGTGAAAGCAGATGGTCTGACATCTCAGCAGATGAAGTCTCAGACTACACCGGTGGAATTACCAGCAAACATTAAAAGTATCTTTTTTTCCCCTCGAGTCCAGTTGCTGTCACAGCCCTTCATCCCAAAAATCAAGAGAGATTTTCGATGCATTTTTGGGGTTGCTGACTTCAAGCCCGTAGGATAAACTCCACTTGTGGTTGTTCACGAGTTAGAAGATGTTTGCTTGGAAAAAGAAAGCAGAAAAAAAGTGCAATTCTCTCACAATCACTCGAGTCCAACAGCCACAGCCTTAGCACTGCCAGTTTCCCATCTCATTAAGTGTCTTGCAATACTTGTTTTTGTAATCGTTTTCCATGCTGTCTACACAAAAAGCTATCTCGGAAGCCAGAAGAACTACATTCCTTAAACATGGACCCTTTCCAGACTCACCCCAAACCTTTCTGTTCTTAAGGTCCTATACATACATGAACACACAGATCACTACAGGCCCAGCAGTTAATTCATTTCCACGTTGCCCTAATTTTGAGGCTAAATACTTCCTGAACTTCTCCATCCCTGATGTTCCCCTAGCTCTTTCAGGGAAGCCAGGCTGCCTCCTGCTTTCTCTCCACTCACGGTTGCCAAGACTCCAGTGCAGCCTACCAAGTTGCTCTCCCGTCAGCCACGTAAGTGTGCTACCATGCATGCAGAGTGCGATTCACATTAACTGCTACATACACAGCATCTTTCTTTCCAAGAACTTCATAGTGAGTAGCTACTTGTTTTCCAGTTTTTCCGTTTCAACTCTCTTTTAAGACATGGACACCTCCTCCCCCTCTTTCCTCATCATCTCCACTCAGAAAGAGTGAAGCTCGCTGATCCCATGGTAGATGGCAAGGCCTTTGAATCAGTGGCTGCTAGCTGGTCTTGAACCAGCTTGGGTAAGGTTCAGACAAGATACAGAGCACAAACACTCCTCCAGAAACTTTAAAATCCAAATGCAAATTCTCCGCCCATCACCTTGGATGTCAGGCAATAAAAATGCCAATAAAAGAAGTCACAGTACGAGAGGCGATCGGCTAGCTGTCTGGGGTCTGATGACTGCCGAGAAGTCCTTGGGAGGAAGGGACGGCGATCCAGCCATCATTGGTGGTTGCCTCCCTCAGCCTCTCCACCAGCTCCTGCCCTACTTGACCAGGCCCCGTGGTCAGCTCACCTGAGCTCCTACATCTCTTGGCTGTAACGAACCAGTAATGGCTGAACACCTCTAACGGCCGCTTGAACGCAACAGCGTCTACGTCCCCTCCTCGCTCTCCAGCGATGCCACAGACATCCTGGGGCTCAACAAGACCAACTCAGAGGTACAGTGAAAAATGAACTGGTGGTCACTTCCCGAGGTTGGAGTGTACCTACAAATGGAGGCTCGTGATACGAAGCACATTTATTTTCTTTGCATACTCTACATCCTCTATGCCTAAGTCAAGACAAACCCCATTTTGGAAAGCTTTTTAAAAACAAAAAAGCCCAGTCCTTCCAATTTTTGTGCAAGGATCAAATCCTCCAATGCTCGCTTTGTGTGCTTAGGGCCCTGAAAGCTGCCAGAAATAGTCGAAGGATGGGGGGAGAAGGAATATTTCTGTGACGAATCCTACTTTTCAAAAGGTTTTAGAAATAACTGTATGATCAAACAGATGAAATGCGTTGCTCAAATCAATATGTAAACTCAGAATGGAAACTATTTTAAAAATCACTACAGCTTTAGGTTTTCTACTTCTATTTATTTACAGTTTTGACAGCAAAGGACAAGTGGTCTCCTGTAGAATAAAAGTACTTTTCAACTTCAAGATATAATTAACACAGGAATTGGTGTCTTTCGTATCATAGACACAATGGTACAAGCACGAGGATGCATACCTGCAAGGTTCGTAACCACACCTTTGCATTAAAAAGATTACTGAGCAATCTAACAAAAGGGTGTTTACTTTTAGTGCGTACAGTTCTGTATCGCTCAGCCCATTTGCAATCTGTAGTACTGATATTGTTTAACATTGGAGACAAAGGGACCCACGTTTCTCCACCAATCAGATGTAGTAAATCCACAGAAGTCAAAACAAAACCAGTCAAGAGAGGGAAGAATCAGACCTTTGGGATGCTCTGCTACTGCCTCCTGCGTGGTTAATTTTGATGAGCTTGTCGAAGCACAGCCTTTAGCCAAATGCTTTTTCATACAAACTCATCCATAGCTCAGAGATGATGAATCATCATTCATTACTCACCTTCTGGCAACACCCACTTTAAGCTAGGCACTGTCCAGACACATCAAGCAAGACAGTCCCAGTCTGAAGGCTTTGTGGTAAAGGGGAGCCATTTCTGAGACCCCATCCTGATGGACAGACAACTACAGACACGCGTGGTACTCCACACGGCTACTAGGATCTGCCAGAATAAAGGTGCTCACAGGATAACTTAAACACAAACACAATTCTTTCTAAAAGGGACAAGGTATGTATTAAATACACCGGCTATACCTACTTTTCAGTGCCTGTCAACTGCTACTGGTGTTATGGTACAAGTAAGTCTCATGAAAGGATTCTGCTGAAGAAATATGGTGAATCTTCATAGACTTATCGATCAGAGCACCTCACGTGGTTACAGTACATAGGAAAGTAGTTATTCTGTTCTTCTGCAGCATTAGTAACTTCTCAAACAAAGAAGCCTGATTGAGGCGGACAGTGAGGGGCTTATCAGCTTAGGAAATGGGAAGGATGGTCCAATTAACTGCCAAGCAGTCAGACATAATTCACTCTGACGAGGCCAATGAGAGACAAGTCGGAGAAATGCACGTCCTGTCCATTTACGTAACACCCAAACATTCTCCCCTGCAAAGTCTCCCCTTCTGGAAGCGTTGCCTAAATAAGGAGCAAGTCACCGGAGGAAAATCCACCTGTGTGGATCTGCATCTAACCGGCACCATCTCTCGTTAATCAGCCGTCTCAGCGGTACAGGAGACATTGCCAGTCAGTAAACTGCTGGACCCAGGCGCTAACAGCCATCACCGAGCAGCCAGCCAGAAAGCTCTGCGCAAGGTTATCTGGGGTCCACAGCACCGCGCTGTCTTCTCACACATCAAGGAACGGGTCAAGAAGTAGGAGGCACAGAAAGGCAAAAATATCCCATCCCGGTCTAGGCAGGCAGGCTTCATCTCCTCTTCCTGAGCCACTTCTGCTAGCACAGAAAGAGTCAGAATGTTACTGAAGCTATTTCACAGTGTTAAAAAAAAAAAAAAGAAGGAAAAAAAAAGAAAAAAGCTGGAGGCAAACCATATCTAACAGCTGATTAAGAAAGCTGTGAATCCAGCTGCAGTGCTGCTCTTCATGTCCTCTGCTGTGCTCAGTACCCTACTAGCACAGGGTAAACAAAGAGAGGGCACAGAGGAAGAGGAAGGGGAGAAATTCTACGAAAGATGCTAGAATGAAAAGAGAAAGTTCTGAGTGAATCACAGCTCGAGCTTGGGACCCATCACCTAGGAGGCAACAGGCATTTAAAGTGGCAAGAGGAGAAAAAAGAAAGGGGAAAAAAAAGTCCCCGACACATTGATTCATGAGCTTCATCTGACATTTACGGAACGAGCGGAATCTTTATTCTGCAACAAAAACACACATGTGGGACCCAGTCCATCCTTCGATAAAGAACCTTGTTTTGTATAATTCTCGTTGTTTTTCAAAGTGCTAGACTTAAGACTGTCATGATCAGAAATACGTCCTTTATGCGCTATGAGCAGGAAAGTAAAAAAATCCCAGTTGTGTGTAATACTGATGTTACATATGGCAACATCCTATTTGTCAGCCAGTTACCAGTAGCTGAGGAATCTGTGCGGTACTAGCAAAGTCGCCTTGCAGCAGGGTGTTATAGTGAGCACGAACCAGACTATATATGGTATGTTTACCGAATGATTAGGCATAAACATGTTACAGAAGAAATGATGTCTTGTATTGGACGCTGGGCTTCCTGCTGCAAGGCAAGTCGTCTTGCTCGGAAAGCAGTTTATCACATATTCCTCATATGCCTCTGGCTGCGGGTGCCAGTGAAACCTCTAGAAAACAGGAACAGGTTATGCTGCAAGTAATGATTAACTCTGCGGAGGATCAGCCCTCCAAGCTCCACCCGGCCGCATTCCCTGTCTCCTTGCTGCTCTTCCTCCCCCGCTACTTTTCGGCTGGGACTGTTCGCAAGGCAAGCCGGCGGAGGGCACGCAGGCACGCACGCAGGCGCATGCCGCCCGGAGCGCTGCCGCTGCGACGGGATGACGGGCACGGACAAGTGCACCCTCTCTTTCTTAAGAAACAGCTGGCAGCAGGCGACCAAGGGCTGCAACCATCCGCCGGCCCCACGTTCAAACCCAGCCGGCACAGGACTATTTCATCATGGGGAGGAGGGGGGCAAATCCTGAAGGGGTAGAGGGAGGAGGGTGGACTGAAGATGCCTTAAAGCACGGCAGAAGGTTCGTATCTGGCTTCAGCGTCCTGCCTAACCTGTTCTGTGGTATGTTCCGGTTAACCCTCCTTTTGGTCGAGGTTGTTGGGTTTGGTTTTTTTTTTTTTGGTTGTTTTTTTTTTTTTGGCAACCAGACGCAAGCTGCAGCCCCTTCTCTCCTCCGACTCCTTTCACGCTCCATCGCACTCCAGCACAAACACAGGCACAGGGAAAGGAGATGCCAGAAAACACCGAGTCCATCAGAGACTGAAACTGGACGCACAATTTCTTTCCTGTAAGGAACTGGATCTTCCTTATCAACTCACCAGGACCACCAGCCCTCAAGTGCCAGACTTCCCGCCTTCCTCGCTGCTTTTCTACATTAGCAACAACTTCTGCAGCTCCTCAAAAAAAAACCCAAAACTATACAAAGCAGTAAGGAGGTAGGAAAACAAAGTAAAAAAAACCCCCAAAATCACACACCCAGAAGACTGCAGGCCACGCAAATCTACCCAGAGCGTGATGCGGGGGCAGCAGCAGTGATCACAGCATCAGGACGTACCACCATCACCACAGCAGATTTACGTCTTCATTGTGTGCAGTATTCACAGGGTTAATGGATAGCGCAAAGATCGGAAATATACCTGCCAAGCAACAAAAGCATCAACTCAAAGCTGTGCTGGGTGGTTTTTGACAGGGGTTAAGCAGTTGGTGATCAGTGGCAGGAACGTGGTGGTGGTTCAGTAGCCATTTTAAGCACCAGACGTATTAATCATGGGAGTGCAGTAACAAAAGAACCAGGGGCAAAACATGCTACAGAAATGAGCTCCCCTAAAAGCTCAGCAACACACCCATACCCCTCCATCCTGTGTAAAATAAACGTAGAGGAGCCACCAAAGAAGAAGGATTATTACACGACCTCCAGAGCACAGCAAATCCCTCAGAGCAGCGAGCACTAGGCATCAGAAACTTCCTGGTTTCCAGGCCGCTGTTTCACATCTTTTCTGGGGAGTTTTCATGCTGTGGGAAAGATTTCTAAGTACACTGAAAGTAAGCCTGCAACATCCCCTTCCACTCCCACAGCAAATATGCAGTCCATAAAAGATTAAAGTGTTGGAAACATATGCTTGAGCAAAGACTCCTCTTTTTGTTTAAATCACATCAACAGTTTAGCACTTGATGCATTTTATCAAATGACTTTGCCATCCCTTTTTTAAGGCAGCAAGGTGGGGGTGGGGGAGATCGAGCGAGCGAGCGAGCAAGCAAGCAAGAGCGCGCGAGACGCATGCAGCCTGTAACTTGAACGCTGTTTTACAGATGTATTTACTATACCGCTTTTCTTTGGGGGCTTTTCAGGCCAGGGCGGCCTTTGTCTCTACGTGCTATACGCTAGCCGGCTCGTAACAAATGAGCAATCACAGAGAAAGCAGATCTGGCTCCTTCTCTGAATCTGCTGGGATGCCGAGGCACGAAGATGCGCCTGAGAAACTTCTGTCTGGTTATGAATCCGATCAATCCCTTTGGTCACGCGAGTGCCTGAAGTCTGGTACAATTATTAACTGTGCTGCAGTCACATGAAAGAGAACAAGCTTCCCCCTCCCACCCTCATCTCGCGGGTAACATTATGTGGGCAGTGAATATATGAAGGAAAATGGTGAGGCAGGGGTGCGTGTGTGTGGAAACCTCCACAGACAGGCTGCAAAACTGTACTTTTTTTTTATTACTTCTTTTTGGTGGATGGATTATTACATTTCAGGCAAGACTGCCCGATGCTCAGACTCATTCGGGTACCCAAAGGAGGGTGAGGTGGGAAACCCTCAGCTTCTCCCCTCAGTACTGTCTTCTTTAAAGAGGGAAAATTAGAGGTGTTTCCAGTTTTCCCCATTTCTTAAACACAATGATGATGGAGCACAGAAAGTATTTTTACTGAAGCATGAGTGGGCAATTTCTAAGTTGGTGGGGCTGCTTTGGAGGTGTTCTTATTTGCTGGGGGGGGGGAAGGGGGCTCAACAGGTATGAGCGAGGAGAGATGGGGAAAAGAGCCCACTGTGCTTCCGAGGAGAAACTCCTGGCATTGAGACAAATGAGACAGGCAGCATGGACTAAAAGCCTAAGCTGTGATTCAGCTCCTGGGACCAGAGCCTCGTGCAACCTCTTACAGCCCGTGCTCGTGTAACTGAGAACGGGGGCCGCGCTTTCCGAAAGCTGCTTTTCAGGGCCGAGGGGGAAACAACAGCGAAACGGCACGCAAACAGCGCGGCACCCACTAATCCCCAAGCACACCTCCGCCCCCTCCTCATGCACCTCCCGGTCCGCCAGAAGGCCACCGTTGCGTTCTTTTAAGTGTAAAGCAAGCGCCGCAGATGCGTGCACGCTGTAGAAACCTGCGCTGGGAAATACTAAAGACTGCATCTCGACAAGGACGGGAGCCACGCTCGATGGCCATGCAGCCCCTCCGGCCTCCCACAACACGCCCTGACCCAGCGCAAGAACCCGGAGCTGCACGCACCCGTTTCGGCCGAAACCAGTGAATTGCGCCGACCTCAGAAGCAGGGTAAGCGGGGCAGGCGGTGAGAAAGAGCGCCAGGTTTGACATCAGATGACATTTCCTAGACATAGTTAAAAATGTAAAGCACAGCACATCTTTAAGCGGTTACATCTATACAGTCTCCAGCCCTGTGGCACTTAACAAGAAAAGCGGGGGGATACAGTGGGTTGCTGGACATACAATAAAACATAAATGAGCACATACACTTTCAAAGAGCTACATGTACTTGCAGTTAAGTTATAATTGAGTATGTCCCCAATAACACAACTACATTTGTAATGTTATACCATGCATCCATTTTATAAAATATTTTAAAATGTGCTTTTGCCTCGGCCCGCCTACACAAAATAATGAAGAAATGTCACTCATCAGGAACTCCCTAAGAAAAATAAACCTTAAAATAGCACGGTACGCTCACTGAGCAACATGTATGTCTGCAAAACTGCTGTTCTTTATATATTTTGCATCTGAAAACTGCAAGTCTCACACGCACACACACAAAAGACAGACAGACTGCTGCTGTGGACAAAATGGTGCCATTTAATACAAAAATCTGGTTTATGCATAGCCTGGCTGTAGTGCATGCTGGTCCCAAGCAGAGTGGGATGCAGCCAGTTATATCGAACAGTTGTGCCCTCAGCAACAAATGGTGCATTCATAAAACTGGAAAAGCCTCTGTCTAGGGGCTCACAGCCCTGCAGAGGAAACAATTGCTTGCTGACATTTTCTGAGGGAGGGTACAGCCAAAAGAGGTTGACGGGGAGAAGTATGATCTACAGGAAAGTTACGTACAGAAGAAATACCAAGATACAAGGGAAAAAACCCCAAATCTGCCACGGCGTTACCTTTGCACTCTCCCTGCGTTAGCGAGCCTCTAACAAAAGAGCAAGGCCACCTGAAAAAGACATGCGCTTGGAAAACACTTGGCCAGTCAAGAGTATAGAAGAAAAAGAAGAAGAAGGAAAGAAAAAAAGTTTTCTTGTAGAACGCTGGCCCATGAAGAAGCGACAGACATCATGCAGGCTGCAGTACACAAAGCCACATCTGACAAGCAGTTTCTCACAAGTTTCTTACCCTTGCCTTTATTAGCTATGCCACCTCCACACTGGTAACTAAAAGCCAACATCTGGTGCTAGCTAAATGTCAGCACAGACAATCCCTTTAATAAAAATTTAAAGAGTCTGGGTCTCAACGCGGAAGTCATTAGTGCTTTGAATGTAAGACCCTACACGAGAGCTGCAAGACTGAAACAATCCAGGCTTTTAATCCAGGCAGAGCAGCGACTTCGGTGTGCGCTGGGCCACCTCTCCAGGCCCCCTGCCACCTCACAAGGGGGATGCTCGGCTCGTGGCCGCCGGCCCACGTGCAGCCCAGCTGGATGGTTCATCTGGTCAGCACCCCGCGCCGGGGAGCCCAGACGGGGCTATGGATGCGCAGGTCCTGCGGCAGGATGGGAGCGTGCCGTGCGGTCTGCCCTTGGCCGAGGGAGCTCTGGCTCCTGAAGCTGAAATGCCGGGCACCGCTGCCTGCCCCAAACACACCTGGCATCCGCATCGCTGAAGCCAAATCCTGCTTGCCCCTAAGATACATGAGACACCCACGCAAGTCGATGCAAAAGTGTTCCTAAATGGCAGCTAAGTAGCGTGGCTCATTAATGAATACCTGTCAGCTGCTTCATGCTACTGAGCTCAGTCAACAAAAAACCCCCAAATCACACACTGTAACTGAAGTTCAGTGGGAGAACCAGTGAAACCTTCCATAAGAGGAGAAATGAATTGAGGGCCATCTGCACATTGATACGAAATAAAAAACAAAAAAAAAGCCTCCCCAACCACTCCTGGCTGCCCCAAGGCTGCGGTGGGGCATCCACCCCGTTTTCTCCTGGCCCTCACGTGGCACAGAGGTCTCTCAGATCTCGCCCAACAAAAATTTTCTACCAAGCCAAACCTGACCACAATAGTTTGGAAGTAAGAAGACTGTCTCCCCTAGCCAGGGGGAGCCCAGCTGAACCAGAGAAGACAGAAATTTTGTGTAATGGTTGACAGAATGGGTCCCTTCACTGTATTATCAAAAGATGTCGTGTGTTAAGAGATTTAAGAGAGTACTTGTGCACTGAAGCCTTTGCAAGGGTATCTGAAAAGGGGACACATGTGATTCTTCCTGCCCGCAGTGCACCTAACCATCCTCTGAGAACCTTTTATGAAACGATTTCAGAGGGGAACAGGACTGTGGTCTCGCAGACTGACAGTATTTTTCTACAGAGGTTAAAAAAAATAAGAAAGGCAAAACAGGATGAGTGGTTCTTCAAGAGCGAGAGCCCCTCCTGCACCTTGGTGCTAGAAGCAGGCAAAACCTGTGGGTCTGCTGGAGTTGAGGAATAAACGCTGGGAGCAAGCACGGCCGGCTACAGCAGCAAGAACTGAGCAGAAGCTGTTGAGGCGCTGGAGAATGAATGGTAATGTTTTTGTTTACCAGCTGTGCACTGTAAATGATTGCTATTGCAATAAAGTTTGCACTGTATTTGCATGAATAATTTCAATAAAACTGTATGAAAAGCCTCTTCATTAGTTCCGGTTATCATTTGGAGACCTACAGCAAATACAAAACTGCAAGTGCTTTTGCAGGGGCATCAAAGCAATCTAAAAATTGTCCTTTCTTACTTTATTCCTTGGTCAGTTTCCAGGCAAAGCAAAAGTTTACACACACATGTAATGTTTTGTACATGCTCCTATTAAACCTGCCCTTAGTGAATGTATTTTAGGATTCAAGTAGCACACAGGATTTTGTTTCCCTCCATAGACTTTACAAAGGCTTCTAATACAACACACCATTGACTTATTAGGAAAGGAAGTTTGGTTTGTTTGTTTTTGTTTTAAACTTGGAGAAGGAGGTGAAAACACCTGGAAAGCTGTGGGAGAATATCAACAGAGTTAAAAGGAAAATTACACGCCAGCCTCCTGAAAACCTTTAAAATAAAGCTCTTTGGGAAGTTTGTGAATAAGAGATGAACAAAGAAGTTCTCGATTTGAGAAATGTCCTTCCTTTGAACACTGAGTCGCAGAATACAAGTCTCCGCATCACCTTGCAAAAGAAAAATAAAAAATAAATCCTGCCTGAAATGTGTCACTTTTCGCTGCTGTTTGCTTTGTTTGTTTGTAGTGGTTTGGTAAAATCCACAAATATTTAAGACCAAAACCACAGTCCATATTTTATATTTAGATGAACTACAGCATCTTCCAGGAGGCTGTAATTGCAAGCCTGCATCTAAAGCTCCTCTCCCTCTGCCACCCCCGGACCGCGCAGCCACAGCAGGAGGAAGAACACGGGCCACCACTGCAGCCCTGGAGGTGGCCCTCCTCCATGCACCGGCCTGGCCACCCCACAGCTCAGCCTTTGCGCCTCCCATGACAAGGGATGGCTTTGAGTTGGATGGCTAATGTCTGTAGTTAAAATTTAAAACCAACAACAAAGTCTCTTCTCGTCTCTCTCTCATCTCCCAGATGATCCAGGTGGAACAAACAGGGTGGGATTTGCCACTGATGCTTCAAGTATCAGCCCTGATTTAAATCAGTATAAAAAGCAGTAGGGAACGGAGCCCGAAGGTTTCTAACCGGGTGTGTTGAACACCATGACCTCCTCACACCCCCGCCCCACAAATGCTTAACTGCTGAATGAGATTCCTCTCGTTTCCTGCACTGAATCATCTGTGTCACCACAAAGATGAGATTTTTAACTCTGCGCACACGTTTCTTATTTGAGGGGCATGCAGCGGAGGGTGTTTCTCAAACTACTGTCAGATCAGCCACAGACGGTTTGGATTTCTTCTCTGTTTGATGTATCATGTAAGTAAATCTGTGTTTTTCCAATGAGGTACAACCTTTCAATGATGCTGTTTTCTAGGAAACATGCAGGTGAATGCTGCTGCTTCTTTCTTTTGCAAAGTACTATTTGAATGGAGCTAGGAGGGACAGGATATGCTGATTTGCACAATTAAAAATAACTTACAATTTGAAATCTGGCATCAGATGCTTCAACAAATTTCATTAGGGCAGGTCACATGCTCTTTCAAAATGCTTTTTTTCCACACCTCAACTTAAAATAATTTCATTAATTTACCTGCAAGTTACCTCATTTTCACTGCTAAGCTGATCAACTATTTTTTAATCACTACAGCAATTCATTTTGCAGCAGAATTAGCAGCACTGCACCCCTCAAAAGCAACAAAGACACATCCAAGTCACCCAAGAGAAAGTAAGGTGAGGCGAACTGCTACACCACAGTCCCTTAACCAACTCTTCCTCACCATCCTGGCATCATTGCTTCAGGCAGGCAGGGAGGGGAGGAAATCGTGATCTCTTGCTGCCTGCGCTTGGCTGTGCACTGCTGGAGTCAGTGGGAGCTTAGGGGATGCCGGCTAAGAGCAGGCCCATATAAAGATGCGACAAGCAATAGCAAAGATTATATTCCGCTCTGGATTGATCCGAGTCCTGAGGAGTTCACGCTGGCAGTCAGCAAGAGCACAAGGAGGTCGGATGTGTTCTGGTCATCTCACTAGAGCAGAAGAAAAATTAAAGCCGCACATCCTCCTCGCAGTACCCCCACGTACTCTCGCCTGGATGAAAGCTTAAGGACAAGAACCACATTTTTCAGACGGGCCTACTTTTTCCGCAGTGTTGTCAACCTTCTCCACCCCTTATTTTAATAAAGAAAAATCTACCATCCTTTTGACCTTGGACTTGTTCATTTTCTCTGTCTCTCTCAGTACATGCTCTTTGCTAACCATTCAGCATTCTGCGAGCCCTGATAAAAGTGGTTAATGTTTACTGAAACCTGCGTATGAACTGTACTAAACCTGATGGGGGGGGAGGCAAAGTTCTGCTAGCAGCATCCATGACCAATTAAAAAAAGTTTTGGTTTGTTTTTCTTTTTAAATTCACTCCCCCCCCCCCCAACAGCTGCATCAATAGATGGGCAGGCAGCACAGACTGAAAAAATGCTTCTAATCCATCCACCCAGACACTTCAAAATAAGTCACTGTTCTGAGTACCGCAGGTCTTCCAAGAATACACAAAAGCAATGAAAGAACTGACTATTGGGGTTCTCTTTCTGGGGGATGCATACTTTATCCCCAAATAATTGTTTTCCAAAACAATCTGAAAACCTACAAGTCTGGCAGAACTGCTGAGTGTTCCCTTCTAGCTTTCCTTGCAGGAATCCATACACCCTTGCTTGAGCAGTCTTCAAAACTTCCTCTAATTAAGTGAAAAAGTAGAATATTACTACGGTAAACTGAAACTACAACTAACAGTTGATCCGTATGTTTGAGAGACCTTAAATTCACCTTAATTTCTTCTCATCAGAGACACGCCCTTGGAAATACGTGTTTCAATAGCTGTACCCACGTACTATTTAGGAAGAATGTTTTGTAGCATAAACCAAACGTGTGCATCGCCCCTTCTTAGCTTACTGGCATTTTCTCCGTCTTTATTCTAATAACCAGCCCAGAGAGCTCTAACAAACAGCTCTTTCCTCCCTCCCACCCTCTCTGGTGACAGTGGGATGCTCTCAGGTGTTTAAAGCCAATTTTTTTTTTTTTTTGTAATAGAGGGCAGCAACAGCGCCATAGTCACCTTGGAAACACCCATCGCCCACTGTTTGCAGAACAAACAATGGTACCTTTTCAGCCAGCTGGAGGCAGGCAGGGCAAGGGGCAGCCAAGCAATTCTGGGACTTACAGGAGTGTTAACATATTGCATTCATTCAGTGCGTCAAAAAATAGTTCAGCACGAGAAGCAAGGCGCTCTCAAAGTGAGAGCCTTTGGCTGGAAACCACAGACAAGTGCACGGGGCTCAGAAGGTCAAGCAAGTCTCCCAAGTCAGCAATGAGGTCTTTGCCTCTGATTTTTTTACTTGCCCTCCTGTTCCCCTCTCTCATACACACAGAAGGAAGAAAAACGCACCTATTTAAACTGCTCTTATCCACGAAAAGTCAAGTGTTCAGCTTCCAAGTAGCACTCACTGAAGTTTTCTCAGTGTGCCAAAATATTTTAAAGAACTCTTTACCCACACTTGTAGTGCTTTGTACCCAATGCATCAAGAGCCGTTTCCAAAAGCGTTCCCTGTGAAGTTAGCAAGAATTGCGGTTATTCAGCATTTCAGACCCTATGTCTAAGCGCTCGAGCAATTACATACCCCTCTTCTTTCAAACCAATTCCATTTTCCTAGAGCCATGGACAATCCGACTGCTTTAAAAAACATAGGATGCACATCTGGCTTAAGAGTAACTTCTGAGTGGCTTCCTATCTCCTGAAGACTTTTTCCTCTGCTCAGAAAAACCCCACCACCAAACAAGCCTTTTCACCTACAACAAGCAGGAAAAAACCCGAGATGTTTAGGGATTCAGGTTTTATCAATTTTAACACCCTCTCACAAGGCGCTTGCTCTTGTGCCCAGTTGCAAGTGCAATGTTTAAAGCAGAATGGAGACTGAGGCGTCGCTTGGATGCTTCGGTGCTTTATAACCTTCCCACACTGGCTAGCAGACACCTACATCATTGAGAACAAACTGACATAAGTCCAGCTGCCCAGCTCATCTGTAAGGCCATTCGGCAAAGGATTGCGAGGCCCTATGAGATCATGCTACCATTTGACTTGTGCATAACATAGCATCCAGGTGTGCTGTGAAGGAGTGCCAGGCACAACACACCCAGCTGAGAACTGCACTGAGGTGATGAGAGCTGCACAAAGGTACAACAAAGCAACTCCTGGGCGAGATCTGTAGATTTCCACATCACAATATAAACATTTTTCTGCAGCCTTCACTCACCTTTCATAGTGCACTCACCTTTGGCAAAAAAAAAAAAAAAAAAAAAAAAAGGCAAATCATCTTAATTAGACCATTAGAAACACTGACTGGTGCTGTCCTGCCAGCTAAAGCCTCCAGCAAGCTTGTCCATGTGGGCCAGACAGGTTCACTCACGACTACAACCATGGTAGCTCAGTTGAGTCAGGTTAACATTACTAAAAATCTATCTTAATGTTCATTAAGATGCAGGTTAACGCATTAACTGGTCTCGCACAGCCACAAACATGGCTGCGGACACAGTAGGCTGTACCATAAGGAGCATCAAGAGAGCTTTTTTTTTCTTTAATTGTGTTCAGCTAACTCAGTTGACCTCAAACAATTGAGACACACACCCTTTTTGCCTGTCAGGACAGGGTCCTTCCCTGTCTTTCACTGCTGGGACAGGAGAAGTGAAATAGGTATAGAGGTGATTCACATGCAACCCATCCTTCACTTACTCCTAGTGGGGGGTGGAAGGGAGGAAAGCACATGGGTGAAAAGCTGCAGCTGTTCCAAGGCTGTTCCAACTTTACAGCACACGATTTATGGAAAACAAAACCAGAGGAACAGAAAAATAGGATTTGAACATTACCGACCTGAAAGAATCATTATAAATACCTCCTGCTCTGTGTAAAGGGCTACCCTGGGCTCCATCTGCCTTCAAGGCCAAGAAAGGAAACATTAAACTTGAACAGCAGCCAGCATTCACTGTCTACTTTCTAACAGCGCCGGGCTGTGCTTAGACGGGGAAGTCTCTACCTGTGGCAGACCAGCAGGCAGCGCATCGGCCAAGCCTTGCTGCTGCCTCTGCACTTCGCACCCTCACCATGAGCTGAGCTCCAGCCAGAGCCCGGCAAAGGGACAAATACGCAGCCCTGCCCCGCAGGGCTGCCCTCTCCCTGGGCATCTGCAAGCAGCACCAGGTTCGGATGGGAGCGCACTCCCCATGCCCCAGCAACAGGCTCCGACTATTTTGGCAGAGGCGCGTGCTCCGAAAGGCCCAGACTCCGCGAGCGAGGAAGGCACGGGTACCAGTTGGACGGGAACGCTCTCTGGCGCAGGACAGCCTTCCAGCGGGCTGGGGTTGCTATTCGAGGCACCGCGACTATGTTTACACAAACAAGGGCGGCAGATGCACGCCACGTCCCCCTCGCTCGGGCATCACCGCGAAAACTTGCCGGGGTCAGGCCGCAGCCCAGCGCACCCGCGGCCGGGCCTCCCTGCCCCAAGCGCAGCGCAACGGGGTGGCAGGAGCAGCAGTTGCTGCGGCAGGGCCAGCCCTTCCCCTCCCTTCCCCCGCACAGCCACCCCCACCCTCCAGGAGCCATATCGCAAATCCCCAGGCCGTGCCGACTGCCAGCTGACATAACTGTTTAGTCAGCAACCAGGGAGAGGAGTGGCCGCCCCCCTCCATCCTTCCCCGGCTCCTTCCCGTGGTACCTTCCCCGCTGCCAGCGACACAATCTCTGCTCCCCAACCCCTCCCGGCCTCCCCAACGTCTGTTCCAAAAAGTTCGTCGAGCTTTGCACATAACTGAGGGATCGGGGTTGGGGTTTGTTTTTTTTTTATTTTCTCTCCCCCCCCCCGATCTTTTGTGTAACCCTCTTTCACCACCCTGCCCCATCCCCCAGGCGAGAGGAGATCCAGAAGCGCTGCTTCTGCTAGAGCGACTTCCTCCATTTGCTGTGAGGACATCGCTCCCGCCGCCCCGCGCCGCCCCACAGAGGAAGCCCAACATAATAGCCAGGCCCCAGGTGCCAAGGTTAGCTCGTCCTTTTCCTCTCCCCGGGATGGTTTCCCACTCCTTTTAATGCCAGCCTCCTGAAGAGCAAGGGCTTAAAAGCTATGCAAAAATTATGAACCCAAAAAAAAAAAAACAAAACCAAAAAACCACCCGAAACTTGCTGAAGCACCACACGGCCTTTGCACATGAAAACTTACACAAGTTTTGGAAAGGTTTAGCCTTTTTTTATGGAGCGAAAAGTCAGGCTTCATCCTCGCACACAAAAGCTGAACAAGTTTAACCATACCTTTTTAAGTCAGAGAAGCCCAGCCCTTGCCAGCGAGGCAGCAGCACTACAGGCGTACAGAACTGCCCATGCCGGCTTTCTCCGCCTGCCTACTGCAGATGCAACAACTACAGCAGTACAAATGCCTCAGCTGAAAGGAAAACCGTATCCCAGACCAGGCTGGAATAATGAAAAGCCCGGGCAAAAGGCAAGGATTTAGTCTGCGAGGGAGACGGAGGTCATCACCCCAGCCCCGCTTCTCGGAGCGCCGAGGACGCAGTTTTCCTCTATTCTGACAACACCTGTGTAACTGAACACACAATGTATTTTTAAAAAAATAGGTTTTAATGGAAAGCCTCACAATGTGTTACTACACCTGTCCCTTGTCAGTTTGCTTGCACAGTACAAAAGTGTGCATCTACTTACTCCAAAATGCAAATACTCCATAGTGTCGAGTTGTTGGAGGGAAGCTGCTACGCTGGCTCATTTTGCAAAATCCTCTGCCTTTCCACGTGTAACAAGGGGAGATTAAAAGATGTAACTATGCCCTAGGTGCTGTGATGCTATCCATAGTTTACGCAGAAACAACGTGTCCTGTGCTGACATCCCTAAAACAAAATGTGATTTATTTGGCTTATACGAAAGTCTATTTCACGGTGAAAAACTGAAATCTCCCCTTTCCTCCTCTCCTCCCCATAAAAAAATACACGCATGCTCTTTTCTGTATTTCCTCCCAGCTGGGTATCTGTGCAACTGACTCCAATTCGTCTGATTACTAAACTGCAGAGTAACTGAGAAAATTGAAGTTAGTGACCTGTCTCAGTTTACCGTATCGTGAATATAAGGAGTTACCGAAAGAAAAAAAAAAAAAACAAACAACCCTGCAAATAGTCTTCAAATAACTAAGCAATGGTGAGGACTGAAATTCCCTAGAAAAGAAGAATGTTTTAAGTTCAGAACTCCTTAATTCACTCTTCCACGCTTCAGCGCTGAAACCTTACATTCTACACAGGCTGCCTGCTGCCAAGAGATAGACAGCTGCAACACGTAGACACAAAAAGGAGGTGTCTTTTGGCTGGAGTTTTACATTTCTACATGCTGCCCTGTTTTACATGCTACTCCCCCAAACAGTTATAAAAAATAACTTCAGAAATCTAAAAACAAATGGGCTATTGTAACTGATGATAACCACTGACAGAGTGTGCAGATGCCATAAAGCCCCTTCACAGTCCATGTTCCTTTGCAACAAGACAATTTTCTTGGAAACGTGCTGCTGCAGTTATTGTACTTACTTGGCCTTTAGCATATGTTTAGCTCCGTACCTTATAACAGAAGTCTGGGCATTCCAATAAAACCCACATCAGTCTTCACTATTATTTTCTTCAAGCTGCTGTCTCTGTGCAGTGATTGATACTCTGCTCCTGGCTACACAAACTGACTTCTTCCACAAAAGACACTGCACTGACACTGGCAAAGTTGCACCAGATTTGTACCAGTTCAGCCAGAGCAAAACCTGGACCACAATCTTACATGATGAAACATGTTCTCCTTACACAATATCAAGAGTAATTAAGAAAGATATTCTCTTAAGATGGAAGTTAATTTGGGAGCAGAAAGAACAGCTAAAGAAGACACAATGTACCGAAGCAAGAGAATTTTTGCATGGCTAATGCAATAAAGAGATTTGCACCGAGAGAGCAGAGAGAGAATGTGTGGTAAGGTGGGAAGACGAGACCATCTTCACAGCTGAAACTCTCAAGCCTCTTGATGCAAAGGGCATGTAGTTTTGTGCCACTTGCACTGGGTCAACGCCTCCCCAGCAGCTCTTCCCCTTCCTCCAGCTGCTCATTCCCATGCTGGGGAAAGCCTACGGTTTGCTTCCCCTTTAGTGACCAAAACAAAAGTTTGTGGGCTGTGACAAAGAGGACTGGCTACCCAGATGGTTTTAGAGATAAGGCTTACAGAGAAACCCCACAAACCCTTGTATCAGCATCCCTGAAGAGGAGGTGAGTTGCAGTACAACAGGAATGAACTGCTAGAGGTGAGGGGGTAAACAAATCATGAAAAACAAAACCAAAACTCCCTCCTTAATCTAGCTTTGCTGTGGATTATAAACTACTTCTTCATCCTATGATGTCAAACGCACATTTAGGTTGCCAAGGAAACCATTCTGAAGTCACTAATTCAACATCGTTATGAATTTTTTTAGTTCCCCAGGCAATGACACACCAGAAAGGGGAAAGCTGGGAGGAAATACCTAAATATCAAAAGACTCTTAAGAAAAAGGCAGCTTCAAAGAGATAACAAACACCGTGCACAGATCTCCATTGAGATTTTTCCCTTTGCATTGTTTGTAGTCACATACCTGGAAGAATACTTGCCTTGAAGCGGTGGGGGGAAAAAGCGTTAAATACAAGTGGTGTTAAATACAACCTTTGAAGGCAAACACCACGATGTACCTGAAAGACAGGGGCAAGTGGGAAAAGCAAAAAGGGGGCAGGGGAAAGTGACTATTAACATAAACCTGCCACTCTTACAGTTACTGGCATCATGGTAGAGAGATACCCATGAACTGATAGTAGCCACGGAGTGGACGCTCACTGTTACCTTCAGTGAAGCTGGAAGCCAGAATGCAGGTAAGAATATACCAGTTAAAAATGAAGCATCTTAAAAAACAAACAAACAAACAAACAAACAAACAAACAAACAAAAAAAACCCAAACAGTTGTGCTGTTTTTTCAACATTGCAACTCCAAGCTGGCAAAGATCCTAAGCCCCACAACACAGCAGATGCAGCTCCTATATACCAGGACAGATACAACAGACATTGCTAATGACCCCCCACCATGGAGCAGAGCTTGGATTAGGCTCTGTGTGCAGGAATTAATCAACCCAGCAACACTGCTGCATGGATTCCAGGATTCATCCCAGCAAGCAATGCCTCCTGTTTCATCCAAGGTTGATTCGAGGCCCCTGCTAAGATAAACTGGCAAAAAGGCATTCCGCTTGGTTCCTCCACTTTTCCTCCTGGCCCCTGCTTCATTCCAAAGACATGATGGTTTTGATGGTTCGAGCATCGGTCTTTTTAATGATGGCTGCATGGGCTTTTAAAATCCATTCTGTCTGCATTGCAACCAGAAGTCCTGTCCTCCTCTGCCATGTCTTCTCCACTGCTTCCTTGTGCCAGCACAACCAAATCAGCAGCACAGCAAGTCAGATCAGAGAACTGATCCAGCCGAAACTGAACTTTAAGAAGACAGAGGGACAAATACAAAAAGTCTTGGCCTAGCACTTTAGGATGTACCTTTAAGATATCTAAGATCGTTAATAATTAGGATACGTACCCTAAGAAAAAAGGCAGTTACAAAAATACTTCTAATTAAAGCAACATAAACATGCGCTCCTGCTTACACATACACAATGACTGACTTTATTTTAGGTTTTAGGCTTTCCTGATCTAACATCCAAGAGCAGAGAGACACCTGCAAAGCATATGCCATGCTAGGGCTCCATTCCTTGGTCCTCACAAGGCCTTTAGGATACTGAATTTAAATTTAGGATACTAAATGAGTAGAGCAGCAACAGAGCAATACAAGACGAGCTCTGAATTGAACAATCAGAACTACAACCACAATGCGATAGTTTAAAAGGACAGCCCCTGCCTCCTTTCTCCAAAGAGATATCCTTGCTACTTCCAAACACTATATAATTCACAGAGCCCAGCACTGAGTGCTGAACAGCTTATTAGAATGGTTTTATACGCAGCGACATTGGAAGATTATCATTATAAATCAGTACTACACGATGAACAGGGCTTGTTTCTCCTAAGACCACTATATTTCATCAAGCCTGAGAGGCTTAATAAAGGGAATAAGTAACCTAGATAAAGCTGAGTTCTCATTGTGGAAGGCTTTCTTTACCAAAAGGCTTGAAATCGCTAGCGTCACCCTTCATATTACTCGCAACTAAGTTCCCTGTTCTGGCAAGCTGGACTACAGTTTTTCATCAGCTAAACACAAATCAAGTGGCACGCATCATTTGGTAGGCAGGTTAAGGTAGGGCTTTAAAAGCCAAGGTTCCTTTTTAGGCTATGTCAGTAGTGAAGAATGCGCAGCACTTTACCCAGAGAAAGAAAGGGGTTAGCATGACCTGATCTAAACCTCTCCTTTCTCACTCTCCACTTCAGAAGCGGCTGCATTTCAGTAGCATTGTAGGCACCAATCTGTAAAGCACCCCGGGAGCGATCTAACGTAAGTAAATACAAGTGGCGTGGTCAGTACTGAAGCAAAATTCTTTTGGTTGCAAAAATTAAAATCTCCAAGTCCAGCAACACGGGGTAGCCCTACAGGTGGACAAGCAGGTTGGCAGACTACCAAAAAAAAGGGATGGGAACAGAATAGAATTACATCAATAACTATTTTTCTTCAGAGAGCTCTCTGAAACAAGTCCTCTGATACCTGCCGAGACCAAACAGATGGGTGAATCCTAGTCATCATCCCAAATAAGCAGGCTAGCATTGGAAAGCAGGCAAACTTTTTTGTGGGTAGTATCACTTGGCTTGGGTGGGGCTCAAAGAAATACCCCCAGAGCTGGCAAGGACAGATGTCCCTTGTCTCTGGATAAGTTGCATTCACTAAAGTTTTAGACAGGCAGGGCATGCTTCAGGGTGCCATCTGTAGGAGGGGAAAAAGTGGAGGGATACAGGGACACTGCTCTTAGAAACCAGTCGTATATTTGGGAAGGAAAGCAGCTAGCAAAGCACCATTTAAAAAAGCAGTTCTCAAGCAATCAGGATGGAAGTAATTGAGCCAGACCTGCAAACACCCTCCCCGATCAGCATCTTCTGCCTGTAACCTGCCAACACTGAGAAAGCTTCCCAAAAAAGCTGCTGGAGAATCCTGGCAGCACCTGGAAATCTTTAAGCCTATCCAAGTATATGTCTTACAGCAATAAATATGTAGGCAAATAAAGTACTTTTGGCATGTGCCTGTGATAGATGTTAACAAGGCAAACTGTAGCTTTAACAAGCGTTCAGTGAACAACGTAATCAAAAGCATGGAACAGCTTCTGCCTAATAACTGATACTCAGATCAGGGCTTCAACCTGGGAGGAAGGCCACAGAGGTGATACACCTGAGGTCCACAAAACCCTGAAAGGTGTGGAGAAGGTCAGTAGTGTCCGAGTACTAGCTACTCGGACACATAGTACAAGTCCTAAACGGTATCAAGCGGAAGCATCAAGTGGCGGGTTTAGAAGGTTGTTTTTTCACCTCCCCTCCAACAAAGTTAGTAGTTAAACTGCAAAACTCACCACCACAACATGCCGAGTGTCTGTACAGGTTCAAAAAGCCACTGGACAAGCTCAGGAAAAAGGATTCTTGAACCTAAATACTGAACATATATAAAACCCATTCGGCTCAAGAGATTCCAGAAGCTGCACCGTGCTGGAAGACTACGCTAGGAAAGCACCGTTAACAGGGGCCCTTTTGCCATACTCTGTTTTGATACATCCACATCGATCAGCATCCTGGGCTAGATGGGCTTTTGGTCTGACTTGCTATTAGACACAAGTAGGAATCCCTCTAGTTTTCAGTTTTGCAGGTGAAAAATTCAGCGCGACTTACTCCACAGGACTAAAAAACCCTTCCGCCACAGATCCAGAGGCATTTCTGTCAGCTTGAAGAAGCATTCCCCGCTCTGACCCCAAGTTTCACTGGAGAAGGAGGTACCAGGAACTGTTCATTCCAGGACAGGGCAGTCCTGGGGAAGTGTCGCCGGAGCCGCAGCTTCAGCATGATTCAGGTCAGGGCGATTTCAGAGGTTACCGTACCACGGCTGTCTTCCCTGTCTGATGGCCAGTGGTTACCACGCTTGCAGCAGAGACACGTCCAGCTCCAGAGCTGCCCATAATTGAAGTTTTAACTACCACTCAATTCAGTCGAAGCACAAGGAACTCTGAAGTGCACCGCTTGGGAGGCAAGAGACACATCCAGCCTTCTGCCTTCTCTGCACGACAAACCAAGCCCTTCACCAGGGTCAGAGCAGAGCAGCAGGACGAGAAACCTCCGGAAAGCCTGAAGTCCTTTCTGCAGCAAACATTTGCCTGAGGCCCTCGCCTAGGCAGTGAGTTCAGGCACACTTACTTCCAGGCCTTTGGGCAGGGACGGTGGTTAGAGGCTCGCCTGCGGACCACCTCCAGCAGAAGAGTCCAGCACAGAGCCAGGCCTCTTGTTGGTACTGCCACAGGCCATATTAACTTGTCGCCTTCAATATGCATCCAGCAGAGTTCAGGTCATGGATTTGTTGGAAGTTCATCACTTATTCAGGCTTTTGTGCGAGAGGTCATTGCTGTCAAACTGTCTGCTTTCACAAGCACAAAAGCTCATGTTAAAATGTAAATACTTACAGGTGTTCCGCCAGGCACTCAAGATGAAAGTCAGAGCAAATATATTAGCCCTAGCCGTATTTTACACTGCTGGTAGTACTTGAATGTCATCTGTTTGTGAACCAAGGTTTTTATGTGGGTTCATCTGCCTAGACAGGAAGCGTGATCTAATGGTGAAGACACAGGACTGGATTTAGAGCATTTGGGTTCTTTTTCCGCCTCTGTTACCGTCTCCCTCTGTGACCTCCAGTAAATAAATTCTTCATGCCACTGTCCCAATTGAAAAGAACGTGAATAGATGCCTACTTGGTCCCATACAACTGCTGTGACCCTGTGTCATTTTCGCTAATTACTACAAGAATTCTGGAATGATATAGGAAATGTTAATCCGGCTCGTAAAGATAACCTGAGTTAATAAAAAGCAAGAGCCTTATAGAAGAGCACAACACCCTCCTCCCCAAATGCCTGTGTTAAGCTGTTTGTTTTTCAAGGCGGAATCTCTGCAACTTATTATTACATTGGCCTTGATGGAGACAGCATTTTGCAAATTCAGCTTTGCAACAAGCCTGGATAGGCTGGCTTACCCCTGTCGCCTAGATTTGTGCGCTGCATACCACTTGCAAGGAATTCAAGCACGACTTCTGTGTTGGGGTAACACCACAAGACTAGCAGCAGGACTACGCTGGCACAGGCCTGCTGGGAAAATCAACTCCCCAGCTGTGGGAAGAAGCAAAGCCGGCGGAGGCTGCAATCACCACGTCACCCTGGAATCCAGTTTTCGTGTCCAGTCCAACCTCGTTCTGTGATTGAGCTGCACAGTTCTGGAAAAGCTGGTATCCTCTTCCCTCAGCACTTCCAGCTACACGTCAGATTCTCTTGCGACTTTCGGAAACTACTGTATTAGCTATTAAACTGGAAGAAGTCATCTCAGGCCCGAGAGGAACTCGCGTTCATTCAGTTCAGTACCTATCACAGGGGTCATTTTGCACTGTGCATCCCACGTCACGGAGGTCAGACAGCCCCACCGCCCTTAACCACGCAGAGGCTCTCACCATCAGGGATCCTTGGGATCAACACATGAGGAAAGACAGCTTTGGTAAACCTCACGGGTAAGGCAAAGTACTGTCTCTTTAGAACAACAGAGGGGAGTGGAAGGGAGCTGCGAACAACCGTGTCCTTCTGATGTGCGTTCCCTTCCTCTGCTCAAGCACGCGCAGGAGGCCGAGTGAGCACACGCGCCACGCTCCCTGCAGGATGCCACATCCCGCCGTATTTCGTACAGCATCCCAAGGCAAGCCAGATACTTTTCAAACACAGTATGATGTTTGACAGTGTGATCTGTCACATTGTGACAGGTTCTCAGAGACAACATAGGGGAGAGAGAAGGGAACGGCACTGACAGATTTATCCAACAGCACTGAACTGTTCCTAGCCACACTTCTCTTAAAAGGAAAAAAACAAGTAAACAGACACACCGCAGACACACACAATTTTTACAACGCGTATTCTTTCTGCTCCTTGCTTTCAGTAACTTGTTCCACTGTTACGAATTTCTCATAACTCTCACTCGCTCACCCAAAACCTTCCCATTCCTACAGAAAGCAGAGGTCTGTTTTGAAGCCGGGGAGGGGGGAAAGAATCGTGGAGGTTGTTTTATGTAGGGCTTACCCCCCTAAACCTGCTCCCGACCCTGCTCCCCCTCACCCCACCCCACCCCACCCCCCCGGTGCCGCGTTTTAAGGAGCGCTGGCTATGCTGACATCAGTGAGGCTCCGGGGGCCATCTAGGCAGCTGCTCCTGCTCCTGTGCGTGGCCAAGAGCCAAGTCGCTCTGCCTTTTTGGTGATGTTCCCTCCTGCCGGCTACCCCCACTCCCGCCCACACGTCTGCAGGGTGGGGCGAGGTGGTCACTGGCAGCTTTTCCAAGGAGACCTAAGCGAAAAAAGAAAAAAAAAAAAAAAAAAAAAAAAAGGCAGCTTTCATTTCCAGCCTCTGGTCAGAAATGCTCAGCGATTTTTGACAGCGTGCTGTGGGTTGAAGGAACTGTAGTTTTTCTTCCCAGACAGGCAGGGCCCAAATCGCCCTTAGGACTTTGTCATCCAGAGGAGAAAAACACGTGCTCCATCCTCCCTCTCCACAGGCGCAGAGACAGCCCGCCAGCATCAGAGAAGGGCCCGCAGGCCCGGCTCTGTACAGCTGTTCCCCTGTTTTAAAGCAGACCCATCCTTGGAGGCAGCTGTTCTCCAGCCAAACGACGACAGCAGAGCAGCAGAAAGCTCACCCAGACCAACCCGAGAGCGCGAGGCGGGTGCGAGACATCTTCCAGGTGCAGGAAAGGGGCCACCAGAGCACTTTTTCTTCCCTCTGCTGCTCCCCAGCAGGGCAGGCAGCGTCGCGAGGCGTGCCGGGCACCTTTCGGCCCAGCCAGCCCCACGGGGGCAGGTTTTAGGCAGCTGGATATCTGCAGCCGGTAATCCCAGCAGCGGGGAGCGTCCCCGTGCTGAGCCGCGGCCAGATCCGGGGAGTGAAAAGGTGACAGCCAAGCCAACTTCACATAAGCCCTCGGAGCCTGCAGCTCAGACCCCATGTCAAGATTAGGAAAGTATGCACACACAGAGAGCACATGAGCTGCTGGAGTGCTTTCGTTTAACTCTTGCAGACACCGCATATTGACAGAGCTTGGGTTCACGGCCACGTTTCTTGCCGTCTCTCTTCAAAGCCAACTCTTCTCAGGCCACAAGACCTGCGACACTTCCTCGGGCTGAGCAATGCCTCCTCAAGTAGGTCAGAAACTGAAGTCCGTGAGATGAGTTTGGAGCTGCAGCTCACACGGGTTAAAGATTCTGGCTTGTGTCAGGAATACTTTTTCTGAAAGTTAAACGCAGGCCCCAGTCCTGAAACACTTCCCCTAACTTCACCCATGCCAGTATTTTGACTTAAATGGAACAACCTACTTAAATAGAATTATATCTGTGTTTAAAGTGTCTGCAGGATCAGTGCTTGGCATGATCTAGAGTGGCCTCCAACATACACGCGCACCCCCCCCAGCAAATTTAAAAAATACCTTGAGAGCCATCAGGCTAAGCTGTGTTAAGACAGAAAGAAAAGGACAAAGACGGTAACCTCCACCACAGCACATTTAAAATTTACATTTGCGTATGTTGTAGCTGATTCACCAGGGCAGGAGAGATAGGGATGCCTGAAGGCTACAGCTGGAAGCGAGAGAAGGGTCCCCAATACTCGGTTTATCTGGGCAAAGAGGAGTCTCAAAACCAAGCAGATCTGTACACTATCAGCACCAGAAACACTGACAATTCTGGGAGTCACTCAGGATTTTTTTAATTTTACCTCTTCTAAGGAATAAGAATTTAAGTACAGTAATGTTAGGAATCCTAAACTGCCAAGAAAACCCCCTTCAGCCAAGAAACAAACTCGACCCCTTCCTTCTCTGTACCGAACACAAAAGCAGCAGATACAAACACGAGTTTCCCTGGTGGAACAAACCAGCCAAATTCATTCAAATCTTCCCGAAGCGCAACAGGGCAGAACCCATTCTGTTCCCAGAGCTTATTACAGTAACATGACTAAACATGCTCAGCAGTTCAATGTGATAGGATGCATCCATTTGCTGATGCCAGAGGAAGATGCATGTCTCTTCTACATGGCACTGCTCTCACAGGCTGCTTTTCAAAAGATGTTTTGAAAAGCGACCTGCTGCGTACATTCTTAACAAGTCATAGTATCACCGGCTGTACAAGTGTTTGACCTCTACTTGCTATGCACTGTGGACAAAAATCTGACATCAGCTTATTCCAACCTTAGTAACACCAAACTGCTCCTTACAAAGCTGGCTGGAACAGACCACGACAACGCACCGATAAACTCCCAGACGGACCCCTGGAGTGCTGAAAATGCAACTAGTTTAGTACATGAGCCCACGTTTTAAATTTGGGTTGGTTTAATCCAAGTAAGTAACCTGATTAAAATGGGAGTCTTCTCTGGGGGTCTGATTTCTAGATGTTTCCATTACTCCATATGCTTTCATGTTGTATAAACATAACAAATGATACATACATCACTGTTGGGATGATTTAAGAATTCAGTTTAAAGCTACAACGCAAGTCACTCAAGGCAAGAGAAGTAGATTACTTTGTGAATGGCAAGAGCCAGCAATTGCACTTCATTTCAGTCTTGGGAAGGTGACGTATTGAGGGGGTGACATCTTTATATTCCCAGTTTCTTCTAATTTCTCAATTTCAGAACCTTGACATTTGTCACTTCTACATACAAGACCTAAAGCAAAAGGGAGAGAGAAGGACGTGGTCCGATTGTGATGCTTTAAAAAATGTATTAAAGCTAGGAGTGTATTTGCTTCTAAACCAAACCACCAGATGCAGACCCCTGAACACGTGTCTATACTTGCACCTATACTGCCTTGGGGGAAAAAAAAAAAAAAAAAAAAAAGAATCTTTGTCCCTTGTGTGCAAACTAGGCATTTATGAGAGCTGCCCAAATTCTGCCTTGCAACCAAAGCTCTCTGTTCATAAGCAGACACCTCAGCAGCAGCAGTGCGCAGGTTCCCAGCATGCCTCAACCTTGATATCTGGAAAAGCTCCATTATGGGGTAAGAAGATAGTTATAATTAAACATTTATACTGAGGTAGTGCCGAGCAGGTCAGTTCCACAATGTGTTAGGTGGCTTTTCAAAACTCGGTAATTGAATGCTGATCCCTGCCCCGAAGAGTTTACAGTGTAGGAAATCAAAGCATAACACTTGGCATCTGTACACTGGGAATTAAACAAAGACCTCCACCAGTTCATTTCTTGCGTCTTTGGACTAGGCAGCTTATACAAACATCCATTACCCAAAATAGTGGAAATTTTTAAATCAGCAGTCTGGACTTTCCCAATCCACATCTGTGCTACTGGGTTGTGCAGCTCCGTTTGAATCACTAGCTGGGACAGTAACTACAGCATGCAATTTGCACATGCGGCTGGCATCTTCTTGTCCAGCGTAAATTATTTTTGGCCCAAACACTTTTTAGCAATCATTTTGAAAAGACAGCGAGCACACAAACGGAAACATTTACTACAAGTCAGACGATTCGGGCCGTGCAGGCACAAGAGAGGCTGCCAATGCACGAGGTCGAAAGTCAGGCAACAGCAGATCCTTCTGCACAGGGTCACCCAATACTCCAGGACGACCCCAGGCAGGCATCAGTACATCTGCTATGCAATACTAGCACACATCAGCTATCAGGCAGACCATGGCCACATGCAAGTCTGTGGCGTTGCAAATCTACTAACCCACATCTTTTCCTATGGAGATTAAGAGTTACGCAACGGTGTAAATAAAAACTCTGGCCCCAAACACGCAGGGGCCATCTCTGCCCCAGATCCATTCTCGGGGAGAATTCTCTACATTTCCCTTTTCCTGCAGGGAAGGACAGGCCTGGGAAGGACAAGTCCTCCTCCCACTCACCAGAGCGAATACACTCCAGAAAGTTAAAGCACAGCCTCTAGAATTTAGACGAGGGATGCAGCAATGGCTGCACCGTTTCAGTGATGCCCAAAACCAGGATGGAAGAGAAGTTAGTCAAAATAGGCTATTATATCGCAAATTCAGTTCGCTGTTTATGAAACAAGCTCCTAAAACAGATGCACTGACTTTGTAACTACACCTGTAGGAATTTCAAGCACCAGAAAAATACAAAGACACTATTAGTGTTTCAGTTTTTTAAAGTTTCCTGGCATCCTTCATACTATGAATGCTCAAGAGCTTTCAGCTGTATATACCCCACATAAAATCTTAGTCCAGTGAAGCCTGAAAGAATTTTGCTGTTGATTCGAATGAAGCCACGTTTTCCATTTCTACATACTATTTACACATCTATTGATTTATTAAACACGTAACAGCAACCATAATGGGGCACGATCTGTGTTCAGCTTGGCCCACTTAACTGTTCTGTGAACATCTTAACTTTCATTTTCTGACTTTTGAGCATTTAAAACGAGTAACCTTACCATTTTATTTCTATCTTTTTTTCTTTCTCAAGGGGAAGGAGATCCATGGAAAATCCTCAGTCACTAGATTTAAAGAGCTTACAAGTTCCAAAAGCTTTGCAAGTAGAGATTGGGAACTGCTTGCACTGCTGTTAGTGGGGCTGCAGAGTTTACAGAATCGACCAGTTCCTTCCTGCAGAGTTTACAATCTGCACGGCTTCCTCCGAAGGTAACTGGCATCCACTCTGAGGTACAGATCATTTTGCTCACCCCTAGAAATTCGCCCTCTGGTTAGGTCGAACATGGTGGCCACTTCACGCTCGGCAAAACGACGCTGCCATTTCCCAAAAAGGAGGAATAGAGACAGAGGATGGAGAAGATTTTTCCCACAAAGTGTAAGTAGCACTGATAGGAAAATAAATTCTTCACTGTTTAAACAAAAGCAGAGTTTCCAACAGTAAACCAAGTTTGCACCAGGGAAGTAGCGGCACTGTGATACAGCTCTCTCTACCCTTTTGCAACATGGACAGCCAGGCTCCTGACAGTTCAAAGACTGACAGGAGATCCTACCGAGCAGAAAAGCCACCTATCTGCTGTAAAGGCTGGAAGTTGCTCCAAGATCTGTTCCAGAAGCTGCCAAGGACCACAGTTTTGAATCTTACTTGGAAATGTAGTAAGATGTACTAAGCAACACCTGGCTGGGCCATCTGATAAGGAGGAAGAAAAAATGATATCTGCAGCTGTTAGAAAAACAGACCAAAAGAAATATACCCTCCAAATCACCCAAATACAAGGCATAAGTTACATCTCTGCAGAGAAGCACTTGTCATTGCACTCATACTTCTTCCCTGGAAAACAACAGTCAAACCTCACGAATGGAAGCCCTTAGTAACCCAGCTACATCCCTTCCACAGCTGGCTTCTATGGCACGCGTTTCCGCTTCCTGGACCTTCAGTGTCTCACTTACGAAGCAAGCCTCCTCCTGCAGCTTTCCTTCCTTCCACCCAAAAGCATCAGGATGTACAGACAGCAAAATACGTGAGTTGTGCTGCAAGTTATCCAAGTGAACACTGATTCAGGATACCTTAAGGCTTTTGGGGAGAAGGAGGGGACAAAGCAGGCAAGCACATGCACAAGATGCCACAGTCACCTGTTGTCCTCGATACAGCGGCAACTGCATCAACATCAGAAAAAAAAATACACACACAAATGAAGAAAAGCACACGGGTATTCATGGCTTAGCTGCTTCTCATGTTCTCAAAACATTAAGAGCAATGAGACATAATGAACCGAACTTAATGAAGAAAATGCATTTTGTGTAACAAAAAGAGGAACTTAACCTAGGCTCTTTCCCCTACCCAAAGCTGTGAGTGGTCCAAATTAAAAGGGATGTTGCTCCCTAAAAGAAATACAAGGAAGTACTGCTGCTTATTGGTGCAAAATCCAAAGCAGTTCTCCCTTGTCCAAGCCATAACGTTAGCAGTGTGAAGGAGTTTGGCCTGAACACGGGAATGGAATTTATTGCTGTGATGCAAGCGCCCTGAGCAAAGCACTCCCAGGTACTGATACACCTGAACACTGACATCACCTGCCGTACGAAATGGGACTAACAAAGGCTCGAGTTAAAGCCAGCTAAGCACACACGACAAAAGCAAAGGCCACCGACACTTCAACGTGAACATTTTGCTTCTCTCATCCTCAGAAAGGAAGCACACACCTAAATTAACTAAAAAAAGCTTTGTCAACAGCTGATCATCCCCTGTTTTCAAAGGACAGGTGATGCAGGTCACCCATTCCTAAAACACCTATGAGTACGTTTGTGCTGTTTCAAGAAAGCACATGCTAACACCTGTTAAAATACCCACCAGGAGATGACAAGTGGAGAAGTCTTACATGTATCACAGGCTGGCAATTCCACTGTTAACCACAAAACACAATTCTCTTTTAGAACCAAATTAGCAAGTCGCTTGGGCACATCAGCACAGAAAATGTCCAAGATGCTCAACGTACTTTTTACCCAAAGTGACTTAAAAGTCAAAATTCAATTTTTCAAAGCTGACAGAAATTACACTGGGAAGCCACTTGGCCACTGTGTGCAAGCAGCTCTCCCACACTTTTTGAGAGCTCTACACAAATAGTGTCCCTCGTGCAAATGGATCTTCAAAGAAACTTCAGACACCAGGATGAGGGGTTGTCTTCTTCAAAAGGAAAAGGACCTCTCAAAACCCTGAGATTAAATAAGCAAATAATTAAATAAGATAAACACAAAACATTTTTGCCCAGGAAGGTTAGATGCAGGAAAACAGTGGAATTTGAAAGTTGCATTCCACATGCTTCTACGGGAAGACCGGCAAAGGAGATGGGGAGGCAATCAAGGCCTGAAAGGCCTCCCTCTCTAATGCTCCTTGGAATACCTATTTTAGTTCAGGAGTCTAACAACACCCGTGGGGCATTTTGACAGCTTTTCTTCTCCTTCCCCGTAGCACCTCTGCCGATGGCTGGGACTCTGCAGGTGAATCCTGTTGTTAAAACAGCTGCCTTTCTCCACATCTTTAAAGAGGCATTCAGATTCTCTTAGCCTTACTTAGTTGAATCACTCTGAATAAACAGTCTCCACCCATCAACTACTTCTTTTGTGTAAAGCACCTATTCAAAGGCAACCACCTTTATTGATTGCTAGGCTGGCCAACCTGAAAGCCGAAACGCCACTATAAAAAAAAAAAAAAAAAAAAAAAGGCAGGATACACCAGGCCTGTGTTGTTTCTAAAGGAAGCACAGGTCCAGGCGCTGCTCAGTTACATCAGGACAATTCCTTTCTGCCTGCAGGAGGCTGCTCTAACAGGTTTAACGCCGGCACAGCCACGAGCCAAATATCCCACTGACTCTTCTCCCTTTTGTCCAGGCCCTTTTCCAGCACAACGCGAACAAGCCGTCCAACGGGAGTCCACAGCATATGCCCCAGCTGGCACTTATTTGTACTTTTAACATTTCATAATAAAGCATTAGCACGACCTCTAAATAAGTCCCGTCACCCTGTTCTGAGTAAAATGCTGAGGGAAGAGGGGTGAGATGCTCCAGTACTGCTGCCCGGGAAGCCCGCGCTCTTCTAAGTCACTGGCCCTCAAATGCTGCTTTTCAAAACAGAGGGGTAGGGTGGGGTGGAGGGAACACCTTCAGGTGGGAAAAACATCATGACTGGCAGACATCAAAGATAAGCCATCATCAGATTTCTTGCACCGAAGAAGAACAAAGAGTCAGTGCTCCTGAAATTCCTGTTCAGAAGTACCCCAGACCAGAGCCAGCACTTCCCACCTCAGCCAACCTCACCTATTTTCATTTGTAATCAAACGCTGATAACCAAACCTGGCCTGGCAAAGCTCTGCAAGTTTCAAGCCCTTCCTGGCTCCACACAAATAGCTAACTTCTCAGTGTATCACCAGAGAGTGGCACGTCCAAAGACACCCAAGTCCTGACTTTGACATCACTGGTTATAAAGGTGATTCTAATTCAGGGGCGGGCGGGAACCACAGCTCCCATAGGTGCTGGTTTATGTAGGGTATTAAATAACCAAAACCAACAAAACCAACACGCACAGAGAAAAGAGCCCTCATATGCCTCCCCAAAGAAAACCTGCTTTAGCTGCTGAACAACAACTTGGCAAGTCACATCTCCCACCCCAAAATAAAAAACGAGCTGTCACATGGTCTCAGAAGGCAATCCCTTCTCACCCTCAAAGTTTACGTCTGCGCCTCAAGACACTTCCCAGCAAAGCTGCAGGGTACCTGAGCACTCCATCCACGATGAAGCTGTACTCAAAAGAACACGAAGCAGTTCCTGGCCCCTTTCCAAGCTGCAGAATACTCTTGAAAAAGCGTATTTTAAAGCTGTAATCCCATGACTGACCGTCTTGCTTGAATTCAGAAAGGAGGTAAAAGAAAAAGACACAGAGCAACAGGCATTCTCACTACCTTCAAGAAAAACAAAAGCAGCACTACCATCCTCCTCGACAGACAATTATCTCCCGAGAAAGAAGCTACCACATCATCAAGGCAGCCGTCTCAAACTGGTCCAGTAACATGGTCCAATAATACACTCATTTTAAAACAACCTTTATTGCCCTGAAAGAAGACGACATGATTTCACATGTTTTAAGAGTGTACACCTAAAACACAGATTTCCAAACTTAGGCAACATTCATCAAAAAGTTAAAAGGGGCTTTTTCTGCACATGCATAGATTTCAGACTAACAGGATTTACTTGTTTTCTGCCTGTTCCTGGGGAACCTTTGCAGTTTCTTTTTTCCCAAGACTGTCCCTACAGGCTGCTATCCAACATACATCAGATGCTCTTGGAGCAACAGATAACTCTGGAAGGACATTTGCAAAGGGCACAAATCGAGGGCCCAATGCTGGTAAAATTCAGGCATACTGGGGGAGGGTGGAATTACTCCTGTACGTGGATAACTCGAACACTCGACACAGTCCCCTGGAAGGCTTTATTCATGCATCTAAGTATTTTTTCAGATGTTTTACTATCAAAAAAGGTATTTTAAGTTAATAAAATAAATTGTTGCAATTTAAAAAGTGAATCCCTTACAAAAACACTCAGGTTAATTTTAGCATCCTTCTGTTTAGCTGCTTAGCAACACTTATCCTATGACCTTCTAAGCACCACCTACTTTTACAAGGGATAATGAATATAACCAAAGGGATTTATCTATATGTTTTTAATCTATACAATGTAAGTACATGACCAGTTTTTATTTAAATAAGAAATCCAACCGAGAGCAATCCAAACTATTTCTGCTTAAGAAGAAACTTTCACAGGCTAAAGTCAAGCTACTGTTCCGATTGCAGTGCAACTTCAATGTAGGCAAAGTGATAAAATCCTGAAGGATTGAGAAAAGCGCTACAGAAGTCAATGTTTGTATGCCTTAGGAAACGCTGCCCTTGCCTTTGGTACCAAAGGAGATGATAGATATTACTAACAGATAATGAAGACATTTGTCTTTCCCCATTTTGAAACTTTAAGAATCTCCTGACCCTCAGATCAAAAATAAAAGCCATTTGGTCAGAGGGTCAGTGAATGGTGTAAAAACTTAAGAACGGGTGCACAACCTGGGTGAAACTGAGTCAGAATAAGATGTTTCACTACACTGAAGTCTGCAAGCAAATGAAGTTTCAAACTCCCAGGTCCAGGTGAAAACAAACAAACAAACAAACCCCAGCCAGCAAACACCCTGTTACATTCTGTCTTAATACCAAGCCAAAAATACATTTTTTTTTTTCTTTAGGGTCGTTAGTTATTAAAAGAAATGTGTAAGAGTGGCTACATAAATAGTCACTACTGATGGACAAACAACAGTTTGACAACTAGAAGCTGCCTGTGAAATTAGAGCAGAAGTTTACTCGATTGTACTTAAAGGATGGTGTTTTTCCAACTGCATGACACGAATTCAGTTCCGAATACGGCTGCCAGGAGGAGGAAGGTGAGGCAGCAAAAGCGGCCGCACTGGGCCGAGCACAGCTGCCCCGTAGCAAGAGAGGAGGCTGGATGTGTCCCTGCCGGCAGGTGAGGGAGAGCCCTGGTACTCTGATTGATTGGATGATGGATTCATGCTGTTTCTGGGTTTCTAACAAACAAAAGGGCCTATTCTTCCCTGGATGTACCCAACTCCCGTTAAGGCTAATCGGCATTATGCAGGCACACCAAGAAAAGACTATATACCCTTAAGTCTTCAAAGAGAAAATTAAAACCTAAAACAAATATGGCTGGCCTGACCCTGAGTCACTGCATCCCTTTCACGCACGCTGACCCTGTGGAAAACAGGAACTGCGGTAACAAAACTCGGTGCTTGTGTCAAAACGACAGACCTCAACGAAAAAACTTCAGCCATCGTAACAGCTGTCTACTGTGCGCTGCAGGGGTGACAAGACGGCGTTCTTTAGCAACTGCTCCTGTTGTTAATAAGCACATTTTTTTTCAAGGCGCAGGGCTGGAGTCTGGTGTTGGAACGGTAAGAAACACTTAACTGCATTTGCTGTCTCTCCTACACCACTGCCCCCGAATCACGCTGAACTAGACGTTTAACTACTTTCTCAAATACGTAACCACACTCAATCTTACCTACAACAGAAGACAGAGGAAAGAGGGAGTCGGGATTAAAACCGGATGGTTGGTGTGCGTCCCCCTCTTCCCTTCTTTAATCAGTTCAGTGGCTCCCGGGCAGGATGCTGGCTCCTCGGCCGGCAGGACCAGAGCATCAGCTCCGGGCCGGACACCCCGGCGCGGCCGTGGGAGGCGCCCGGGCCCCCGTGGGGAGCCCAGCGGAGCGGAGCAGGGCGCGCAGGGAAATGTGCTGAGCCAGGAGAAGCGCTCTCCTCCTCCTGCCTAACCCAGCGAGGATGCCGAGCAGGCGAAGATATTGCAGCCGAGAGGTGAAACGGGGAAAATAAAAAAAAAAAAAAAAACAACCAACAAACAGGGGGGAGAAAAAAAAAAAAAAGGCAAGCGTGCGTGCGGAGGGGAGGCGGGGGAGAAGTGCAGGGAGAAGAAGCCAGAGGAAACTTATCTGCGACATGACAAAGTTCAATCCACCGCCCTCCCTCCTCTGCTGAAAAAAAAAAAAAGTTGCAGCATCTCGGCGCGCCGCGCTCCCCGCGGCCCGGCCCGGCCCCGCTCTGCCCAACAACAGCCGCGCCCGCCCCGGCCCGCGCCCCCGGCACCGCCGGGGGGGGGGGGAGGGGGGAGAGCCCCCCCCAGCCCCTGCACGGCGAACTGGGCGGGAGGATCTGCCTGGCATCCTCAGGGCGGCCCCCGCCGCGCCGCCGGGGGGGTCCCGGCCCGTAGCAACGGCGATGGGGAGCGCAGTCGCCCGAGAGACGGGTCGCGGCTGGCTCCCATCCGCACCGGGCACCGGCGGCGGCGGCGGCGGGGGGCGGCAGCCGGGCGGCCCTAAACTTTGTTTTCAGCCCCAACACCGCCGCTGCGGGGGGTCTCCACCGCCGCGCCCCCCGCCAAGACGGGGGGCGAAGGGGGCGAGGGCGGCCCCGGGCCGGACCCCCCCACGCCTCGGATGCTGCCCGGCTCCTTCCTGTCGTGGTGACGCCGCCCGGGCGTCCCTGCCCGCCGCCGGCCCCGCCGCCCAGGGATGCGCCCCTGGCCCCGCACAAAGACAGCGGGACGCGGGGCACCCGCGGCGGGCAGCGGCCACCCCCCCCCCCCCCCCCCGCCCCGGGCCCGGCTCCCCCCCGCCGCCGCCGCGCAGGCCGGGAGGGGAAAGGACACACGCACGTCCCTACCGACGGTGGGGGGGGGGGGGTGTGGAGAAAGAGGAGGAAAGGGGGAAAAATAAGAGTAAAATCGAGGAGGGGGGGGGAGAGGCGAGGGGAGCGGCAGCGGGGTGCCGGGGAAGGGCAGGCGCGGCCGGCCCCGCCGGGGGGGCGGAAAGCCGGGGGAGAGATGCGCGGCGCAAGCCGGCGGTACCTGCGGAGAAGGGGCGCCTTCATCCCAACTTCCCAGCGCCGGCGCGGGCCTCCCGTCCGGGAAAAGCGGGCAGGGGCCGCCCCGGGACCCGCCGCCGCCGCCGGCGGCAGGAAAATCAGCCCGAAGGAAAAGTTAAAAGGCAAGCGGCTGCGGGCTCGGGAGACGGGGGCGAGCCGGGCTAGAAGATGTTGCTTCCTCGCAGCCCCATCCAAATTGTGGCGGTGGCTGGTTAAAAATAAACTTTGCAGCAGGAGGGGGGGGATGATCTGGCCGGATTCCTGAGCTCAGACGGTTTAATATGGATGAGCATCAGGTCCTGAAGGCAAAACGCCGCGGCTGGTGCCGCTGGTTGGTAGAAAGTCTGCAACAGGGAAGGGGGAGAAAAAAAAAAAAAAAAAAAAAAAAACCAGGAGCCGCGGAGGGAGGAGAGGAGAGGGAGGAGCGGGGGAAGGGAAGAGGGAGGCTACACGAACTCATCATCATCTCCACCGCTGCCAGCCAAACTTTTTTTCCTCCTCTTTTTTTTTAAAGGAAACTTTTTTTCCCCCCCCTAACAAGCATTTCATTTTTTAAAGAAGTCGCACGACCGGCCGACACGCTGTAACGTCCTCACCCCCGCGCCCGCCCCCTCCCAGGAGTTTATTTTTCCTCCTCTTCCCCCCCCCCCCCCCGGTAAGAAAAAGAAAAGAAGAAAAAAAACCCCAAACCCCACCAAACCCCGAGATCCCTCCGGAGTCAGGGCACGCTCCTGCCCTTTGTGAGGGAGCGGGGCGGCGGGGCAGCCCCGCGGTACTTACGCCGGACTTTGCTGGGGCTGGGCTGCTTGCGCCGCGACATGCCGGGAGGATGGGCCGCCGGGGGGGGGCGCGGGGGCGCGCGGGGGGGGAGCGCGCACGGGAGGCAGCCGCAAACTTGTTCCGGAAAAAGGAATCAAAATGGCGTTTCTGTGGATGTGCAAAGTTCATCAACTCCGCGCTAACTTCCCGTCCTCCGCGCCTCCCTGGAGGGGCGAGATGGGCACGGTTAGGGACCCCGCCGCGCCGCGCCGCGCTCCGCGGGCGCCCCCGCCCCCTGCCCGCCCCCGCGCTGCCCCGCGCACCCTGATAAGGAGACACATCACGTGTCGCTCCGGCTCCTCTCCCGGGGACGCGCTACCGCGGCGGCCGCCTGTTGCACACAGCATCTCTATCTCGCCCTCCCGGCGGGGAGGGGCGCCGCCGAGGAGCGGAGCGGAGCGGAGCGGAGCGGGCACAGTCGGCCGCCGGCCCCCGCCCCGGCCGGGCCGCCGCGCACCGGCCCCCGCCGCCCACCGGCCCCCGCCGCCGGCAGCGCAGCAGCGGGATGCCCCGGGCGGGCGGCGGCGGGGCGGCCAGGTGCCACGCGGCGCCCCGCGCCCTCCCAACGGCCGCGCCCGCGGGGCTCCGCCGGGCGGGCCTGGCCGGCCCCGCTCCCGGCCGGGCGTCCCTGCCCGGCCCCCGGCAGCCGGCGGCGGCTCTCCCCGGCCGCCCTGTGCGCTCGGGGCTGGAGCGCGTCCCGAGCCGCCGCCGGCGGTGCCGCGCTGCCGGCTGCCGGCTTCAGGAGTTCGTCTGGGCTCTGCGCTGCCCGTGGAAATGTCTGTGCATCCTCCTCCGCCGCCGCCCGGCCCGGCCCGGCCCGGCCCGGCCCGGCGCCTCACCAGGTACGGCGGCCGCAGGCAGGAATCCGCTGCTCCGTGGGCAGAGCTCGGCTCCTGGTTTTGTTTGTTGGTCCCCTCAGAAAACTTTGGTCCCTGTGCGTTTTGGGTCGCTGCGGGGGTCCCTCATCCGCCCGGCTGACGACACCTAAAATTTCACAAGACCCAGAACATCAGCGTAGGAACGGGAGATCCAAATGCCGCGCCGAACCGAAGGCAGGACTCGGAGGTTCGCAAATACGAGTAGTTACAAACTGCACAGGCGCTGCATGCGGCACTGCTCGCGTCGTCCTTTCCGTCGCTTTCGCTGCAGTGGAGGTTCAGAGGTGTCGAAGACTCAACAAGTGATGCAGCGGTGTTCAGAGTCGTGGGGATTTCACCTTAAAGCCGGTACCGGTTTAGAGTTGTGCGACAAATAACACCAGTACGTAAAACCAAACTATTTGGAAGTGCTCCATCCTGAAATCTTGATGGGGAAAAAAGAAAAGGCAAAGCAAAACTGCTTGCGAGGACTGCCATAATGAGTATAGGAGGAACCAGTTTATGCTTTAAGGAAACGGTTATTTACACTATTTCTAAAGCTACTAAAACTAGGCCTTTTAAAGCTGTTACTGGTGAGATGGAACCTGAAGTCGCAGGCTGTTTTTTAGAGAAATCAAGTCCTGGCCTGTAGGCAAAAGGCTTCTACCAGCTTACCTGGTATCCTATCTCCTGGTTGAAAAGGAATTCACATGGAAAAGAAGGCTAAATTCCAGGTATGTGGCAGTAAGCCCTCAACCAACTCTTCACACGCAGTCTTTTGCCTGTAAGGTGTCGTTATTAACTTCCCTTGCACCATTCTTTTCAAATATGGGGTAAAGGCATACAAGCCGGGAATACACAGGACCTGTCTCAAAGACGTGAGCTGTGCTTCTTGTCAGGAATAACCCTCTTCCCTTCCCGACTCCAGGTAAAACACCTGCAGGTCTGGTGGTCGGGAACGTGGAAATGCCAAAATGGCAAAACCGAAGGGCACACACGTGTATTCCGAACACGAAACTGCAGCTTTAGCTTACGTGCGTTTGTTGCGGTGGTTTCTGCAGGCTGAATTTTTGTCAGCCGAATTTTGCGCAGTATTACACGTGAGCTTTATGTATAAATTTCAATACCATTAAGCTCTGTTAAAGTGGAGTTGCTGACCGACGGCACGGCTATATAACAGTTGACCCCACAATACAGCAGCAACCGTTAGAAAGTGCATTCTCATTGTTTTGCTACAGGGCTCTTATTTTACCAAAAAACAATCAAAGGAAGTCATTAAAAATAAATTCCTTGTAAAGCGTCTTTAACCTTTGCATCTCTGTCCCCATTATACCTGCCAACCTGCAGTGGCAGAACGGCTGGTAAATTCAATAGCTTTATGGCCAGCTTACATCTTTACCTTAATATCTCTTGCGATTAGGCACCCGATTAAACAAAAACCTGAACAGTTGTCCGTCTCAAGCTCAGCCCTTAAAACATGTTATTCACGTTGGAAGACTGCTGTGATTTTAGCCTCCACAAACTGCGTGGAGATGAGGCCTACGACTTTACAACCAAAGGCCTTGTTTGCACAGACATTTACATAAATTGCTGTAATTGAAACTGGTGCAAATTCCTATATGGGTAATCATCTTTGGAGGCTGGTAACGCATGTCTCATTGACCTGTGGCTGGTATCTCTAGAATAGCCTTGGAGGCATTTTGGACCACCTCTGCATGAAGGCTCGCATCCACCCTCCCTGTATTTTCTAACTTAAGAGGTGCTTAAGCAGCCATCCACGTGGGACGTTTAGCAGGCGGATAGACAGAACACAAAAACAAGCGGTGATCAATTCAGCATCTGAAATCTGCTCTAGAAACACGGGCGTGCAATTCTGTAGGTATCATAAAGCTCGCAATGGAAAAAAACCCAGGATTTTAATGCTTGGAGAAAATATGGTGATTTTTTTTAATCGCATTTATATTTTTATGTTTTAAACATCCCTATTCTTACAGAGAAATGTAACAAAGCGTGAATCAGCACATACTATAATATGTTAATGCTGTAAATTAAAAAATGCAAAGCAAATTACAAGAAAAAAATTAACTACCAAAGTTTATGAAATAGTAAAAAGTGATATATCTTTAACAGTTTAAGAATAAATTTTAATCCTGGGCTATCGCAGGGCAGGAAAAATTAAAATAACTGAGTTTTCAAACCTTCCATCATTTGGACTTTTATAACGCATCAGAGAGGTCAAAACCCACTGTGGTCTAAGACTGAATGTGAAATTTTGAGCGAAAGGTTTGTTTTGGTTTTTTTTATTCCAGTGAAAGAGAAAGTAGAAATAATATTTGTCTAATAAAAACCACTTTTGTGAATAAAATGACTCTCCCAAAATGTTACTACGTTGCTTATATGATACGGCTATCCCTTTCACTGCATTTTCTACCATCTGCATTGCTGTGGTTTATCCCGTCTCCTCTGATCACTCTGTTTGTGACAGCTGAAGTATTTAGTCTTTGTTTTCTTACAACTGCATGTGGTTTGTTTACTTTCTGGATATCGTGACATCAATATTCAGCAGTGATGGTAAACACGCTAAGGGGCGAGAAGACTTTCTCTGACTTCTGTATAACCCTGACACACCTCTCTGGTCCTACACAGTGATGTTAAACGCAACGAACAATAGTACAAATAAAACCAATAGTTTTGTGAAGGTATTTTGTGTATTATCAATTTCATTAAGACCACTGGGCGACATAGCCATGTTGGCGACATAAAAGGCACCCGCTGCGGCCCCAAGAAAAGGACAACTCTGCCCCCACCCACAATTCAAATATCAGAGATGCTGATTAAAGATATTCAAGGAGAGAAGAAAAACAGGATGTGTAGCTTACATGAAGGCCCCAGCTTGAGGATACAGTGATGTCTTAAAGCACACGGACTAAAGCGAACATTGCCATTAAAAGAGGATGTAAAGGTTAGCAGAAAAATCTTTTTTTCCTTCTTATTAGACATTATCAGTGTTCTCTGCTTTAGATCATGATATTTAGAAGTTACTTTCATTTACTGCAATGTTTACACATGCCTTTCAGCCAAAAGTGACTCAGTTTGGAGTCAAGTCTTACTAACCAGGAGTATTTTACACGCTGTAAGAGGCAGCGTTGGTCCATGACTTTCTGCCACCTCACAACCGCATTCGAAGGCTGGGTGAGGGCAGCTGCCAGGAGCCAGCTCCCTCGCCCTGGCGCACGGCTGCCCAGCCACAGAGGATGTCGGAGGCATCAGAGGCCCCGTCCGCTGCCTGAGCTTTTGCCCACGCGGCACCTGGAGTCCTCTCGCTGCCGTCCTATTCCTGATGCCCTCGCTTGTGCCAAGAAGCAGAACTCGGCTGACGTACTAAAGCAGGGAAAAGCCTGCTTGGAGGATCAGAGAATACAGCCCTGAGGGCTTTGAGAAATAAGTCTTTACAAAACCTGAGACCAAAAGAAATGCTTGAATTTCCTTTACATTTCAACCAGGTATTTCTTTAAATGAACAAACATGCCACTGCTGGGTCTTCTCAGGGGTTGGGGTTTTGTTTTCCTTTTGAGGGTTTTTTTCCTTCAACTGAGACACAGGTTTCTTGGATCAAACAACTCCTTAAGAACAAACGCAGAACTGACAAGTGTGACCACCATACAGGCAGGGTAATTATACAGAAGAGAAGGGGGAAAGTTCAATTAAATATATTTCCTAAAAACTGCTTGGAAAACTAAACTTGATGAATTTGTGCAGTGGAAAACCACGCAGAAAAGCACATCACATAAGACCAGCCGCAAATTCTCTCAGAGCATTTGTCAGATGACACAGCATCATACAGCGTTCCTGTTTTCCCCATGTCGGTAAATGGGATGCACCACCATGCTTGGCTACCTTGGCCTCTGGAAATCGGGCAGCTGGGGAGCGAGGGAGCAGAGCGGTGGAACTCGCTCCTGCAGCTACCCCACCCATTATCTCCAAGGGCAGCTTTGCATGATCAGAAAGTCAAGGCCGAAGCTCCAGTCCAAACTTCTCTGAACATGAGCCCTCAGTGGGTGAAAGAAAAGCTGAGGTAACACAGCGTCCTTAAGCAATTTCCCTTGCATCTCAACAGGCTAGCTGTGGCAACGCTGGAAATAAAAGCCATCTTTCCCCCAAAATCCCCGTGTAGTTCTTCAGGTACCAAGCCATCCACTCTGCTTTATGACCTGTTCTCAGCAGACAGTATTTTAGTGATGACACGCAGCAAAAATAAAAGATATATATAAATAAAAGTGCTAAGTATTTGCTCCCTGTTTGCTTTGAGCTGTTTCAACAGTGGAAAACAGACCTTGAGCTGACTCACCTGGCCAGCTAAGACTACCTCTTGTCTAAGGACTCATCTGGAAATACAAAGACAGTATTTCTGAAACCCACACCGCTTTTTTTCCCCCATAGATCACAGCCCGTAGGGCATGTTGCAGGACTGCTTGAAGTCTCTGGCTGCCACAACTGCTGGCCCCATCTCCTTCTCTCCTTCCACTGTGGGAGTCTCCAGCAGATAGATGCAATGCAGAGCAGCCCTGCTGCTGGGACTGGACCGGCTTGATGAACTAGTCCCTATCCCAGCACTGATTTTCAGGGTGCAAAAAGCAGCATAAACTATTCCCCTGAACTATTTCAGCAATGACCAATGTTTCTAAGTCCTTTCTGGGGAAGATCAACAACTGAAACCTATTCTTTCAAGTATATAGGATATACCATTGTATAGATCCTATATACAACGGTAACTGTAGAGAATGGCTAAAGCGGTATGTAAGCAACTGACATGTCTTTCAGCCTTGTAACCAAAACAAACAGGGGCACAAAAGAGTGTTATTACAATTTTAATAACCAAAATTCTTAAAAGAGAAGGATTTAAAAAAAATAGTACGTTTTAAGTGGGTACAACTAAGTAAGATGCCCCCTGCATACTTAATTACTTAGCAAATTTTGGAACAGCACAGCCTACGTATTCCTCAGACTGTTTAAAAACAGAGCGTGAAAAAACTAGCAAGCAGATGTTTGACATTTACATTCTCAAACAGTTCTGTGATCACTAATGTACAGCCCCAGAAACAGGTTGTATAGCCCATGTGCAAGCGTGTCTGTGTAGAGACAAAGTGGGAAAAAGAACAATGGTAAGCAAAACCACCCACTGCAATATTTTCACTTCTTTTAAAACTCTGCCATTGTTGCCGAGAAGCTTTTGTTGCCAGGTAATGCAAAAAACACAGGTGTGCAAAAAGAAGTTAGTGTTTAATGCCCGGCTTGTGATTTGGTACTGAACGTGACATGTTTCATTCTTATTGACCACCCAGCCTCTCACACCTAATTGATTGTTAGTTTGAATGTGATTATTTTCCCTCCTGAAGGCAAGTAGTAAGCCAGCTGTGTCTCCCCATGTCTCGTTTGCTAGGGAGAGCTGATTCTGAAACCTCTCACAAACAAAATAAATGCTCACACTAACAGCGACTTCTTCACGTTCAGTTGTTCAAAGGGCCGCTGTAGCACCAGCGGAGATGCAGCATCAGCAGCTAAAGGAAGGCAGCAATATCCCGCTGAAGCATTGCTTACTATCTTTTGGTATTATAGGCTAGAGATGGAAAATAACTGCTATTCATTCCCTGAGGCTGCCACAGTATTGCTCTATGCAATATGCTTTTCAGTACCGTCTTGGTTTAGTCTTAAATATCTCCAGTTATGGAGGATTCAACAGCTTCTGTTGGAGCTTGGTCCATACTCTTGCAGATTTGGCCGTTAGGACGTTTCCTCTTGATTTTTCCAGCCTACATTTTTATTTTCTTAAGTTCATGCCACAGCTAATTATAGCTCAAAGAGTGCAAGTAGAAAAGGGGGTGGGGAAGAAGGAAACCCCAACCAGCCCAGGGAAAAGACGGTAGACAGTGCTTTGAGATGCACCCGCAAAGCAGCAGAAAATACACAGAGAGGGCCAGCAAGCAGCAGAGAAGTGAAGAAATAGGAAGTGAGGCAGCAGTCATGAAGAAAGTATGCAAGGGAGCAGTTACCCTGCAGGGAAGGAAAAAACAGGACAACTTTGAAGGGCAGAGATTAATGGAACTTGGGGGAGGCTGCAGTGACAGGATTTGGGGAAGAGAAGAGACGAACCGAACGACCAGAGAAAAACGACCAGTCGATGCACTTGACAAAGAATCAAGGGGGAAGCAGAAGAAAATGGTAGGGCTCAGGTACATGAGCATGAAAAGCGCCGTTTGTGCTTTTGTACCTACTTAAATTGTGCTTTGTGCCTCCTTAAACCAGAGGCAAAATTGCCTCGGGACAGGTCTATGCCATAAAGTTGTGCAGGCCTACTCACACTAGTCAGACATACAAAGGGATATGACTTGCAACAGAGGTTAAAACCGAGCTACGCTACCAAACACAGCGAATGTTCACAGTTACGCAGTCAAAACTACACTTTCACCAGTGCAGGCAGTATCGTTCAGACAAAGATAAGCCACGCTGGCAAAAGCATAGTTTTGCTGATGTAAATTTTATCGGGTGTAGATATACCTCTGCTGCAGCATACAGGGGTGTAACTACACCATTAGAGCTCTTTGCTTGTCAAAACAGCCATGCTGTATTAGCAGATTGTCCGTAACGGGCATGATTAAGACAGGTAAAAGGAATTCTTCTACTGACATAATAAAATGACTTCCACAACAACAAGCAAAAACTGTCAGCAGAGGGTTTCTCCTGGCAGAAAAAGATAGCTTTGTGGACCAGAAGGGCGTAAGATAGGGACGTGTTTTAGATCATTTCTGGAGCTTTCACGTAAGAAAATACTTGCTTCTATGAAAAGAAAACTCAATACTTGTAGAGTGTCTGAATATTAGGAAAATGTGGATAAGAGCATTTAAGTCCTCATATTGACACTTTTACCCTCATTTATCATTCAACATTCAACATTCACTTATCTTCATTTTTAAATAAAGGATTCTTGAGAAGAAAGTATTCTCAATGCATTTTTCTGCATCCCTGCCTTCAACTTATATAATAGGTAGCATGTTCCATAGTCTTGTTTCCTCCTGTGCAAGACAAAGAAGGTGAAAACTCTCTTAATGAGCAACTAGAGAGGAAAGATTTGGTAGGCAGGGTAGATGTGCTACTAAACTTTTTTTTTTTCCTTTTCAATCTCCGAATTTCAATTTGGTGGTCAGATAGGACTGTGCTCTATCTAAAATGAAACTTGAAAAGGAAAAAAACCCCAAACCACTATTATTAAAATGAGCGTAAGAGAGCTGTTACCTGAAATGATTCACTGAATGGAAATCTCGACTCTTGAAACAAATGTTTTCTAAGAACAGGGCACAGACATCAGCCTCTTCCTCAAAAGAACTCCGAGTCACTAGAAAGGGCAGAAAACCTTTAAACTCCTAATTTTCAGCTTGCAACCAGTGGCTCATGTGCTTATAGCAAAGGATTAAAGTCTATGAAAACATTCTGAAACAGTCATGCAATATTTTTCCTGCAACCTCTTGTGAACTGATAATAGATTGCTATGCCTCCCTAAACTCAAACTCACTGGTGGAACAATCTTCTCAGCTATTAATTTTGATTAAATGGCAACTGCAAATAAGATTTTCTCTAATAATTTTCAGAACAATCTTAGGTACTCACTTCATATAGACCTTCTGCGTTCGTTTCATTAAGCTGTCTGTTGTACTCTATGTCCTTTCCCTCTCAGAAGTGGCAGAAGGTAATTCTTAGAGTGCAAATGAGCAGCCTGAGTAGTTCAGGAAAATGATTTAAAAAATGATCAAATGCAAAGAAACCAACAAGCAAGGAAAGGCCTGAGGGTGGAGCCTAGCGTCACTAGAATAAGAATTATACAGAAGACAATCCAAGAGAAGGGCTGAGGAGAACGCTGCTAAGGTGCCCAGTAGCACAGTGGACTGGAGCACTGGCTTCCTGCCTCTAGAGATTTGGATGCAAAGCCTGACTTAAATACACATAAAATTGAATGTGATGAATTCACCTTGAAGCCCTCTGAGCAGTGGTCCACATGTAAAAATACCATCTGTTGAAGGACACCAATGTCCTCCATAATTATTTATCCCCGTACACGTAGACACATGCTAAATAAGGCTAGAAAGTTGCATGAAAGGTCTCTCTGACTGAACAGTAAGCTTGCTTTTGTTTCCTGTTCATTTTTACCTGGTATTTATAGGAGCTTTGCTATGGTTATAGTTATATGCAATACAGAACTGAGTAGCGAATACTCTCCTAAGTGACATGAAATTCTGAACTGTGGTTTCTGCTGTAAGTGGGGATGATTCACCTCAGAAGATCTAGCCAGTCGTTCTCCGGGCACAGACTTAATCAGTAAAAATCCTGCCTGATGTTTTTGTGTTAGCTGTTAAACCCCTGATCCATCAGCCAATGGACAAGATTCACCACAGTCCGCACATCCGCAGATGATGTTTCTGGTCTAGACTCCAGGTTACTGACACAGCAAAAGAGGGGAAATGTTCCCTGTGCCTACTTGCATGCGGTGATTCAGTAGAGCTGGTGTCATTAGTCCTGTCCTATGGTGAACACCACATTACCCAGCCACACTGGAAAAGAATGAGCAGGCTCAGATTTCCTATCTGGAAACGGACAGCTCTTGTAAAACTTGGTACTCGGATAATATTGCACGTAAATAGGAACTGCAGCAAAATCTTGTGACAGCAAATTGGCGCTAGCCATAAAAATGGAGAGTTTTGGAGAGCTGGGACAACAGATGAATGCAGAGAAAGTAAGATGAGAGTGGTGTATAATAGTTCAGTATACAACAGTTTGGTAACACAGAAACTAATAGAGACCGCTTCTGGCATGATTTTGGGCTAGTGCTGACTGCAGAGAACTGCTGTACAGCTGGAGTACTCGTGTGAAAATGTTAGCAGCATATGTAATAAAAACCACTGAACTGGAATTATACAGAAAAAAGTTATTATTGAAACACAGCTGTACTTTGAACAAAGCGTTGAGGAATTTAAAAGACAATGATTTGCCAAAGGGAACAGGATAAACTTATCTCAGCCAGAGAGCCACAACCAGTTCCTGTGGCTGCTCCCCACCACTGAGAGCAAGCCCCTTTTGCCTGCAGTAATGAAATGGGGACCAAAACCTTCAATTACATGGTATGCTCCACATCAGTTTCTATAAATTGATGTCCTTTCTGTGTATGAACTAAAAACACGTCAAGTGTCTTGCAACTTTTTTCATCCTCTTTATCATTGCTATCACTCTTATCATATGAAAGTTGATCCCAGGAGAACTGTAATTATTCAGCTAGCAGCTAGTGGTGATAACATCAAAGCAAAAGTATGTTTATAGGGTTAATGCATGATTATTTTAGCATCCCAAAGGCTTTGGACTGCCATACCATCCAATTATCCCAGGGCTATGGGAGAAGAGGGAACTTCATGGAATTAGGAGGGCCTAAACTAAGCTGTCAGGATCAGTAGAACACATCACGTCACAATTCACACTGCCAGCTGTTTTCCCCCAAATTTTGCAGAACATAAGACTACACCTTTTTTAGACTTTAGAAAATGAAAAAAATCTGTTGAAAATCAGACTATAGAATTAGTAACTACATTTTAGTTTTTAAATAGAAAAACCATGACATTTGCCAGACATCATAAATGTACGTATCAGATTCACCACATCTGAATGAGCAAGAGATCCATTAATTCATATGCTCTGCTTCGACTAGGAACCAATACTTCATCTGTATTCCATAAATTAAAAAAAAAAGGCAGGTTATTTTTTTCCATTTAGGATGCCTGTAGTTAGATATTTGATTCTGTACTTTCTAGGCGCCTACATAGGCTGATTTTCAGAGACGTTGAGCACGTTCATTGCTTCTATGGCTGCTGAGCAACCCTGAAACTTAAGCACGTGAGTATGAATTAGATGCCAAACTACAGTCATTCCATTTTAAAAATTAATAGCATAATGCATATATCTAGTTGTGTGATCTCTGATGAAAATGGGATGAAAATGAATGGAAACACTTTTCTGCATTTCCGGTAACTGTCCAAACTACTGGGATATTGAATGAGTCACCTTTGACTCAATAAAACCTCCCAAGAAGGGCTTAATCAGCACTCAAACATTTAAGTGAAAAATTTGGGATGTAAAAGTAAAAATCCATTTCAGAAATTTGTGGAAAAATTCCAGAGCAAATCTACTTACCAATAATCTGTTCTCTGAATAATACCAGGAAGTTAGTTTAAAAGTGAAACTCGGCAAGAAATATTCATTTAGAATCCTCTACAGTTTGTAAAATGTGCTGCAGCATGTTGAAACTCTTGAAAAACTGTTACTAAGAAAACAAGTTAAATTCTTCCCAATGAATTCTAAACAGTTGGGAAAAGTGGTAGAGGCCACTGTGATTAAAGGGAGTTAGGAAGGTTGCTATGAACACAAAAGAAACGGCTCTCAGGAATACAAATAATATCATGAAGAAATAGGTTGAACTTTAAAGAAGACTGACATAAGTTAAGAGCTGTTTCTATAGATAATTTGAAAATGTATATGATTAGTAAGGTTTTCTTTGATTATCAGGCACCCATAAAAGGGATTTGGAAACAGGATAACAAAATGATCTCCTAAAAAGATATTCTGCTATAGCCTTTATGCATGAAAAATGAGAGGATGGAGTCAGCTATCCATGAATGGAATACAGTTTCCTGGTACAGTGGGAAGGAGTTAGTGTGCAGATAACAGCAAAAAGAGCTGTTAAAAATATTGCGTATAAAAAATGCCAGATAACAGAGATCCACTTGTAAATGTGACCTGCAAACATCTTTAAACAATCCAGTAATATTAGAAGATGTTTGCCAAGTGCTTCTGAATATCACAAGGTTCTATGAATTATTAACTCGAACATTAAATAGCCATGCGTTTTGTGACTTTACAGAATTCCGGTGATCTGCTCTTAGCGATGATCCTGCATGCTCTCTGCTGGTCATGTCTCATCCATAAACCCTTTCTGCAGACTTCAGAGGGCCCACAGTTAGAAAGATAAATGTTGTCTTATTACAATGCTTTCCATTCTTCGGGGCCTATTTTTCATTGCAGCATTTTATTTATCATTTGGCATTCACATTAACTCTCCAAAGCAAAACTTCTGATCCCATTACGTGGACACACTGCTCCATTGTAGGAATATACAGAATTATAGTATCACCCACACAGTGCTTTCTGGGACATTCTTTGGAAAACGGGTGTCTGACCCAGTGCAAGGCTGTTACAGGACCCGGGGACAAAATGGTGTAAGGATGAAAAGGCTCAGCTTCAGATTAATGAAATGTACAACATATACAACTATTGCGCAGCTTATATAGCCTGTCGCTTTGGTGGAAAATTTTTCATTTTCGGGGATGAATCGGAGGAGGGTGAAGATGCAATGCAATTGCTTTCCTCCCCCCCTTCAGAACCAACCTGACCCTAAATCCGTATGTGCATTTCAGTTACTTTAAAAACAAAATTAAAACTATCCGTTAGTAGATTGAGATACCAGATTAAGGAACAGTGCCTCTGGTATCAAAGTTGGGTACACGATTCAGTGCGGTGAATTATTATTTTTCTTAAATTGGAAGGATTGTCATTCCAAGTCACTTTGAGTTTCTCATAAAACAAACTCAATGTCATGCTGGGCATATTCATCAGCAAGAAAATAAGGCAGTGTAACTGACCGGTCTAAATGCTTATAAAACTGTTCCTGAATTATCCAATGTTTGCTACATCCTCCAAGACTAGTTTCTGAGGCCTGCTCTGAGAAAATATGAAGTTACAGAAATGCTGATATACCCAACCGTAAGGAATTCCAGAACTGTGTAATTCACCTACTATCAGTTTTCTGTAAAATATTGCAAGATACACAGTAGCACTTAGCAATAAAATAACAACACTTAAATGATTAGAAACCACCCTGATTTCAGAGAACGAAGAAAGAGATACTGTGCGTACAATATTTACTACCTCCTTTAAGTATAGACTGTCTTGAGGTTAATAACTGTTTAAAAGAGAAACTCCTTTTTTTTTTTTTCCCCTATTGCAAATAACTTCTGGCAGGATCCTGACAAGATCTTAAGAAGACCACAGTAATGATACCACACTGCACAAACATTTTCTTATCTAAGATGCTATTCCACCCTAGCCAGGCTGAAGAGTAGAAGATGCTAACCTTCAAAAAAGTTTTTCTGCTTTGTGTATGCTAATATGGTGTTGGAGAACTCCCCACACAGTGACAGTGGTATATAATACTTCTGCAACAGCTATTGCTGTCTAATTTCATGTCATGTCCTTCACCAAGAATCTTAAATCACTTTACAGTAAAAAGGACCGTTTTGTGAGCGCCATTGCACAGCTGAAGGAACTGAGGCAGTGAGAGGGGAACTAATCAGCCAGATGGAGAAAGGCCAGGAACAGGAGCCCCCTCTCCTAGCTCCAGGCCTGCTTGTATCAACAGCGTGCACTTCAGTGCGTTAAATAGAATAGGCTCTCATTAAACGAGGAAGAGAGGTGTCAGCTGCATAACCATGTTTAAAGAAAAAGTTTTAGAAATTGCAGAAATCACATCACTGACTGATACAATTCTACTTTTACAGCTTTTGAATGCAAACCAGCCTGTAGCTGGACCTCTGCTCTATGCGCACCAGTAATAAAAAAAATAATCCGCTGGTCCTTGGCCACTCAGGAACAGACACAGAAATAAATACAGGGAGTGATGGATTGATGCTTTTATGAAGGCAAGCTGTGGGTTGAAGAATGCAGAGGAAAAAAGCAGAGGGTCAGAACATAGAGCAGGAGGCAAGAGGAGGGAAGGTTTAGGGGAAGGATTTTGCCTTGTCCAGTGCTTTTTTGTGAGGTCGCTCCTGGCCCTAACTTTTAGGGTGAAAAGGCCCTGTGACACAGCAGAGCTGGTGTGCGTTTGTCACGCAGAGAAATAATTTGAGGAGGGTGTACAGGTGTTTCCTGTGTTGCAAGAGTCATCCCTACAGAGACTTTTGTTCTCTATTACCCAAGACTTCAAAGAAAATACCAAGACGGATGTGTAAATGGTCCTGCCAATACCAGGATCCACCATCTATTCTCTACTTACCAAAGCAGACGCAGACACAGCTCCTGGGAAAGCCTAGGAGGAAGCACCATCAACAGCAGCTCTTCAGAACAGCCCTACATGTAAAGAAGATTCTTCCTTTACCATTCCCTGCTGGGTAGCATCCCCAGTGACTCATGTGCATTTCTAGAGTTGGGCCCTACATGTTTATAACACAATATGTACATTTCTCTCACTATCCTGATTTTTCTTATATTCTTGCGCTGCTGACCAGCTGTACGGGAAGGCCCTTACCCTTTAGCAAAATCTCTTTTTTAGTCTGAACTGGTATGCTTCAAACCCAGTTCCCCTTGCTCTAACATGATGCTACTGTTTGTTTGCGTCGTCTTTTGTGTTAGGAAGCATCTATTCTGAAAAATGACATTTCTGATTTCTTCTAAGTCCTATTTTACATTTTTGTGCCACTCAGTTCTGATTTGTCAGAGCAAGCTGTATACAATGAGACTAGGTTTTTCAGAGGTGCTGAATAACCCATTTTGACCTGAAGCACTTTGCTACACATCAAAAAACGGGGTGCTGAAAAGCAGTGAGAAATCTGCCCTTGGAAAGGGGGAACGATACAGGAAGCTAATGTGCTTTCCTCCTCAGACCTCCAGTGCAGAGCAAGCGCTGCCAGGTGGCTGCAGAGGAGCTGATCTGTCAGGCACTCTGACTGTGCCCTGGGCTTGGGCGGGAGGACCCATGCACAGCCCTGTGACCTGAAGCACAGCCCTTTTGCAGGAGAGAAAAGAGTACAGCCTTGGGCAATGAAACCTAATTTCACTCCAAGGGGTTCTAGTTAATGGGAACGCAGAGAAAGCAGGATTATACCACAGTCACTGTTTCCAATGAAGTACAAAACGCCTGCATCTCCCATGGTCCAGTCACTGCATAGCCTCTCCCGTGGGTGTTGGCTGAATTACAGTGAATTAAGATAAGGGGAGCTGGCTGGGTAATTAAGACTTTTATATGCATGTTTTGAAACAGGATCCAGTAAATTCACGGCTAAAATTTTTAAAAAATAGGGTAGGTTAAGCATTTTAAGTCCACCATGTTCTTACTTGCAAGACGCAAATGTTCCGAGCTCCTTCTGAAGCATCTCACTGGAAAAGGGGCTATAAATCATAAAATACCTGACTCCAATTGTTTGGGACACTACAAAAACCAGGGAAATGTGTTTAATGAACATTCTTCTTGTTCAAAGCATTTCAGTAGTTCGGCTCTGATATTGTTTCAAAACTGTTTTCTCAAGGCCCTCCAGCACATGGCGTTACGAAAAAAGTTGTCAGACTGGTTTTAACACATCTTTTCAGTACTGATAAGCAAAAGTTCACTGAAATAATTCTCAATAAGATACCTGTGGAATATACCTTTCTTAAGGCTTTCTTGTTGAATTCAAGCTTTAAGGAGACCTGTTGCATCCTAAGCTTAACGAGCCTCTTTCAAAGTTATTAGAAAAGTACAGGGATGTGTCACATACTGTGCTGAAGAGAGTCTATGTCACATCCTGTTAACCGTGTCTGCTTTTAAACCTGTTTTGTAAGTACAGTGAGTGGCTGACAGTCTCCAGCTGCAAACAGCTTTGAAACTATCTGCGCGAGTTTCAAAAGCAAGCCAGACGCTACTGTACTTTGGTTGCTAAAGGTAAAACACTCAATAAATAGCATGTTTTTCTCAATGAAGCAAACGGTTTAATCTTGAGACTACTTTGCTTAAGAATGCCATCATTAAAATGGTAATGGGCTTTGAGGTCCCTATTCAGCATGGTATGGCATCATACCTTTGCTGCTATTGTTTCATCCTGTTTACAGAAAAGCTTCTGCAATTCAGCCTGGGAAGAACAAGATATTAACTAAGGAAATAAATCTCCAAAATAGCATGTGGCTAAATCTTTAAATCTATCTTAGTAGCGCCCAATCTATCCTCTCCCTGAAGCCACTCAGCCACTTTAGTAGGATGCAAAATAGTTCCCCTGCAAGGTGGAAACAAGATGAGCTAATAACTTCTTGTAAATTATTATTATCTATGTTGGAAATGCTGGTTTTGAAAGCCAAAACATGATAAAATTACTCAGAAAAGAAGTATTTTACTAAACCATGCACACTAGCCTGCTAACATGATTTGGTAAAACTTTATACATCTTTTTTCTCTCTAATAACCAGGGGACTCAACTGAACACAGCTAGAAAAAGCCCTATTTAAGTAGGAGTTTTTTTCTTCCTAATTTTCCAGCGTGCAAGTTAAAGCAAAAACAAAGCAAAAATACTTTTGCAGATGGACTCAGGTATCAGACCTGGAACTTTTCCATGTTTCCTTTTCCATACTTTTGCATTAACTAGCCTCTCACTGCAGAGTAGGCCCGTGCCCAAAGCTTGGCAGTAAAGGACTAGTCTGGGATGCCACAATCAACTCCTGTTCAAAGCAGTCACAGGTTGTTAGTCTAATTCTCCGTTATACCTAAGCTGTGCTTCGTGTCTTGTCATATTATCTGGTCCTTCTGGGGACCCCTAAGACATCGCTACAGATTTAGAGCGGCGCCAAGGTCCCTGCCATTTACCCTTGAATTGAAAGGCCTTTGCCAGAGCCAAGAATAACTAGAAAGCAGCAACTTTCTGGCCACACCTCCTTCCTCACATCATCCCTACAGAAAGGGGTGGGGGGAATAGGTAGGAAACACCACGCTCCTACACCGAGCACAGGAGGATCGCCTCGTGACTGTTTCCATAAGGCTTAACATGCCCTTCGCTTGTCCAGAGGGGCATAAAAAGGGCCCAGCCTAACAATGAAATCAGACCCTCCCTGCCAGTAAGTGAAGGAATGGTTGCTAACACAAGTGCTTCTTCTCCGTAATGTTTAGTTTTCCCAGCTCACTGGGTTGCCTCAACACACATGGAAATATGCTGATAATAGGTGGGACCATCAAGACTTTCTGTGGCAATCCCGGAAGAGGAAGCTTTCTAACCTGGCATTTGCACCCGATAATGAGAGAGACTTGTGGGATCCCCCTGTCCAGATCTGCAAGACTGCACGGCGGCAGAGGCCTGTGCAAGCAGATGGCATGAAAGACTGTGTCTGCTGACTTCTGCATTGCCAGGAGAGTCAACAAAACCAAGTAATGTTGTTCCACAAAAAATAAGCATGACATACCTAAGCAATTATTGATCTTAAAACTGTGGATAAAGACTGTCTAAATATTTTCCATTACTGGAGGCAGTGGGTTACATTCATGTATGAGGCATTACCCAGGACCTCCACTGAGTTCTTTTTAAGAAACACCTTGTGGCCCACAGCACTGAAACCATTATTAGTTTCTACTTTTTTCTTAAAACAGGAGTAAAGGTACAATAGATTAGCTATATTTCACCACAATTTGATTACGTCCATGTAACTTTTATTATTAAATTTAGCTTTTAGTAGCAAATGATTTGGGAAATCAACTTGACAAGTTATCTCACATAAAGAGCAGAAACAATAACACTCATTGTGCATCCTTGAATGTCCTTGAATTAAAGGGCATGGATGCTTTTAAACACTGAGTAGCTTTCAGAGATGAAAGAAGCTAAAGGGATGTTTATTTATAGTAATACCTCCTTGACAAATAATTCAAAGGAGTAAAAGGAATAGCTGCACAGTTTGCTCCAGTGACTTTTGTTCCCTTAATGAAATGTACACGCCTACCCTCATCCATCGACTGGATGCATACCTATCTGCTGCGTGGCCTGCAGTGACACACTCGGTGTGTCCCCTCACTCCTGATGCATCTGTGAGCCTGACAGCTCAGTTCTCCTCTGTCGATCCTCAGGCTGGGAGCAGAATCGGTCCCATGTACAGCAACTCATTTTTTCTTCAGTATACCAGTGCTTTAGAAAAAACACAACTCTGGAAGAAAACTAAAGAAGAAACAGATATATCACGGTATCTGTCTTCTGTGGGTTTTTTCAGTTCTTCATTCTAACTCTGAAAAGCGATTCCCCACCCCTGTGAATAAAGGTCTATTTCTCTGTAAGAGGAAGATGGAAATCAGACAATAAGAACTGGAGGGAACAGGGAGAAATGAGGCATCACTGGTCCTCAAGTTGAATATTTTTTGCTTGTTCTTTTAGTTTGTTTTCCACTTTGAAGGTATTTAGTTTGGGGATTTCCTATAGGAGCTGGGTTGACGAGTTCTCTCTTTTAATCTAAGTAACAATATTGAAAATTGTTCATCTAAAGTAACAATGCTGAAAAGAAGACGGATGCAAACTTAAGGTTTTGAGTCAGCGTTCACCTTCTTTCACACCCCTTAACTTTCAAAAATTCAGGCCATCAAACAAAAATTACTTGCATGCAAAAGGACTCCGCAGGGCTACTGCAGAGTTGTGGGTGAGCTCTGCACCTCACACTACATCAGTAAGGCAGTTTATTTCTATCTCTGTCTTCTTAGTAGTTTACAATACATAGGGGATAAATTCTGAGAGTTTTATTGCATCAGGAAATGTAAAAGTCGTGTACTTAAGTAATACAGTTTGTTGGGACGCTTTTTAAATGTTTCCTGACCTGACTGCGAGAGTTATCCAGCCTATACAGTTTCAGCTTCCTCCTCCTCCATTAGCAAGGCTCACCTATGATATTTACTGCATCATTGCATCCAAGCCAAACTTGGTTACTGTGGCAACTAAGTTTTTCTTCTCAAAGGGTCACAGGGAAACACATCCTTCAGGATTCCCTAGTAACCGTCAGCCGGTAGGAGTGGGGAACATCAACAGTGAAATGCCTGCTTTCCATCGCTAAGGCAGCGCCGCCTGTGCCTGCAACAAGGGGGGCAGAGTCTAGTTACATTCCTGACCCACTTTCACATCCCTCCCTCCTCCTCCTCCATCTCCTCCTCCCTCCCAGAGCACAGCAGCAACCAGCAGGGCAGCAGGAGCCTCCATTTAGCAAGCCTCACACACCCGCAGCCACCAAGCTGTGTGCTGCCTCCTAGCAAGCAGGACGAGCGCAGGTTTCCACAGCAGCATGCGGGGAACGGGAGGGGGAACCACAAACCTCCTAGAAAGGAGGTCTTCTCTCTTGCCGCCCTGCATGTGTGGCCATGGTGCTTCTGTCTTTTGTCCAGCGCTTTCACGCACCCACATCGAAGCATGCACCCGCATCAAACGCAGCCTAAGGCTGTCCCCCTTCCCTCCGCTCCCCGGCCGGCCAGCCATGCTTGGGCGAGCACTTCGCCTCCTCTCCCAACGCCCCTTCCGCCATCCCCTTGCCTCCGGATTAGCCTGGGTGCGCACGTCTGACCGTCCCGCTCCTCTCCTCGCCCACCTCCTTTATGTAATCCCACCGTTCCTCTCCCACTCTCACGCTCCCAGGGCTCGTCCCTTTCCCCAGATATTGCAAAATCCCCTCCCGCCTGCCAGCGCGGCGGGCAAGTAGGTGAGTAAGAGGAGGGAGCTCCTGCCTGGTTTTGCATCTCGGGGGCTGCTCATGGACGGTCTGTTACCCTGCGAGGGACACTCCCTTCCCCTCGGGCAGCTGAGAGGGATTTCACCCCACGCTGGGGGCAGCCATTAACCCCCACGCCTCGCTTCACCTCGCCTCGCCACCGGGGCTGCCCACGTCTCCCCGGCCTTGCGCCACGGGCAGCCACGGGCCTCGCCAGGCCACGGGAGGCCCCTGCCACTGGGGGAGGATGTGCAGACAAGCCGGGGGGGGGGGGGGCCCTGCTGCTTGCGGGGTGCGGATGAGGCCCGGGGGTTCATGTGCCACCCTGGGGGTACCAACATTTGGAGCGTGGCTGGGCCTCGCCAGGCCCAGGAGAGGGGCTGACACCCGGGGGGCAGACAAGGCCCGGCTGCAGGCCACGGCCTTACCTATCTCCCCTCAGGGCATGGGGCCACCCCTGAGGCAAGGAGAGGGTAAGGTGGCCTGCAGCACCCCCTGGTCCCTGAGCAGGTGCTGGGTTTCAGGGCTCCCTCGTCACCGGGACCTGGAGGGGGGCAGCTCCCCGATGAGGCGGGTGTGCAGGGCCCCAAGGGCAGGGGTGGGGGAAGCACCTCCCCGGGCCACGGGGGAGCCCTGCCACCGGAACATGCACCGGCCCACCCCGGTGGCCAGGAGAGATGTTAATGGCAGCTGGGGTTTTTTGTTGCATTTTTTTTTTGGTTCTGTTATTGCAAAATACCAGCTATGACCACAAGCAGGCTGCTCTCCAGCCGTGCTGTGGAGCCCACCCTGCGAGGGTGCCCGGGGACGTTCGTGCAGGATGGGGTTCGCACCGAGGAAGTGCTCCTGTCCCACGGCGTGAGATGCTCGCCGGCCTGGGACATGCGCTGCTGCTGGCCCGGCAGTCCCCGGGGAAAAAAAAGGAAAAAGAGTGGTCCACCCCCCACCATGGGGTGAAGGAGCCTCGATTTAAAATTATGACTTAGATTTCATGTGTTGCTTTCTCAGCCCGTGGGGTTTTTTTTTTTGGTGGTAGAAACAGGAATAAAAATAGCTGTTTAATTTCTGAACGCAAAAAGCGGCTGCTTAAAAAATTGTTCACTGTTCTTTGTGCTTGTATGGCTTAAAACCACCTGTTTTCAAGTTTGGGCTTGATACATATTTCTCATCCGTTCCTGTAAGCACTTCAGCACATGCTACACACATGCTTACATTTGTGGAGTCGGGGACCTGAATCTTCAATGTCACCCTAAATCTTTAGTGCTGTACCACTTTTACAAAACTAGTTGAGCAATAGATTAATAACGACTCAAAATAACATGACACGTAAGCAGTATATTATTTCCATCACGATGGAAAAGGCAGTTTTCCAGATACTCTAGATATATAAATGTGCATGTAGCAGAGTTCTAGATACTGAGTATATAGTACATTTGTATTTTTGAGGATTAAATTTGAACTAAATGTTCATACTTCTCATTTAACCAAATGTTTTACACATAAAAGGGACCTAAAACATACTCATTATTTACGTAAGCTTTAAATTAGCATGCACTGTCCTGTGTGCTGCCAGTACTAAGCTGGTAGCAGTACCTCAAGCATCTTTAAACCTTCCTCAGGTATTTCTGCCTCACAGTGAGTTAACGCCTATAGCTAGCCATGCACTAGGGAAGAGTTACACACCTGCAGGCGTGTTTGTAAGGACATGAGATTGTGCACAGATTATTTCACTCCCTGGTAATGTTTTTTAGGTCGAGTGAATACGCTTGGGCTTCCCTGCATCTGTTGTGACCACGACAGCAACCGCATGCCATGAAGTGCGCTTGTCAATGACAGACATTTAAGTGGAAATGAGCAAAGGAAAATTAGAAAAGAACTGGGAGAGACCACCAAGAAAATAATAAATGCAGAACAACAATAGTGATAGATGTAAAAACTACTAAATGAATTTTGAGTGCAGTATTTTTCATTGGGATAACCAAATCTTGTGGTTGAGATAAAACACACTTCTGAATAGGCAACTGTCCTGTAAATGCATTTTTCACCTCTTCAGAGCTTTTCAAGAAATTAAAAAGAACAGTGACTATTTGCAATTCTGTTTGATGGCTTATTATTAAAATAGTAGCATCCCTGTTCCTAACGTCAGAAGGCACGATTGAAACAAACTGCTGGGCTGTTTAATAAACGATTGTCAATGAGCAGCGTATGCCTTTCTCTAGAAAGGATTTTTACTTCTTACTAGGCTTCCAAAAATCCTATCCAAATCAGCAACTGCAAGATATTTCCAAGAAGACCTGTAGAGAAGAATGTATTGTCTGGATTTATTGCATAAAATACTGCTTTGCAGTACTTTATAGTGAAGATTTATTAATTAAACCTTGTTTGGGGAGCTATTTGTGATAGTTCCTAGAGGCAGCGGAGAAAGGGAGGAGAAATTGTATGATGCAAGTTGGTACAGACACTGAACCTCGCTGCAGTTGCTCAAGTTTAAAGGTGCTTTGCAGAGGTGTATTTTCTGCATTGCAAGGCAAGTTTTACGGTTAAATCTTTATCGTATCTGCTGTGGTAAAGATGATGGTTGTAATACCCTGGTCAAGCACTCTCCTTTGGTGAGTTCACGTTATGGATAAAGAGTGGTTTGCTACAGAACAGATACTGAAGTGTTGTTAGCAAAGCGATAAAGCAGATGCATATGCAGGAGGTTTCGAAAAGCTCGGAGGAGTGTGGCAGGGAGGCTGTCCCAGGCTCTCCTGGGCCGCTGGGACGGCACGAGGGAGCGCGCCGAAGGCAGGAGCTGGCGAGCAGCCCGGGACGGTTACTTACGATGGCCTTTATTCAGGCACCTACTGCAGCCATAAAAATAGGCCTGCGAGGGAATATCCCGGGAGAGCCTTTCCCAAACAGCGAGGTGAGCCTCAAGGTGCACCGCCATGAAGGGTGAGGTGTGGAGGGGCCCTGCTCTGATGGGAAGCCTGTGGAGGATCCTGAGGATGGTGAGGAGCAGGAGGAGCCAGGCCGCAGTGGGAATGGCTCTCCCTGCCTCTCCCCGCTTCCCTGCGGCCCTCAGCCATGCTGCAGGCCACAGGGCGATGGCCTGAGGGTTGGGGGTGAGACAGCGCGTCAGACATGGCACCCTTGGGGGGCATGGAAGGGAGAGGGAGAACAAGAGGCAAATAACCCTAAACAAACCCCTTTTTATAACGTTTATTTCAAAACTGACATTAGGTCCTGTCTTTCCTGCTCTCGAGGATTTTTTTTTTTTTAAAACCTTGCTGTAACTGCTGCTGATGTGGTAAAGCAGGTGAGGCCAGCAGCACACCCCCATTTGGGGTTGGCCTCACCTGGTTTGCCTTGCAGTGAGGCTGAAGCTGCTCCGCTTCACTGCTTTTTACCTCAGGATCGGTCAGAAATGTTACCTCAAGGTGCAAAAACTGCACCTCTTTGCACGGCAAAGGCAAGGCCTTGCTCTGCCTCAGCCATCTCTCTCGGTAATTGGAATTTCAGCAAGTACCTGCCTCTAAGATGAATGTTGTGCGGCATTCCCAGGCACGCCCCACCTCAAACGCCGGCATGATCTTCCTCTGGGCCCCAACACAGCATCAACAGCCTTTTCCCGCCTGGAGCAATGCGTGCCGGCTTCGGAGCAAGACTCGCCGCTCCGCGTGAGCTACTGATTCATGCCGCTCGCCCGTCAGCAAGCAGGGAGATGTCTGCCCCATCTCAGGGACTTTGCTGCGAGTAGTTACCCAAGCGAGGTTTGTGCTTGGAAAGAAGGTCTTTTTCTTTCTCCCCTGGCCCCGTTCTTGAAGATTTATCTGAGCGATTTATAAACTCTTCTTAATTGTAAAGATAATGTATTTAATACATACGTGCTTCCCGTAGCGCTGTGTGCGCTTTGAATGCTGTCTGCCTCTTGCCCTGTCTACGTTCACAGAAGGTACTCGTGCATATGGAAACAATCAGGCTACCCAAAAGACAACACACTTGATACTGCTAATTATACGGAGTAAACACCGCTGGGACTATAACCGCTCTCTAGATCTGAGTCAGTGTTTTGCTGCTGAGCTAAAGAAGAAAGTCCAATTATGTGCGCTCATATTATAGCCAGCGAAGTCCCTGCTGCACATATTGCCGATTTCTGTACATGCTACACGGCGGAGAGCCAAGGAATTGTCGCACAAACAGGATTTTATAACCAGTGTTATTTAAGGATGGGCAAACTCTGAAGCTCCAAAAGCCAATGATTCTAGCGCACTTTCAATTAATTTTTATTGTCAAGCTGTATTTCAGGGTACTAAAGACCTCTTGCGATGACAAGGAGGACTGTGTGGGAACAGGCAGGAATACAGTATGCATTGTTTTTCTCTCTGATTTATAGATCAGTGAATAACCTATCTGGATGACAAGTTACTTCTTTCCTCTCATGTTAGATGGAATTCATCTCTCCGTGGAGCTCCCCCCAGAAAAGGCATTTTAGTAATATAAATACAGTATCAGGCACCATATTGCACAAATGGTACATTTGAGCCCCTGCACAGAATTAAATATCACCCTTTCTGTACTAAGGATGTCTGTAATACTTGTGTTGTTAAGACAATCTTACAATAGCCTGATACAGAAATCACTGAATGGAGTTAAAAGTATTAACTACATCTTAATGACTTACAGAAGGAACTTCTGCAGGATACTGTTTTCTAAAACACAAGTACCTGCTGAAGTCTACATGCCGTAAGTTTCAAAGTCTGGATTAAAGCAGGCTGTGCATGAGCAATCGAAGTGATAAAGCCTGGCCTCATATGATGAGCATCAGGTTCACCACCTCAGCTCCCTCCCTGGCCCTCTGAAACCATAGGCCAGAGTCATGTCTTGGCTAACCCGCAGCACTGGCTGGCAGCTGGGTTTTGCCTGCCTTTCTCCTTGCAGAGGACATGAGTTTGAGTTTCTACCCAGACACTGGCTGATTTAGAGGGACATGCTATGTTTGAGACTCTTTCAGATTTGACTGAGATTGGAAAGCAGATTTGAAAGGGATTACAGGAAGACCGAGGGACAGAGCAATTGCATAAACCCAATTTCCTTAGGAAACCTAAGGAAAAAAAAAAAAAACAGCCTAATCCAAACCAAAACACACTCTTTGGAAAGTATTGGTAGAGCTGGGCCTCTGTCAGGTGTCCTGCTCTAGCTTGCAGCTGAGCAAGGCGGCTGCTCCAGTCGGCTCCTTCTCCGCTGCCCCAGGTTACTGCTTCATCGGCTGCGCTGATTCAGCTGTTTGTGTAGCTGCCCTTTAAGCCAGTTCTGTGAAATGATCCACTTGAAAGAAAAGACGTGCTTTTCAGGGAGGATGTGTGGTGGGTTTTTTTTTAACCCAAAGGTCCTTAAAAAAATCTTTAGAGCTCAGCTACACAAACACTTGATTCGGTGTCATGGGACAGCAGGTGTAAATGTCTCCGTGGATGTGTGAGGGATGAGGGGGAGCTACACCATGGGGCTCTGCTTCAGTCTGAACAGATGTACGTCTGTAACCTGAAGTGGCAAAAACAGTGTTACATCTGTTCTGGTGTTCCTACTCTTCTCAAGTCTGCCAAGACCAGCACACGACCTTACGCCTGCCTCCGCAGTGTGTGCAACTACTGGGTGCTCGCTCTGTGGTCGGCTGCCATCCTCACCGCAGGGTACCGGCCACAGCACAATGGCTTCCTTTGGACCCACCAGTTTTGGCAGACCTAGCCTACACTGATTTTTGCCAGTTAAGGTATATCATACCAATTTGAGAATTTAAATAATGGCAAAGCTATGCCCGCACCATTTAAAATGTTAGCCAAGCCTAATGCATTAGCACCAGGCTTATCTCCATGTGAAAGCTGGCACGTGACAAGCCAGAGCATGAACTTCTTGGACACTGTCACCCTGCACTTAGGCCATAGATGTTCCTGTAGGCTGTGGCAGAAGTTACCGTCTCCAGCTTTTCCCTGGCACGGGAGGTTCCTGCTGCTTCAGATCCAGGGAGTAGGCTGTGGGGTGACCGCTTCCCGTCTTGCATTGGGTGGTAGCTCATAATGTTGAAATACTAGGCCTCTGCTAACCTACCTCATTGAGACTGAAAAAATGTGAGAAGCATTCAAGCACAGTTCAGCAAAGCAGACCTGAAGGGATGGCAACCACAGGCTGGGAGGATAGGGAGGATAGCCTTTTCCACCAGCACCTTAGCTTGGGAGGATGCATGTCTGTAGCCCAGCCCCCTGTGTGGACGTTGTTAGATTATCTCTAGAGAGTTTATTGCAGAGAGACCTGCTGCTTATTTCTAGCATGAAACCACACAGCTCCTCCTTTGGGCTGGCATCGTGCACCAAGTAATGGGGGCAGCTACTCAGATCGTCCGTGTCTGCTTAAAATGGGTAGACATAATCTTTGTGTGTGCTAAGTGGGAGGTAGCTCACCCCTCCTTGAAATGCAGGTAAGCTACTTCATTGCTGATTACAAGCCAAGAGCATCTTCATGGGGAAGTTTTCTGCTGAAACCAAAGTGAAACTTTACCCTTGGCTTTCTTATTGCTACCTCCTGAGTCACCACATCCTTCTCTTGTCACTGTCAACTTTCAGTTTAGAAAGTGGCAACAAGCTACGGTATTCAGCTGTAAGTGAGAAGTGGGTCTCTCTCTGTTTGCGGGGAAGGGATGAATTTATGGAGGGGTTAAAATTTCCTCTTTGAAAGCAGCGAACACCGAAGGGTCCACCTGGGGAGAACGTTTCTGGCATGCTGCAATTTGACGTTGCTTCCCTACGTTTCTTGTGGAGACAAGCCCCAAGGAATCTGAAGACTTGGCTTATTTTCCTGATCCTGCAACAGATTTCCTGTCTTGCCCAGCCATGGGCAAATCCTTTAGGTTCACACTTTCAAGCACGGGCTTTAATTTTAGCCCTGTAGCTTGAGATACTCAGAATCTGTCTTGCACATGTATTAATCACATTTCTAGCCAAAATTAACAGAAGCTGCCCGTAGACAGAAGTGCACTCAAAATTAGATGCTACTCAGAAAAAACAGGGCCAGCTCTGTCTTACTCAGCTTGCTTATATGTTCAGTGGAGATGATAACACCTGTCCAGCTGGGGAGACATCAGGCTAAATTAAGTAATGTTTGGAAAGCATGTGAAGCAATTAATTTTTTTTTTTTTTGGTAGCATTATTTACAAATGTAAAGGAGAAGAGCTCTTTCAGCATTGTTTCTCTTGTTTTGGTCTTTATGGGATTCAAATAAGGATAAGCATTACCTCCTTCAACAGCAAGCTCAGCTAAACGTTGCATGCCCGTAAAGAATTTGGTTTTGCTTGGAAGGATTAGGGCATGAGATTTTGGTTCCTCTCACTTGTTTATGAGCACGAATTTGCTACTCATAAATCACTGCAGGTCAGAACATTGCTGTTCCCTTAGCACATGGTAAGAGAGCACAGAATCACTCTTTAATGTTGTGCAATTGGACAGGATTTGGCTTGTCCTGATTTTGTGTTTGGAGAACTCAGGCTGCCCTTTGTGCTTGATGTTTTACCTCTTTTTCTCTTGAAGGTCCAGCGGAGAAATCCGACTGGGCGCGTTTGCATCACTCACTCACTGCCTGCTCTTTGTCTGTGTTCAGTGTTTCGCTGAAATTAAAGCAGAGCTTCCTTCTCTTTTGCTCTCCGTGGGATTTCCCAGTGTTTCACCAGGCTGCAGTCTGATGAACTCTTCAAACTGACACTGATGCTGAAAGAAGCAGCTGTATTTTCTCTATACCTGTTCCCTTGTATCTAGTCCAGGGTGCCTGTGGACTAGAGGTAAGGTGGACCAGAGCAGGGAAGCAATCTGACTCAGAAAATAACCATTTCTGGGTTTTAATCAGCTTAGTTTTGTGCGGTTCAGTTTCACCACAGAGCTGAGCAGCGGGGCAAGAGCAGGAGTTGCAGAGAGAGGGAGTCAAGGCCTGATCCTTCAGGTGGCCTTGCGTGGTGGTGTTTGCAGAAACGCACTCTTACTATTTGCCACCCTGTGTCTCTTCATCTCTCTTAGTGCCACTATCTCTTGGTGGCGGGGGGCGGTGGCAATAAGCTCGCGTTACTCAGTAGCCAGCAGGCAATCGGGATACAGACCCTTATTGTGCCTTTCTGATCCGAAGGCTATCCCCCCACCCCTTTCCATTCTTTGGTTTACTTGGTAGAGCTACCCTGATTCACAGAAGGTAACAATCTGTTTGAGAAGAAATAATTAGGGCCACAGAAGTTGTTGACATTCTTATTTTCATATTTTCCAATGGCATAACGGGTACTCCAGTCCAACTTGTCCTTTTGTGTTCTCCATCCGAGGCACTCCTCTCAGATGCAAAGACCCCGTGAGGATGGGGGCAGAACAGTGGCCCTCCCAAAGATTTTGAACCAAGAGACCGCTAACGACACTTCGCATTTCTCACAGCCCATGATGCGGCTGCTGAGCAGGCTATTAATTATGCAGTGAATATGCATGCTGCATTTCACTGCTCAGACCAGGCAGGCTCCCCGGGCCAGCTGCGGGCCGCTTCCCATGCCCCCTGAGCCCAGAGGGCTGGCAATTGCCGGGACGAGCCGTAGAGCCTGGGGAGGACAGACTGCGGTTGCAGGGGGCCATCAGAACAGCTCGGGTGTCTTTTCCAGGAAATCGAGTGCACGGTTCCTGCTTCTTCTTTCTCTGTGGTCTTTCGGAGTTCAGCTTAAATCAGATCCTGAAAACAGCATCCTGCTGCGGAAGAGCCAATGGCCCTAGAAACAGATTCCTACTATAAAAAATCCTACAGGAGCCAGATGCCCCCGACCCTGACAAAGATTGATCAAGTGGCTGGTCGTATCACCTTTCACTTCGCTTTGGCAAGGGGGGAAGCACAGGATGATGGAAAGTTTTCAGGTGGAGTTGTATTTAAGTTTTTTGTTTGTTTGTTTGAAGTGCTGCAGATGGGAAAGAGTCATTCTACACAATGCAGTGCCAGCACAGAGACAGAAAAAGAAAGGAGGATGATAGGTACTGAGGAGCAGTCATTCCTGAATGCAGCGTGCTACAGATTTATGCCTTGTGAGAAGTCGGATTAGACCATCACCGTGGAAAGCAGGTCTACTAAGTGTGTCTCCCTTGTGTACAGGAGGCTCTGCAACAAGTCTCCCAGGGCAGGGTGACCCTCTGGGCAGAGAACCGCTTTGGAGACGGGAGAAGGGGGAGAGAGAGATGCTCCACCGCGCTGCCAGCCTTCGCGGAACCGCCACGCTAGGCCTCCCTGCGGGTCTTTTTGCAGCTGAGGAGGGGTGCTGGTTCATCGGCGGGCCTGACTGCTTCCGACCTGCAGCGGTGAGCCACGACGCTTCCCTCCAGCACCGCCTGGGCCATCGCAGAGGTCACTCGCGCCCATTCCAGGGCCGCTCTGGCAGGATCGGGCCCGGGCCCCGCAAGGCCGCGCCGCGGGCGGACGGCTCCCTGCGCGCCACCAGGGGGCGCTGCGCCGCGCGCCGCGCCGGGCGGGGGCCGGGCCGGGCCGGGCCGGGCCTTCAGCGCCCCCCCCTCCAGCCCCAGCGGCCCCGCCGCCGGCTGGCAGGGCCCGCTCGCCCCCGCCGCCGCCTGCCCTCGGGGGTTTGCTGGGCCGGGCCGGGCCGGCAGGCCGGCCCTCTCTCTGTCGGGTGCACCTCGGCTGCCCGTGAGGAAAATACGGCTTGTGGCCGCATTGCTCTGCAGGGGGAAGAATGTCGACGCGGCAGATACGGCGGTTGTGGCATCTCGGGGGTGCGCGTGTCGGCGATAACGTCCGAGGGAGCCAGCCTGGCTGTTCTGAAGGGTCACTCTATTAACTTCGCACTCTTCGGCGGAGTCACCAGACATCACTTAAGACAAGAGGTTTAAGACAAAACCGGAGAGAGCATCAGCCTGGGAATCACATCCCCTTGCTCATCTCCTGTGCTCGGAGGCGTTTGACCCTTCCTCCTCGCCCCATCGGCTGCGCGCTGTCTGTTGTGACTGGTGTCCCACGGCCCTGGGGTTGTTGCACAGAACATTCCTTATAAAGACATCCCTTGGCACAAAGACGGTCCCTGGGAGCAGGAGCCGAGGTTGAAATGAAACCTTCTTGGAATAAGTAAATACCAGGGGGTTATTTCCTATTAAGCTAGCAGATAGTTTGCTCATTTTGCTGCAGTTTGCGGTGTCCGACCAGATACGGGTGGATACTTCTTGTCTTCCTTCCTCTTTATATTTCCAGTCTGGGAAAGAGCAAAAAAGTTAGTGAAAAGAGTAACATCTGTGAGAGAGAGAGAGAGAAAAGGATGAGGCGGGCTGGCCAGGCAGCCAGCCTCAGGAGATGGTAACACAGAAGAGCTATTCATTCTGAAAGCCAGTTGCTCCTCGCCCTGCTAGATTATAAATTGGACACCTTACTAAGAGCTGATCCTCCAGCAGCCCCACCCAGGGCTGTGCTCATGCTCTAAACCAGTGGAACGTAATCCCATTTCACTACTGATGCCTGTTACTGGATAAGCACATGTGCAAGCAGGGCAGAGGATACTGGGCAGAAAGAAGCAGCACCCTGGCCGTTTTCTTAATTGTCAGTTTAAGAAAAGAAGATAGAGTTTGGGGAGAGAATGGGGAGGAGGTTGGTTTGCACTAAAATTTGGGCACTTTTATGATGATGCTAGCTGCCTTACCAAATAATTAAACCAGCATAATATTTTTTTTTTGCTTGTTTTCTCAGTTGTAACTTAAAAATGCTGACTCACTGGCACGGTGTGCCAACCCAAATGTTGCTGCTGGAATCAACCACTGGAAGAGCCTGAAAAGATAAAACCCCACCATGGCATAGGCTTTGTGTGGGCCTCCTTGGTGATTCCAAGTTTCTCTTCTGGTGGTTTGCTTGGTCACTTACTTCTTGTCAGATTAGCCCAAAGGTCTGGACAGATTTAGGCAGGTGTCAAGGTGAACGGTTGTTGTGGTGAAAATTTCACGGGAACGTAAGTTTAACAAATTCAGCAAAGTTTTATCATCCTTGGCAAGTCTTCCAAGCTTTTTGACCTTCACGCACCTTTCAATCATTTGAAAAGTTCTCCAGCTGGCATTTGAAATGCACAAAGTTATTGCCAGTTGTTGTCAGAAATAAATATCTGACATGTATTCTTCAGGGCTTATTTTTGTGCTGAAGAAAACAGGATGGAGTATTATAAACCTGTTTTAATGTCTCTGAACAGTATCCCTGCTCATACATATATGTGTTTCCTTCCAGGCAAAACCAGCCAGGGGGTTCATGCAGTGCTAGATGCATCATCAGAACATTTATTCTGAATATTGTACAGGTTCCCCTGTTGCGGTACCTCTGTTTTCCTTTCCTTGACAGGCAATTTAAACATAGTTAGATATATTGCAACTGAGCAGTGGTCAGGAAATTAAAAAGTAACATGGAAATGCAACCTTAAAACAAGGCCCCCTCCCTGTGTAGCAGTGAGTTATGGACATAGATTCAGGTGTATTTCAGTGATATCTTCTAGACTTTTTGACTTGTTTTGCATGTCATATAATTGAAAAGCAGCTTTTGTGTTTGTTTTAGGAGGAAATAAATTTCTTTCAGATCTCATTTTCATTAGTGACTCATTTGTCATTTGAAAATGTTTGTGTGATTCTCTCCGGGTTCTGAGGCCCTGACTGTCACTGGTGTGTTGGAAAGCAATGACTCCTCAGATGTTCCTGGATACCTTTATGTATCTGCCTCCAATTACTTTACGAGCTCATGAAGATGAACACAAGGCATCTTGGACATTTTTCTCTCTCTGTTCCTCTCCTATGTTTTACACAGGGCACTTTTGGCAATAACTGTTTCCTAGGAAAACAATGCCTCTGAATTCATGCTGTGTGCGTATTTCTGTCTGTGTATGTGATTCCATGTGCCCTACCTCCGCACCTCCCCAAAAGCCAGGGCCTGTTGGTCAGTTAATTTGGCGAAAGAACACATATCTGAAAGTGAAGTTCCTGTAAGGTTAAAAGAGAGAGGCAGATGGGTACACGAGAGAGCCTGTTTGTGCTAGAAGCATCACGGTGCTGTCAGCTCAGCTCACCTTTTTATCGGGCACCAGAGAACTCCCACTGGACTGTGCCCTGGGAAATCAGACTTCATCCTGTCTGTCAGTCATGGACTACTTGTTCATCCTGGTGGTTTTGGTACAGTTAGAATAGAGACAGGAAGTCTGGATTGAAAAACTGGAGTTTCTCTTCTGTTCTGCACTTTTGAGATGTGTGGTTGTCTCCCGCAGGTGATCGGGAGTCCATAATTGTGTCCTAGGCACTGGGTGATCTCCGGTGCACGCACCTTCCAACTGGGTATTTATTTTGTTACAGAGCAATATAACCGTCACATTTCAATATAATATTAGAAGTGTGGATGTCCTTAAACCAATTTTTTCTAAGGTCATGAAGGCTTCGAAAATAAGGGCAAAGCCTTGAATTTAAGCTGGGACTGAGTGGTTGGCAGAGCAAAGAACAGAGCTCAAGCTGCTTTGGCGATCTTGTGCTTCTGAGTAAATGGACTGAAGCATTCTTCTACGGGGTATCATTTCTATAGGTTATACAGGTTATAGAAGTCAAGCATAAGGGCCAAGTTCAATCTAGCAAGTCATCTGATCAGAAATAGCGATGAAGAATTGAGAGTTTTGCAGCAACAGTTGCTGGGCTTTTTGGGATGAATCAGTTTAGATGAACATTAAATCTTCCATTAGTCCTAATGGCAGTGATGGCGAATGGATGACATTATGGAAATGTAAAATGCTTTCCTATACCATCGTCAGCCCAGGCTCTTGCTTCAGCTTCTGCCAACTTCTCTTCATTCATTTGCTGATCTCAGCCAAGCCCTTGAAGAGCTGGGTAATGGTGTTATTTGCATGGGAGGTGAAGATGATGTAGAGATGGGTGTCACATGTGCACTGCTGACGAGCCAGTCCATGGTGCCACCGAATCTTCTCTAGAGGCTTTATATAGATATTGGACAGGCTGGGTGAGGGGAAAGAATCTTGTGTTATTCAGCAGGTGGAAAAGGTTTTGGAGGTTAAGGAAAGAGCAAGTGTTTATCATAAATCTCCCGAGTGTACAAGAGATTTATGTAAGGGATGTCTGAAGATGTACCAGCTCAGTTCCATAAGGCTGCGGACAGGCATTTATTTTCAAACAGCTGAGCTGGTTGGAGATCTTACAGCCGTTCCAGATGCTTGCTACCAATCCTCTGCTGATGGCGCCTGTACCACTCGCCCTGCTGTTAGAAAAGGTGGTCCGAGGTCTTCCTAATCTGTCAGGTGAAGCCTCTCAGGTAGTTTTAAGTGCTGACAAAGGTGGTGTCAGTTAACCCAGCTGACATTGCTTTACCTTTAAGAAAGGGCTGTTTACTAGCACGGCCTTGCCTTCAGTTTTAGAAAGGAGGGAGAGGAGAGAAAGGCGGCTGCTGCCTTTCCCACAGAACGTGTCCACAGTTCCTGCTTTGCCTCCTACAGGTCTGAAGATGGGTAAGGCATGCATATGGGATTGGATACGTCTACTGGAACAGACCACATTACTCCTGTTTTGGTGAATATGTAGTCGGATGTTTTGTGCCAAGCATGTGCGAAAAATACGTGTGAAGTGCTTGTTTGTTATATGAGCAACTAAAATGGTGTATTTGGAGCTGTGTCAGCCTCTTGTGTAAACAGGAGCTGTAGGATGGGTACACAGGGTGGTAGAAACCCAGGTAATTAAGACATCATTAGTATCCAAATTTACTAACGGAGCATTTACAAGAAATTTTTATTATTTATTATATTAGTACCACCGTGGTTAAAGCTGAACCAACAAGTTATAATAAAATGTTTAAGAATATCCAGTTAGCGGCAAAGAAGAAAGCTCCTGTGCTCAAGGGATCATTCAGAAATGGGAAGAAGCAGGAAGAAAATGTGCGGATGGTTTATAAAAGATCCCAGAGTTCTTACAGCGTTTCCAGATCCAAAAATACAGAACTGTTGAAGAATCCTTGACGAATGCACAGGCAAAATGGAGCAAGCTATAATACTGTGTGTGGCCCAGTTGTAAATGTGTCTGTGTGCTGGTAGTGCTTTAACATGGAGTGCAGATATTACCCACTACTATAATTTTTCAGGTAGTGAAACATGGTCTCCACATGGAATGGTCCCCTCTGAGGACTGGTGAGACTCGAGAGTCTTCCCAGCATCCCAGAAACAACCTGCAGCCTTTCTGAAACATGGAAATGAGCACACAGTTTTTAAATTCTCCTTTCGTCAAGAAACAAACTCACCCTTTTGTGTAAGGCTGCTGATTTGTTGTATGACACAAACCTGTAAAAATGGGCCACCCTAATGTCTGAGTCTGGCTCTAAATGAGATCCCTAACTTACTGATCATCCTGTTTCTGAACTGGGCCAGAACGGAGCATCCTACCTTAACAACAGTCTGAAACTCTATTGGAATTTGGACTCGGATCCAAACTCAAGGCACAGGCTCTTCTCCGAATAAAAATAACTAGATCACAAGCTATTTTGAGGTGGTGACTTTTAGACAAGAAATGTAGGGCTTACATAGGTTTTTACTCCTGTCAAATACATCTGGATGCTGTCTTCCTTCCAGCCGATATTCTGAAAGCGCTTTCATCATCTCAGAGCCAAATTATTCCAAGTGGAAGGTGGAAGCTGTAGTACAACTGACAGTTTTCACAGTAAACACCGGTGGTTTTTTGGTTAGCATTTTTTTTTTCCCCACACAGAATATTCTGCTACTCTGTTTGCTGCTGATGCTGATATAATTTCTGTCACGGCCTGCGATGAATAGCATATGCAATGCTGGGTGAAGATAAGAGCCAACAGCATGTTGGAAAGCCTTCTCTAAATATGAATCCCCATGGTTCTGGCTTTCTTGACAGGGAGGTGGTTAACAAAATCGCCATGCCTGGTACTGTTTACATAGCTGCCAAAGCTGCTGATCACCATTACCTCGTCCCTTCCCTCAGCACCCGCTAGCAAATCTTCTGTTTTTTTTCTGTTTGCTTGGCTATACCTAGTATAACGAAATGAATGTTTTCCATTCAATGAAGAATCTGGTGGGATATAGCTGGTTATAAGGGATAGGAGGCAAAGGAGGACGTGGTCTGCTGGGACCTTATTGTCAGTGGCACTAAGCAGCAAGCGCTAAAGCATGTTTTACATCAGTGGGAGCTGGCTGTGTACGGTACCCTACCGGGAGCGTTCCCACTGTGCTCAGCAGATGGACGGCAGGAGGGTTTCGTTGCTGTGTTTTAAAGTAAGAGCACTTTTCACCTCGGGAGCTCTGAGCAGCCTACAAACTTCAGTTAATTTAAAGCTCTGGACTGTGTAAATTATTATCCTGTTGTATTGAGGAGCAAACTGGGTTGCTCCCACAGGAAGTTTTCGGCTTTGCCAAGGGTATAAACTAGATCTTCTGACTCATAGGTCTGGGCTATAATCGAAGGAGTTTTCTTCCTCTTAACATAGCTGGCCTACCTTCTCTTTGATATTATTCTGTCTTCCCCTAATCGCTGGGTGACATCTGATCTCTGTGACTTTTGTACAGCATCCAAGATCTATTGTATTTGGTCCAAGATCTCACCTTTCATTTCTGACTCTTCTAATTCCATTTCAGTCCCTGGCAATTCCAGGAGGCTCATCCCAAGCCTGGCTGCCGAGCCCTTGGAAAGCAGGGTGCACCTTGGAAGGCAGGGTGTGCCTTGGTGGTGTATCTCGCCACGGCACGGAGATTTCCCTGGACCAGCCACAGGAACGGTCACAGTGTCCTCCACGAAGCTCTAGCGTGGAGGATGGCTGTTGCCACCCACACGCTTCCTGCAATTTCTGCTTAGACACAGTGTTCTTTACTCGCTGCCTGCGGTTGGTATGTAAAGCTGCTTTCTGTAGGTTTAAAGCTGCTGCCCCCTCCAAAGTGGCTTTACTTTAGTGTTCAGTTCAATAATTTAGAGCACTTACTAGCCGGTGTCTAAGGTTTTATTTAGGGTCAAGTTAACATATAGCATTGCTTTTGTCAACATTATTATAACACTTTTATAACAGCTTTTTACACAATACAGCACTTTTCCCATCCTACCTAGTACTAAAGGCTTATCTACACCAGGAGATTTCACAGATTGAGAATTGTATTCAAATAATGTTTACCATTTGTTCAGAGGGTGAAAATTGAGATTAAGGTTTGGTTTTGTAGAGGATTTTCACTTTTCAGAATTTGATTTGGCAAATTTTAAAATCCTCTGGTTTTTTATTCCCAACTCCTCTTTTTTTTTTTTTTTTTAATCAATTGGAAGCTTTGATTTTGAGTTTCGTGCCTTACCTAATGCAATACAGACACAAAATTAAAATGAAAGTAGTTTTGAAATAAAAAAAAAAGCAGCTATGTTGCATTTTAAACATGCTGAAAAATATTTCAGCACCTCTGCAACTCTTTGTTTTCCTGACTTTCTTAAGGGAAATCCTGGCAAAATCAGCTGGATTTTGTCATGTGTTTTGATTCCAGCAGAGATGTTTTCCTGGTGGATGGAGAAGAGCAGGACTAGCTGAGGTCCCCGTGCAGAGGGTGTTATTCCAGAAGAAGAGCATTCCCTCACCCGTGGAGAGGAGTGATCCAATATGCCTCCTGTCTAGGGGAAGGAGGGAGGAGAGGGGGGATAAGGATGCTTCCTTCCCAGCGCTCGGGGCTGCCGGCCAAGAATGTAAGTCTAAATTCAAGCCCGGCGAGTGCTGTGCCAGATCCAGAGAGTTTGGAGTCCCTTTGTCCAGAAGCTTGCAATACTTGAGGGAGTTGCCAAATGGGATGTGTGGCATCCATGTAATATATCTGCTGCATGAAAACTGGTTCCTACTGAGTTTACCGTGGTGCCTGAGGCAAAAGTACTTCTAATTCCCTACATGATGCAGCGATCACCAGAGTGCTGCTGTTCTCCTTAAACCCGGCTACAATGGCAGTTCAGGACAAGCTCGGGTCAGGCTGAGGCAGATGGCATGCACAGGGGGAGGAAAGGCCAGTGCCGCCTTTGACCCTGCTCTCTCTCTCTCTGGGAAGGGAGGACCCGATGGCATTTGCATTTCTCCCTAGGCTGAACCATTAAGTCTGATGACAGAAATGAACCTTTCCCCCTGGACACAGGCCAAAAGACTCTTTTTTTTCTTTCCCTTCCCCTCCTGTCTCTTTCATAACCGTCATTTTCACGTATCTCTGGAACATATCACGTACTACTGTCATGTGCTGTAGGTGCGCTCCCCTTTTTTCTTCAGCTACATCCTGCTTCCCATCTGCCAGATAAGAGCGTCTCCTTGTCTAGTTGATGCTTGTTCGCCACAGGTGACAGGGTGGACCGAAGCCATTGCTTCTGCCCCAAAGGGGAGCCTCCACATCTAGGAGAGAGGGAAATCTGCTCTGGGAACACCATCTAGCAGCCTCCGTGTCAACAGGGCTGTAGCAATTCCTGTGGGATGAGAGCGCCTGTGTTCTTCTGCCTCGTCGGAAAGTTCAGCCAGTTGTGCTTGTGCAAACCCCTGGAGGCCTCTGAGGTTGGGCAGGTGTCAGCGAGGACATAGCCTGGGTTGCAGAACTCCTACAACAGGCTGTGCTGGACAGAGAGGAAACTTGTCTTGGTAGGAATTGTTTTTGTGTTTCATAGGGATGCTGATGGAGGACAGTAGGTGGGGGGGAATCCTGCGATGACGCTTCCCAAGCCAGTAGTACCCAAGGTGGGTTTCCCATTTCTGTACTAGTGGGCTTCACATCAAATGCCAAAGGGTTGCTGAGGGCTGCCTGTGGAGCAACTCTGATACGGGGCATGCCCTTGCAGAGCCCTATGCAAGGGCATCGGTTCAGCCAGTGCTCAGGCAGAGGTGGAGCAGAAGCAATGTGGTTTGATGTGGCATGGTTCTCTTAGGCTTGAATTCCCACTAATCTGGGTCTGAAAGGGTCCTCTGGGATGTGTGGCAATAGGTTTATAACCCAGGTCCATATCTGGATGCAGGCCATTGCTAGAGAGACTAAAGGAGATGTGATCCCTCCATCCCTCGTCCGCCTGATGTCAGTCATGATCCTTGCACATGTTCCTCCAGCTTTCTGGGGCTTCTTGTCAAAGCCATGCTGCTGCACTGACAGCAAGAGCTCTGGACCAGAAAATGAGAGCTAAAACTTTTTCCTGGGGCTATCCCAGCCTGGACGGTCATACTGTCTCCTGGGCCGCAGCTCTGCTGCTCCAGCTCCACAGGCAGCAGCCCTGCTTGTCCCCTGCAGCGTGTGCCAGGAGGTGGGTGTCAGCTGCAAAACGGAGCATGGTCTCTCCTGCCCTCCCTGGGTCAGGGTCCAGAGAGCATGCCCTTTCCCCAGCATCTCACCAGCGCGGGAGATACCCTTTCCCTGGCATCTCACCCGCTGCTTCCTCTTCTCCTCCATTCGCATTGGGGCTGCTTTTCCCCCGAGCCCGGCAAGCAACCCCCTGCCTTTCTGTCCCGTGCTGGCCAGGCTTTCTGTGTGAGCCTCCCAGGCAGCGTGACTTGTTTCCAGCATGCTGCAGGCAGGCCTCTATTCGGATGAATGTCCCTGTTAAATATGTATGAATCTGATTGACTTCGACTTCCTAGTTGTCCAGGTTTTATTCCTTTTTATTCATTCGCGGATGCCTCCTGCTAAACAGGGAATTGTGACCACGTCTCAGTGAGTTTTGACTCAGTTGAGAGGCTGCCCTCAATCTGCTCGTCTTTAAAGCTTTCTCCCCTCCTCCTCCGCTCCATCTCCCTCTGGCTCATTTTCCCCCTCCTCCTCTCTCTCTGCAGCTGCTGGACAGCTTTGTGACCACCAGTTAGGATGGCTGTTTTTCACTCTCCCATGATTGCTGCCATGTGCTGTTTTCCTTATGCCTGTTCCCTGTTTTCTTCCCTGGTCGGAGGGGAATTCTTCTCCGCAGAGACAGAAGCCGGCACAGTTGTCTCTGGGCTGAACTGGGAGCTCCTGCTTAGCTCTTACTCCATAAAAAGCCTAGCATTTTTTTTTACAGCGACCGGTGATTTTTGCCTTGTGCTTCTCAGTACACAGTGAGGTTTTTATTTGCGTTCAAATGGCTGATCCTTTGGCTTTCTACCTGTGCTTTGTGTTTACATACAGGTGCAAGGGCTTTGACTCCTGTACCCTTGGCAGCGATGGACACTTGCTCAACCCAGCTGTTGACTGCCTCTCTGCCACACGTTACCAGCCATCAGGCAAGCGAAACGCGTGCTCGCGCCTCGGCTGCGACCGCGCGGAGCCCAGCAACTTCACGAGAGCAGCTGATGCAACCGAGGCTGCGGACGGTCGGTGGAGCGGCCGGAGGAGCCGTTCTGGGGCAGGCAGGCTTTTTATCCTGCCGGCTCCAGGCGGGAGTGGGGGTGAGCGGCGAGGGGCAGCATCGCAGCCATGGGCGCTCGCTTAGTGAGCACTCGCTTGTCGACGCTGCGAGCACGGGTGGTGGAGCTGGAAGAGGAAGCTGGTGCTTTATAAATAGACTTATTGTGGCGGATGGGGCAAAAGTCCTAGTGGCAGTGGTGCCTGCGTACGGCAGGTGAGCTTGTGTAACCTGCTTGTGCTGGGCCCGAGGACTTTGGATGGGATTTTCAGTGGTGCCAAAGGAACTTCAGTACCTGACTCCTGCTGAGGTTTTGCCTTTTAAGCTTTTGGGACATTGTCATTTCCCTTCCTCCCCAGACATCAGGGAATCCTCCCAGACAGGCCATGCTTGCAGCGATGTGAAATAACAGCGAGTTTTGGCAGAGAGATCTCCGAGTGCACGTACGGGCCTGCAAGCTGGCGTGCCGCCTGCTGAAACGGTGGCTGGTCAGAAACACCACCTAAGCCCGGATGAAACCAAGGGCTTGTGCATTTTGCAGCCTGCTCCTGCTGCGCGTGTCCTACCAGCGCCTTTCGGGGAAGCTGGTGAGCCAGCCGATGCTTTGGACGTTGCGGGCCCAGGGAAAAGGACATCTCCTGCGCCCTGTTGTGTTCCCCGGAGATTTCACGCTGGGTGTCAGTCCCCCGCAGGGACCTGCACAGGCCACCTGGGCGGACAGGTGATGTCAGGTGTCCTCGTCCTGCCTAAATCCAGGAGGGCGTGAACAGAAAAAGGAAGCGCTTTCCCCTCCGCCGCCACCGAAATCCACTCCTGCGTTTTCCTGGGAGCACCCGCGGCACCAGCTCCGCCGGGAAGCCTGCTGTGGCCTGCGAGCTGTTCCAGCCTTTGACCGGGGCGTCGCGTTCCTGTTGACTCCCAGCCAGAGCTGCCTGTGAAATGGCGGCATGAATCAGGGTGAGCTGGCACCTGCCTGGGCACAGGGCAGCCTCCTCAGCTGCTGCGGGTGGCGGCCAGCTCCCCCGCTGTCTGGAGGGGGCTCCTGTTCAGTGGGGGCTGTCTGTCGGGTGGTGTTCCTCCAGGGATAAAGCCCTGTGAGACCCACCCTTGTCCTTCCGTGGGCTGGGACAGGACTGTGCTGCTGAGGCAGGAGCCAGTGAGAAAGTGGCTACGTTTCCATCCCCCTCCCTACTGCATTTTATTTTACATTTAAAATGTATTTATTTTATTTTACTTCATCCTATTCTATTTATTTTTTTTTAATATAGGTATTTTTACTTTGCTCTATTTATTTTTACTTTGTTCTTTTTTATTTTACTTTGCCCAGCTCTATCTTATTCAATTCCCCCTCTCCCTCCAAGTGCTCCTCAGGCTGACAGTCCCTCTCGCCCCGCTCTCTGCACCTCCCTCTCTCCCTCCCTCCCTCTCTCTCCGCTTAGCGGGAAGGTTGTTCCTTGGGTGCTGGAGCTTGTCCCTGCACGTAGTCCATCATTCGGCTGAGGAGCAGCAGGAGGGCCGTCCCACCGCCGCGGCTGGGCGGCAGTACCCGCGCCAGGCTGGTCTTCGCCATGCGTGACTGGGGTGTCCTGCATCCCTGCAGTCGCTTGCTCCCATGCGCTCACTGACCTTTTCCTGCCAGCTCCAAGATGGGACCACCCGCTGTTTCTCCCGCACCCCTGTCCCTCTTTAAAGATACAATATGATTAATTTATCTCCCAGCGCCAGGCGAGCCTGGGATGCTCAGAGGTGCAGATAACATTGCTGCTGTGCATGCTGGGGGCTGGGCAGGTGAGCAGGGACCTCTCCTCTCCCCCAGCGCTCAGTAGATGACTGCCTGGTCATCTCCCTGCTCTTGCTTTTATTTCTGGTGGGCACAGAGGGATCCAGCTGCCATTTCCACCCCGTTAGCAAACTGCAGTGCAGCCCTTCCAGGTCCTGGCAGCAGGGTGGCTGGGCAAGGCTCTGGAGGAAGGGGCAGCAGGCAGGAGCGAGCAGCCAGCGGTGGCAGGCTGCTGCCCTGCTGGGAGCTGCAGAGCTCAGTGGGGCCATGGCAGCCTGGGAGGGATGGGTGGATTCAGGCTGCGGTGCAAAAGCTGACAGGGAAGCCAGGCCATGCACAAAAAAGCAGTTTATGGCCTGGCAAGGGAGTTAGGGAGAAACGTGGTCCCTCCCGAAACTGGAAGTGGGTATTCAGGGTACTTGTTTCTGATGTATCTGGCCCCATGGATGCTTATAAATATCCAGTTACTTATGTTCTGAGGCATAAATTCAAAATTACTCTTGGTAAAATCACAGAAGAAAGCAAAATTTTAGTCACCATTAGCACAGAATACCAGTGATGCTCCCATCCAATACCACAGTGCATTTTCCTGTGATATTTTACAGTGAGAACGTAATGCCTGGCATCTTTCAATTTTATAGTTGAAACATGTTTACAACAACAAAAATACGTGGGAATTCAATATAGTCTGGGTCATTGGATTAATAAGCCTGTCTCTCAACTTATTTACCCCTCCACCTATGGCTTTTGCTGCACCTGTTTCCACAAGCATCAGAGCATTTGTGTTCCATCTGTCTTTTCTGTGACCAGATGAAATTATCTTGGAGCATGGGTGCGGTGGTGAAAGATGCACGTAGTGGATTAACATTTCTGGGGTAAAGGGAGAAGCCAAAGAAAGATTCCCCTGTGAGCTAGCTCTTATAGTCAGTGCGAACATCTTAGCACAAGCCCAGACTGCCAAAATTGTGCAGCCGGGTGCTGTCAGGGCTACAGCCCCTGCAGCTCCCTTGTTCCCTGGATCAGCCAAGGATGAAGGCTCTGGGAGCTGGTGCTCCTCTGGCAGGGTCTGCTGAGCCCAGGTCAGGCAGGTGGCTGAAACTTGGTGTGCGACCCCTGCTCTTCTGGAATTTGGGAAAACACCCTGCCGCTTGATTTTAACAAATCGCCCCGAGGCTAGGTCCTGTAGCATGTTGAGCATCCATAGATATTGGTTAGAGCTGGGAGAAACCTAACATTTTGGAGAATCATTTCCATGATACAGACATGATACTCAAGTGGGATATTGCGTGTTTAAGTACTCAAGTTTCCAGGAAGCAAGGATGTGCAGATACTCTGACTCACTAAAAGAAAAATCACTTCTGGTGACTCAAAGGCTTGGATGCTGTTGTTTCCTAGTTAATCACTGTGCTTCGCCGTGGGTCCAAAATCCTCCTTTGAGGACCAGAGAAAGTTTGTGGCCTTGAGGGTCCTTCCTGCTCCGGTGCAGCTCTCTGGGTGGAGAGATTAACCTCTTGCTGCCCGTCAGTACCACCTGGAGACTTAATTTATTTCTGGGTTGTTTACCACAAATGACCTGGTAGGCTCTGAAAGCCTGACAGTGGTAGTTTTGCCTAAAAGGTGGACTTTGCGGGGGATGCTTGGATTTTGTTGGGGTTACCATGTGATTTGAGGAATCCCCACAAAGGCATACTGCAGGTTTCGCAGCGATCTCATGATCTGAGCACACAGGGGTTGTGCGGATGCACGGGCGGTCATTCCTGGGAAGAGATGGATCCAGCGGTGCACTGGAGCTGGGGAACTCCAGGGACACTGCCCGCCCCCCCCCCCCCAACCCTGCCCTGCTTTTGCAAGACGACAGTAAGAGATGCCACCCTTTGCCTTGGTGCGGCTGGTCGACCAGGGAACTGTTCCCATTGGTCAAAAGGTGAAACATATCTGTTGTAGCTTTGTGTTTGATTTTTGTGTCCTGTGGTTATTTTCTGCCAAATGGTACAAAATCCGAGTATTGTGCATTGAGATTCCAGGTAGCTCATCTCCTTTGCCCTAAGACCAAAGTGTATGCTGCTGTCAGTGCAGGAAAATAGTATGTTCACAGATGGGAGCAAACAGTATTTCTTTTCAAAGTTTGTGATAATTTTGCACTTAATTGGTATGTAAGAAACCTAGCAAATCATAATTAAAAACTGAGTTTTCCTTTTCCTAAAACCAGGTCTTAAAATGTAACTTGCCTTAAATATCTGAGACGAAAAGGCAAGCTTTTGAAAGAGAAGAAGCATGCCCTCATGTGGCAATATTTTTTTCCTTATAATACCTGTTTGTTTTGTTTTTAATCCCCAAATAATCTATTACAACGAGTTATGTCATTACCTCAGAACTGGCATACAGAGTGGGTGTTGTGATACAAAGCTGGCATACACACAAAATGTTCTGAAATAATTATATGGGCTCTAACTCTCTTGTTACTTGAGTCCCTGCATGAGTGCTTTTATTCTAAAATAAGAATAGCTCCACACAGGAATTCTCAAATAAACAAAGGTGTGAATTAAAACTTGTCCTGTCCTCTGCTTTGTGGGAAAGTTGCTTTCCATGACTGAAAGCAAATTTTGAAATTGTTACAAAGCCCTGGGTGCACAACTTTCTTTGAAACCAGAATAATCAATCTTGAAGTCAATTTTAAGCTAAACCAAAATAAACCAAAGATGAAATACACATTCACAGAGCTGGCCTGAATAACTCACTTTAAAAATAAGGTTATTTGTTGAGCTGGTAGAACTTCCTCATGTCTACGTAAGGCTTGCTACTGTGTGGATAAACCCTTGGGAACCTGGCTCTGCTGTAAATTTCACATTTTTGAAATGTAGCGGTTGGATTTTAAAACCCCAGCTGACTCTGCTCTGGTACATCGGGAAGTTCTAGTCTTGCCTGATACAGCAGCATCTGCTTTTACTGTAGATTGATTTTCTTTTTTCTTCCCTGAATTTAAACAGTAAATGTGATTTATAGATTTACTGGGTCTTAGCAGCTTATCAAGGCTTTTTATAGCATTTTTTTGGGGTGATTACAGATGGATTGATATCTTTCATCCAGAGCACCATCGGGAGAGTAACGATAAAAATGGATGAGGATCATGGGATGCCCGATTTGGAGGTGTGTGATGGTTGCCATCAAGTTTTAAACTGTGGGGAAGCAGTTGAAATCCCAGGGTTTCCAGTCTGCTGCCTGATCACCATTCCCATCGGGTTACTCTTTACTGCATTGCCAGTACTGCACGCCACCATGGAGCAACCCGCGGCTCGACCTCCCTCCAACGCGTGATTACTCTTCTGAGGGTCCTGCCAAGGGCAAGACTCATCTGTGTGGGGGACCTCAGACCCCTCTGAGGCAGCTTGTCCCCACCGTCACCAGGTGATCGCCTGCGCCGCAGGTTCCCCAAGGTTCATCTTCTTCCTTGCAGAGCCTTGCAAAGCTGCATGGGCTCACAGGGTGGTCAGGTCAGCTGAAGAGCAGTTGCTTTCTCCCCTTGTCTTCCTCTCCAGCCCAAGCTCCCTGCTAATACAGGCAGCTCCCTCCTGTGCCGAGGGTAGTTTCCACAGGGTCAGGAAATATGAGAAGCAGAGAAATGGGAAACTCGGGATCCACCGGACTCCCTTTGACTCTGCTGGGGAGGCCTGAAAGTGTGTGAGAGCTGTGGGTGGTCTGAATTTTGGGTCCTTGATCTGGAGGCTTTGGATATTGGTGTGGATATCCCAGTTGCTTTGAGAAGGCTGAATGAGAAGTGAATTCCTTAAATCTCTCCCCTAGGGTCTCATTGACTTCAGTGGCAACGAAATCCTTCCTCAGAGATAACTTGGCAATCTTCATTCATCACATCCTCGGCAACGCTCCGCTACCGAGCTCCCTTTGAAAAGGTTTTTGTGCTGTAATCTGCTGGCTGGTTATTTAACTGGTGCTGCTTACAAACCTCGCCTAGTTGTTGCACGTCTTATAATTTTTAAGGGTTTGTTTCAGCTCCTTTGCAAAGTGTAAGGAAATGGATGATGAGCGAAATTCTTCCCAGTATTTTAGAAGAATTAGTAAATATTGAATAACGGGCAATCACAGTGTTGTTTTCACAGGAACTGTGGAAGAAAGTAAGACAGCTAGATTAGCTGCAATCCTGCTCTTACAGTCACAACTCTCTCTTATACACTGTTTTTTGCACTTTGGTGAAAAACTTGTGTATGAGAATGTGTGCTTGTAACAAGCCAAGTAACTCAGCACCACAAGAATCCCACCAGCTTTGTCTCCAAGCCAGAAATGAACACGGGCCTGGACACATCCAACGAATTTGTTTGCCTGCAGAAACCATCTTGCACTATTTACAGTCAATGACAGCAACATCCTTCAAATGTTGGCTTTGATGCATTAAACAGAAGTGCCACTTCTGCTTTGCTTCATCTTCTTGCTGTGCCCTAGGCTGGTTGTAGCTATGCTCCACTTTTGGTTACCCGGCCAGAGACACCCTGGATCTGGAAAAAGGTGAGTGGGTCAGCTCTGTTGGAGAACCTGAGTCAGCCTTCCAGCGGTTAGTCCACCCCTGTGTTTTGCTGCCCATTCGCACCGCCTCGGTACCTGAGCCAGCGTGTTTCCAGCTGGCCGGAGTGCCCCTGAGCAGCGCCGATGTCCCTGCAGCAACTGCACAGGGCACCAGAGCAGTGCGGTTGGAGCAGAGATGCTTGCTGACGTAGCTGACTAGATGAACTGGTCGACTGGTTAAATATTGGTGGCAAGGGAACTTGCAAAGCTGCTTTGAAGAAGTGGGTGGGTCTTGGCCACGTCCCCACTGGCTTTTGTATTGCGCCCTGAAGCCTGATTTCTGTTTTCTGGACACCCTTTGCTTCCTGCTCTTCTGCTTGTTCGGCAGGAGATGCTGGCCAGTGAGTTGTGGCAGGCTGTCAGAAGTGAACAGGGCCCTCCGTTGGATGAACAAAGCCTACCCGTTCTCTGCCCAGCTCAGAAACCTCGTAGAAGGCATGGGACACCCGGTCATGGTCCTGTTGCTCATCTTTCAATCTGTGGGAGACGAGTGACGGTGGCACCCCAGGACGTACCACCTGGGAGGCATCGCTGATAGACTCATGGCAGCATGGCCTGGGGGTCGGCTGGTGGTTTTCAGATGCAAAGCCCTTAAGGGCATGGATGTGAGCGCTCTCTCTATACACTGTTTTCCAGGATGCTTCATCAGTTTTTAACACTTTCTGTTCAGATACATCTGAAATAGGTAATATAGGGGTGCATGGCTTCTGCCACAAAGCTGGGGGTGCGGGGCAGGTAGTGCCTTCCTCCCTGAGGGGCTTCACCCATGCGTGCTCCCTGCATCATGGGGGACCAGGCCATTTGCAGAGGCGGCGTGATGGCTGATTTTGCTTCTCACCGTACACAAGGGAATCCCATCTGCTTTCCCGCTGATGTAACTTACCACGTCAGCGGGATGTTGAGGTGGCAGGGAAACAGCAGCTGCTGGGTACGGGGAAACAGCTGGCTGCTGCCCCAGCCCCCCTGCATGAGGGAGATGCTGGCCAGAAAGGTGGGGGACAGGAGGGGAGAAATGCCTCCAAGAAGGAGCTGGGCCACCATGCTTGCCTTCTTCTGAGCCCGTCTGCCTCCGCTTGTCAAAGGCGACATCTGCATGGCCGCCTGAGGCTTTGACGCATGTAGGCAGATGCCAGCGAGGTTTAATCCAGCTGGCTTGGGCAGGGAATTGCTGCCCCAACCTTTAATCACCTGAGCGACTACCATGTGCGCCTGAAAAGCTCAGGCTGAAAATGGCAGAGGTTTTGTCTGGCACCGATCCTGGCTGGCAGCAACCTTGTGAGGGACGGGCTGCACTGTGGATGGTCCTCCAGGCTGCTCAGGCCACCCTCGCGATGGACTCAAGGTCCTGGTCTGTGAGGGGCTCCGTCCCTGGCTTGCAGGAAGAGGACCGCTTGTCTAGGCCAGGGGAAATCCCGAGGATCCTGAAGCATGTGGCCAGGTCTGCTCATCTTCCAGAAGGTCCTATAACAACAGGAATATTGTATAAGGAGGTGACTTAGGCAGCACTGTGGGCTTTAACAGCACGCGGGCCCCCATCCCCAACTGAAAATTTGTATAAATACCTTTCCGAGTAATGAGGTTTTCCTCAATAGGACCAAAATCACATGAGAGACAGGGGGGTGTTCACAGGAAAGGCAAGTCTGCTACACTGGGACCTTGTGTGAGAAATTGGACTAGTACCATCCACTAAAGTTAAGCCATGAATTTGGAAGGGCCAAGTTGAGGAAGCTCCTCAGTGTATCCTTGATGTTTTTAATGTGAAGAAGTCAATTCATGCCAAGAAGCAGCTTCTGTGTCCGTGGCAGGGAGAAAAGACCATGAGGCCCCGTGACACCTCTTCAGGACACCTCCAAGTGACCCAAAAAAAAACTAACTCCAAAACCCAAGAGCCACCCTCTTTTTGAGGAGGAGTTTGATGAGGTGGGGAGCAGGCAGGGGAGAAGTGAGTTCTTTTAGTGTTATCCTCTTACAGTCTTCTCCCCTAGTATGCTCTCAGAGCATTTTCCAGGGGACGCTGTTGTTATTACCCTGGCTTTACTAATAGGGAAACTGAGGCACGCAGCAGTAAGGTGACTGATCCGTGGTCAGTGCAAAGCCCGGAGAAGGACCTTGCTCTCTTGGGTCCCAGCCAGGTGCCCACTACAAGGTAAGCTATAAGTGGTATAAAAATAGCCATTCTGCTCTCTTTATTTAGAAATTCCCATTTTCAGCAGGAAGCAGGTAGAGGAGGAATTGGTAAGCCCCGCTGTGGCTGCTGCTTTTCCTTACTAGCCCGCCTGTCAGTTCCCTTTTACCATTTTACGTATGGTCACTTGATACCAGCAGCTGCTTTGGGACATCTCTGTCTGTCACATCCTTCTTTTTATTTCAGTGTCCAAAAGCTTCAGTGCTCCATTAAAAAAAAAAAAAGGCATTAAAAAACCCACCCCTGGTAGCCGAGTTTCCTCCCAGGCTCGGTTCGAAACATGTCACTTTAATGATGTCTAAACTACGTAGCGCTTGATGAGCAAAACATTACTATCTTCTAGCCACATTTGTTTTCCCTGTCTCCCAGAGCATTATAGTCACCCAGGGAGAACTGCGTGTTCTACTTCGCTGCTGTAAAGCTATTATGGGTATGAAAAGTTCCCATTAATCTGCTCCACACATGGATGTTTCTGGATAAAGTTCAGTAGCCAGATCCCTCTTTCTTTGTGTGCATCAAATGAAGCAGAAAAACGCCTCCAATTTAAAGACACCAAATGAATAACCAAATAGATGAGATTAATTTTTGTTTAATCCACGTGGGCAGCGAAGCTAATGGCTGGTGTTTGTATGTGGACTTCTCCCGGGAGTTCATTACCAGCCGAGTCTGTAATAAGTTAATGCAGAGATTCCATGGAAATAGGGGGTTAATTATATGCAGAGGATGTTGGCCAATGTACAGCTTTGAACAACAAAAATAGCCCAAAGTCTTGTGTTTTGGATGTGGAATCAATTAACGAGGTCCGCGACATGTACCAGAATTTGTTAAGATAGTTGTTGTACTATAAGGATGCTTTATTATTTTTCTTTTCTAAAAAGCTAAGAAAATAAGTGGATAATGGAAGGCGAGGGACAGAAAGACATGAGACTGGTAATAAAACACTGGACTTTGGCCTGGGGCCAAGGCAAGCTTTTCAATGGGTTTGAAGTTTGGACGACAGCAGAGTTTGAACTGTTTTTCACTAACTGTCCAGAAGGTTATACCGTAATAGACGGAGAGAAGAGGTTGCTTTTAGTTTACCAACTCCCTTCTCTCTGCTGGCAGGAGCGTTATGCTGCTAATACGCCGTAGTCACTAGACTGACAGATATCAGCATGTGGCGCGGCATGCTGCAGATTCAACTCCGAGGCTGAAACATAAAAAATTCTCCTCGATGCTGGTTGGCACAAGCCTGATTTTTTCCCCCTTTCCACATCTGGTCCTAATATAAAATGTGTCTTTCTGCTTTTTTTTTTCCTCCCTTGCCACATCTTTAGAAATGGCTTCTTTAAAAAAATAGAGTGCCCCCCCCCCCTTCCCCTATATTTCTAGGTTTTAGAATTAATTGTATGTTTGTGTGGTATTTAATAGTACAGCCTGGGTACTGAACAGAGCACAGCACTGTGCCTTTGCAAAGGGATGTAATTTCACAAAAAAAAGCAGAGAAAGACGAGATTGCTTTTACTTCCACTCAGTGTTCAGAGCTTTGAAACACATTTTTGGCGGTTACAAGTTTTCAAGGAGCCCCTTAAACAGGTAGAATACAAATTTAAAAGAAAAAGATCTGACCCATTTTCACCCCCTTTCCTTTTAGCACAAGCTCTGGGCATGTTCCAGGCATTTCTTAAATCCCTCAGCTCCCACTGCTTTTTTTCTCACCCCCTTCCCCCAACTTGATCCCTAAAGCCAGTAGTTTGTTCCTAGAAATGATCTACTACTTTGTTGTGTTGTGTTTTGGTTTGTTTGTTGTTTCGCACACAGAAATCCACAGGCCAAAGGAAACAGCAGTTCAGAAAAATGTTGCAAGACAACCCAGTTTTGAGCCAAGTGCCCCTGATATCTTCTTAGCACCTTTGCTAAAGTGGTGGAGGCTGAGGCCACTGAGTCTCCATAGAAATCACAGTGGGTAAGATTTGTTTAACTAATTAGTGGTAATCCTGAGCAACTCTGTGGGCTGTAATTTATGGGGTTTCCACCAGGTTCTGTGTTCAGCTCCTCTTGAACAGGGTGGGCCCCTGGACGTTTTAGCGCGTGAACTCCTGGAGGCTGTCTGGCAAGGTCTGGAGATCTCAGAGGAGCCACTCGGGGCGCAGGGATGTGGCTTGAGGTTGAATGCCCCTGCAGTCCCCCTGCCCCTCCTGGCGGGCCAGCCCCATCACTGGCCTTGTCCTGAAGGTCCTCAGGGCAGGGGGGAACCGGGATGCAGGCTAGGACAAGGGCAGGATGGACACCAGCGGGGTTTACAACAGTGTGAGGAGGCCGACTGTATGAGAGACCTTGGAGGGTCACGCTGGAGAAATGGACTCGGTCAGCAGAGGCGATGCAGGGACCACCCTGACCTCTCGCCTGCCTGCCTGGCTGCTTGGAGTTAAAGTGTTACCAGCAAAGGTAGCTGCAGCCTTTACGCAGCAGATCCGGTGTGCCCGTCACCTCCCAGGGGCACCTGGGGACAAGGTCAGAGCAGCGGGAGGGGAAGGTTATTTCTGTGGCAGCTCTTTAGATAGACGGGAAAGAGGAGGCAGGGGAGGATGCGATAGCCAGCTGAGCCGAGGTGACCAGCCTCGGGCCATCAGGTCGATGAGGAGGCACAGAAGCTGTGGGGCTTGTTAGTCAGGGTCCCGGCCTGCCAAAGGAACTGACAGTAATGAGCAGGGTTCCTTAGACATTGCATGGGAATGGGCAATGCCTTTATTTAGCCTGTAATACCAGCGATGCCTTCAGGCACTCTGTTACAGGTGCACTAACAATGAATGCCGGCATGCAACTCCCCCACCCCCCCAGTACCCACCAGGTGTCAGAGCAGGAGCGGGCTACCTCTGCTCTCTGGCTTGCCCAGATTTTGAATGGAAAAGGTATATCCCAGGTACCAGAGCACCACTCAACTCCCTCATTTATATCCTGCAACTAGCCCAATTAGGGCCGTAATCAAGTGAAGTGGGAACATCCAGCCCCATTCATGCCATAAGTGTAAGAAAACAGCGTATTTTTTGTTTCCTGAATGATCTGGGGAGTGTCATAACAGAGGGAGTCTTTAGTGTCTCTGGATCTGTTGTTTTGAGTTCTTCCTTGTTCGGGAATGCTTTAGGATGGGGCGACCTGCTGCTGACACAGCTGAGCAGTGCCGTGTCCCGTGCCTTCAACTCAGCTGAAACTCTTCCCAGAGCAAAAATGGATGATGGCAGCCTAATTCCTCTGTAACCAATCTGAGCAAGGAAGTATAATTATGATAGTTATCACTGGGGGATGTTTCAAAGGGAATGCATGCTAGATACTCTGACTAAGCTCTTAATTTTTTTTCCATCCAATTGCTTCCAGCCCAGCAGCTAGCTTTTCTACATAATAGCTCTGTTGGCTTCAGTGAGGTCCTCTAGCTAAGGTCAGCTGAGTACCTGCCCCACGAGAGCGGGCCACAGAGCAGATGCGAGATGCCGTGGTGTCGCCTCCTCCACTCCTTTCCCCTCCTGCTGCAGACTCCCGCCCAACTGGCTACTTTTCAGCATTTTGCCTCGTATGGTTTTAAATGAATCAAGCTCCATCTGATTTTACTCTTAAACCACTCGATCATTTCCCTTTTAAATTCAGATTTTTGTTCACACTCAAATAAAAATACATATCAATATTTTATAATTTCTGCAGTGTATCCCCAGGCACAAATTATATTGTAATAATAAACTGGCGAGCTTGTTTTAATAGTTCCTGGCTTTTGGCTTTATGTAACACTGCAGGTGTGAATCTAGTAGCAATACTGTAGGTGTGAATTATTATGTTAGCGTAATAGGCTGTACTTTATTGCGCTTTATTGCTTAATTGGCTTCTTCCATAAGGATTCTGCAGTTGTTACTGGGAAATAATGCCAAACTTTTCCATGAAAAGAGTGATACTCTTTTTTTTTGGTCTTTACTAAGGTCAGTCTGATTTCAGTGCATGACTGGGTGTGGGAAAGGAAGGAAAGATGTCATTAAATGAATTAAGAAAGTGCTTACTAAGTCCTTAATAAAAAGCAGAGCAGGCTAAAAGATGCTCCTTGTTATGCATAAATACTTGTAGCCCCAAAGAGCCCTTTGGGAAAACAGCTGGCTGAGCTTTCTGGCAAAGGAAGCCCTCTCCTGTGTTCGGGGGATTCCCAGGTGGTGGGTGATACCTCTGGGTGCTTACATGCTCTTTGATCTCCTCTGTCCTTCCCACCACCTTACTTTTGCCAGAGGATGGAAGAAGATCAAAGTCAGCACACAGGCCCTGATCCCCTTGCCAGCGTACCCTTACAGGAGCGCATCCCTGAGCCGCCCCTGCCTCCCCCGGCCATGCTGACAGGCCCCAAGCAGCGGGGATGCAGGCAGCCCTTTGGAGCAGTGCAGGGACCCCATGCGTGGGCCCCGCTGCTGTGCCTGGGAGTCGAAGGGGCAGGGAGAAGTCCCGGGGTGCCCAGGTGCCCCACGGTCACCCCGGCCACTGGAACCTCTGCTGCACGTACCTCTGGTACGTGCCGCCACACCGTGGTGTGGGGACCAAGGGCGTTTTTCAATGGTTGGAAATAGTGAAAGCTGCTACTCCTGTGAGGCACTCAAATTCCCACCACATACTCTTGCTAAATGATTTCCACCTCTGCTACTCTCTTCTCCACAGTGTGCCTACTTATACTGCTGAAGTTCACTGTTGGCCTCCCTACTTCATTTAAGCCTTTTTATGCTTGTCTGGAACTGCAGGTTTAGGAGAGGGATATGTATTTGCTTTCAGCTGGGTGAAGACTTTATGCCTGGCATCTTGTTCGCAGGGACAGTGGGGTAGGTGATTTCCTAAGTGGGAGCTTCATCATGCAGAATAGGAAACTTTTGATTTGCCCTTCTTCTTGTAATGGTATTTTCCAAAACTATTAATGAAAAGCCAAGCCAGGCTGGGCAAGAACTACAAAATATGGATGCAGACCTAGATTTTGAAGGTGCAGGGTTTTGCTTGGTTCCCCCAAAACGGTGAAGCTGTACGTGTGCTGAATGCTATCTTGCCTTACCAGGGACCAAACTGAAAATCTGCAGAGCTGAAAGCCCAATGGATGCACCGTTAACGGCTGGGTTAATAGGAGTTAGCCATGCAAGAGGTTGTCATTTCCTATGGCTGAGGCCCAAAAAGTATAGTACTCATGTCTTCCTTTTTCCAGGTCTCACCAGGTCCGACCCACAGAGGATAAGCATGTTTGAGCTGTGTTTCTGCTGTCTGCCCGAGAAGAGAGGACTTGTCTCAGTGGGGTTTGGGCCGAAGGTCCCGCCATCTGGGATCTACCCAAGAGCTACATCGTACTCTCTTAGAGGTAGGAAAACTTCATAAAGAGAAGACTTTGGATTAGGAGTCCGCTGTGCATTGCAACATTTATCAACTTGAGTCACATACCTCCAGTGTTACTGCAAATCCGGGCAAAGTGTGAAATGATTCTCTCTCTTACCTTTGACGAAATGCAATGTGCTCCAACCCTGCTGACTCTGAAAGCCAGCTCTGCCTTGTTTTGGTCCACCTAAATTGTCAGGATTATTGGAAAAGCTCAAAAAACCTCAACAGCACAATCTACCCAATTAATTTTGAAGTACTTTGGGAAGCATTCAGTATTTTTTCTTTTCTTTTCACCTTATGCAGCTCCATAGAAACCCTTGGAGTTCTGCAGGTACCTACCGAGTTATGAAGGAGCTGGAGGCACTTAGCTGGAACATGATTAATAACTGTCAAATTACAGGGAACACCTTAAAATCCTTTAAATCGCTTGAATCTCTCCCCTCCCCTACTTTGTCCTAGGATCTAGGACATGAGCCTTTAGCTAGGCTGTCATTCCCTGATGCAGTCCCTTCATTTCTGATCGGAGAGGATCTGAAGCCACGGGCAAGGCATTCAGAAACTTTAGGACAAACTCCTGACATGGAGAAAAAAGGGAGACTAGGTGAGCTGCAGCACAGAGGATCACACAAGGGAGTAGCTAGTATGTGCATGCCAGCACCAGAGTCCTCAGACTCTTTCATCATGGGAACCACAACTTGACTGCCAGATAAACCACCTCCTTTTGTATTCACAATTGCAAAATATGTCTGCAGCAGCTCTAGTAATTGCTCAGAGAGAAAAGAAATAGAAAAACTTTTCTTGCATCCTTAGCATAACAGGTTTTTTTACAAAAAAAATTAATTGTGCATTTTCATTTGGCCCTTCGCTATATCTCTGCTCTGTGTCTGAAGTGTTTTCTTTGCCAGGAGACAAGCAAAGGCAGTCAACTCTTTGCAGACCCCTGACAGTGTTTTTAAGTTTATCAATTTTAAGCTTGTTCTGTTGTATATATTTCAGTATTGTTTTTTGCTTTAGATTGCATGGAGTAACTGTATTTATCTTGCTGCCATGCTGTATTTTGCAGAAAAATTTAAGAACTAAGTTTATTTCTCATTTCCATTTGCTGTGCAGGCCTCAATCTCAGAGTAAATTACAAGAGAAACCCCGAAACAGTTAATCAAGTGTTAAGCAAAATGAATGAAGCTTGTATGGTGCCCTGAAGGTCATTAGACTCACGGTCTGAGCGGCTGCCAAGGGGAGCGAGCTCCAGGGCAGGAGCACTCATCTGAGAAGTCCCCGTTGCTGGACATGGAGGGGCCGAACCTGGGAGCTGGCTGCAGACACCTCCCAGCTGAGCTCAGGTGCCATGGCTGGACGCAGGGTAGGACCTCGTCCCTTCTCATACTCCTGGTCCGGAGAGCTCTGCAAGGGGATGCGAGAGCAAGTCCCATCCCATGGGAGGGCAATAGGGACTTACTTGCCTATTGCTCCAGCCGTCTGGCTCCTTCCTTTACTAGCTGTGGAGCGAGCAGGTAACTCTAAAATCATAAAGACAGACAGTTGCTGGGTGTTAGGGCTGATGAACAGGACAGTGGTCTGGTATGTGTCCCCTGAGCCATTCTCCATCCCACCCACGCCTTTCTCTCCCCATCGGAGTGACTCTGCGGAGGGGCTGCTGGTTTATCTTCCACTTCAGCCCTGCCTCTTTCCAACTTGGAGGTGGAAGTGAAATCACAGGATATGGATGCAAGATGGAAACAGAGAGAGAGAGAGCATTCTGACGTCCGTTCAACTTCAGCGTGTCCTCCAGTGCCTCTTTCTACGTTATAGAAGAATTTTGACTAAAGAAAGTCATTAAGTGAAAAGTATTATGAGCAAAGATGAAGATGTATCCGGGTACTCATGCACTGGTATTCATGAATGTTAAGCAGCACGTTAAGCCTTCCTACAGGTCAGTTTGTGTATCTGTGGGGCAGCCTTGCTGTTTTATTCCTCATTTGTGCCATAGTTGCAGGAATCCTTTATGCCAGTGTAAACACTGATCTCACTGCATGTTGGAATTACGAAGTATATAAGATGAGGAGAGCTGGAATAACAAGAATGTGTATTTTCTGAAAAAGTAGAAGGTTTCTGGAGGAGGAATTTTCCCAAAGGGAGCTAAGTTTACAGGTCTAACTCATTCAGGCCTTTTTGGTTCTGGAGCTGACACACACATGCACAAACACACATGGTCCAGTATCTATTTCATGGACACATTCTTCCCATCTCAGTGTGTAAAGGTCTTGAAAGCAATAGCTACTGGCAGTACCCCAATTCAACATATCTAATAGGTCCTTTCCAGTTACAAAATCACTAAGGACACATGCCCAAATGAAAGTGGGGCTGAAACTACCTTGCTGTCAGAAGCAATGAAAGAAGCTGCATGTCTTTGTAGGCTTGATTTGTGGGTTCTTTGTTTTTTTAGTCTTGGTTTGCTGACTGCATCTCAAGAATTGTGTTGCTAGAGCAACTTTGCTAACGTAACTCCTGCAAGCAACTCCAACGGTCTGCAGGACTTTTAAAAATCTAATAATAAACTGCAATGGGTTTTCATTGTTTTCCAAATTTTATGGATTAATAGGCTGCAGGTGGACGGAAAAAAGGGTAGGTTTGACTCTCTGCAAACTACCTCTGACTCAGTGGATCTGCTCAGATTTAAGAGGGCATGCCCTGCCCACATACTTAAAGCAGATATTTTGGACCAGCATCAAATGGCCTAATGCTACTGACTTAAACACAGCACTTCCAATTTACATCATCTCAGTGTTCGAACCTGATGTTACGTGTGCAGACGTGTAATCAGAGGAGTGACACTGCCTCCCTTCAGCTCAACATTTGACCTTCTCTGTATTTGTCTGTGTTTGTATGTCTCTGTGAGTCTAGAGATATGGAAGTACACCTATGAACACAAAATATCTAAGCTTTACTGTGTTTTCCTGCCTGTTTAGGTGGGAAATCTTAGCTACAGTAACTATTGGATAAAACTTTTTTGATGCAAAAAACCATCAGAGGAAACAAATGCCTTGAAAGCGAACCTTGTGGTTTGCACCCTGTAAGGACGTCCTGCATCTCCGGGCTAACAGGAACAGAGTTCCCTACAGGCCGACATGCATTTCCCAGGCCTAAATTTCTGTTAGGAGTTTGTTTTTCACATTGGCATCCCTCCTAGCATTTGTCATGCTGCCTATTCATACTTCTCAGCCTAGAGGAACTCTGGCAGGGCTTTATCTTAGTGGTCTGTATTCCTATGGTCACCAAAACAGTTTGGGCTTAGTCTTTTGAACAAAATTAATTATCGTTAGGTTATCTAGGAGTTTGACTCAGACACTGTATTTCACTAATAAGCATTGTTTTGAAGAGCTCGTGTTTAAAAAGAATTGTTATCTAACGCTTACTGGCAGGTTTTGAATCTTACATCCCTGTTGAGATTGATTTCCTGTACATGCCTAATTACTGATGACACAGTAAGATAGAAGCTAAAGAGCTATCTTGCAACTGGAAAAAAGAAAAAAAAAAGCTTTAAGCCAAGTTCCCTTTGGCTTAAACAGAGGGAGGCTTCATTTTATTTCATTTAGTAAAGTCACCATGGAAGGATCCTCCTCCAAGAACTTGCAGCAATATAAGGAGTGTGTACAAAACATGTCCAGACATCAAACACGGCAACTCCCAAAATGTCTCTGCATTTGTAAACATGCTTCACATCTGCTCAGCTTTGCAGTAAGCATGAAACATAAAACTTGGGATATCTGTCTTATTCATTTGAATGGATGCTAATTCAGGCTGCAGCTTGATGAGATGGAGGCTGCAGCTGGCTCGAGAAAATGCTTTAAGAAAAAAAAAACCCACCCTGAAAAATTAAAAAATATTTTAATTAAAAAAAAAAAAGGAATCAGTTGCCTGATCTGATTTGCAATGCAACCCTATGAATAGTTGTTGGAGCAACTGCCTAAGCACTGTAGTCACTGTTAGCCTTTCCCTGGGATCAAACAACCTTTGACTGGAAGGATGCTCACTGATGATGAGAACACGGAGGGAGGGAAGAAAGCTTCTGCTTCATTGACATATGTGTCCTTTATTCCAGAGTATGTGTGAAAATGGCTCGGGAGCCTTTATTGGGATGTATATTGAAGTTTTTTGTAACCACCACAACTGCAGACTGGCCTGCTTCAGCAGATGTACTTTTCCAATATGTAGTATAAAACCTTGCAGTGAGAATGTGAGTGTAGTAGTTATATGGATGTAGAGTGGCACAGCTTATCCCCAAGTTAGAAAGATAATATACTTCATCAGTAAAAAGCAGTTTTATTCCAGCATAGGTACCTGCACAGCAGAGACAGTACTCTTAGAGACCACATCAATTAAAAAAAATATATAGTAGCATCCACCTATATTTGGTACGTAATTATAACGTGTGGAGTGTGTATGTTGAGTAGGTCTGAGACACGTGTGCTGTAAAGTGAGTGGCATGAGATGACCTTTGTTCGTGGCCAGGCACTAACTGACACTCTGTTTTAAATGTTAATGTAATATTGTAGGCACTACACTACTGGTTAGGGTATCTTCTGGACCCAGCTGCTGGAAGAAGTTTTTTGCCCACAGTTGCTTATCACCGTCCCTTCTCTGCGAGTTACAACTCTAAGATTTACTGGCGGAGCTGCTGATCTGATTTGCACTTCAGTCAAAGTATCTACCTGCACATCTGACTATGGAGAAGGGCGTCTGTCCGTAGCCTGAGGCTTTTGGCTTGAGGCAAACCATATCGAGTACAACAAGAACGAGCTGACCAAAACTGATCTGGACTTTCAAGAGTCTGGGGATCTGAAATTAAGAGAACAGGGTCTAACAGTTTTATAAGCTTCTATGCTATTTGAATCCATAAATACAAGTACCACTAACCATGCCATTGTTGGACTGCTTTCACACACTGGTTACTACAACTATTTTCTCTCTCCCCTCATGCCAATTTCTAGTCAGATATGCCAGCCGGACACACTCGTTTCCATGGGAAATGCTCCTCTTTGTGTAAAGATTTTACACAGTTTTCGATGGAGAGACAGTAAATCTGTCACTAGTTAAACACATTAAGCACAGTTTTGGGAGTGCTGCAGCTTCCTGGAAAACCTTGGGCTTCACGATGTAGATATTAAATACCATGTAGTGAGAAATCTGTGGGTATGTTGGTGAGGGAGAAAGGGGAAAGCAAGGCACATCCTAACAGGTAAGGTGATGTCTGCTGCTCAAGGACTTAGAAATGGCTTGACCTTCTGTCTTTGGCAAAACTTCACTTTATACGTGCTCTGTGGCTTGTGTCACTTGGCCACGTCCCAACCTTAACTCTAGTGTGGCTACATTTCAGCAATGTGGTGTGTGTAAGTGTCGTGAATTATTATTTATATGACAGCAGTACCTGGAGGCTTCACCGAGGGACTGTAACCCATTGCGTTAGGCAGGCACAGAGCAAACGTTCTGTGAGAGGCAGTCTCACTCTGAAGATCTCACGGTCTAAAAAGACCAGCAAAAGAGCAGGAAGGGAAAGAGAAACAGAGAGCTGAAAAAATGCATCCAGGGTTGCCCAGCATGGAAACAAGGCACCAGAGGTTCCTGCTAATGGGTGGTGGCTGGTTTTGTGCCTTCCCGGCAGCGAGTGTTGTGTCACTTAATGCTGCAGAACATAATTTTGGGGTCAGATCTACACACAGGGCTTTTGCAGGACAGCTCTGGTGGCTTTTCCTGCTGTGACAATTTAAGGGCATTTCTCATCCTGTATGGCTGCTGTGTCCTACTGCCAGAGTGACTGCCCTAATGCCTTAGTGAATACACATGCCTATGTGGTGGTCCTTCTAGGGCAAGGTCCAGCCTTTGAGTTTCAAACTGCTTGTATACAGCAGGTCATTGGTATTGCTGGAGCTGGGCCTTAAGTACCTGGACTCCTAACGCCCACTAGCCTCCACCGTATGCTTCGGGCTAAAAGGTGCTGTGCAAAGGATACATCACATTATTAATACAGTCACTTTTCCAAGGGAGCTGTGTGAGAGAGGTTATTTTTGTTCTTTGTTGTTTTCCTAACTCGCAAAAATATCTGATGTTATCCAGAGTACAATACACTTCATCCACGCTGCTAATGCTTATTTCTGTTCATCTCCTTAATAGGAGTGAGGGAGCAGTGACTGGTCACCCCCCTGCGATGTCACGATCTTTCCTGAACCTTTTGAGTGAGTAGGCTCGTAGGAAATGATGGCAGAGTACCGACGAGATTAGCACTTCTTGATCTTCATAGCGTAAAAAAATCCCAGGACTAACTCATTCTTCAAGCTCCTCAGTGACTAATAGGTGTTTTATCATCCTTTCAATTAGAAAGCATTTATCAGCAATCTTTGCTAGCTCACTGCATGAATTGACCTGTCATTCAGTCTCAGCCCTTGGAACTGGTAATTAAGTTTAGCAATCTGCCTCAGCAGCTGTGATTGAGATATGTGGTATGTTTCCATGTGAGTAGGCAGATACTTTGGGTTTTCCTTCCCAAAAGGAAAAGCCTTCAAGAAAAGTGGATGAAGGGTCCCAGCAGATGCCTGCTTATGTCAGGTACCTGCAACCATCAAAGCCTTGCAAGCAGAGTGCAGCGAGTGGCATGGAGCAGCTCCACCATGGCTGGGGGTGTGCTGCGGTGGCACAGCACTGGGGCCGGCCTGGCTACCTGTGGCCCCGGAACTGGAGCAGCTTTACTTTGAGTTGGTCAAAGCACAGCGCTTTCTAGCCAAGTACCTGCTTCATCCCCAAACTTTCCAAGTTGCCTGCTTTTGGGGCTGTAAAGGAGATACGCGCTTCATTCTTGCTGTTTAGGTATGTCAGCCTTTAAGTTTAGGCACAGATATGAAACTCTGAAGTCCAGGTACCTCTTTGTGTTGAGCAAGGGGTAAAGCAAAGCAATTGCAGTGAAGCATGTTATGTGTGATGAAATCCGGAGATCAAGTACACTGACACAGGTCCTACGTCTTCTCTGGTACGCTTCTCAATGCCAGCAGAGGACATGTTTTATGGACAGTGTAAACAACAAAAAAAAGTAAGCCGGTCTCCTGCTGAAGGAAGTTATTTAAGGAGTTAGACCCTATGGAAAAGTGACTGAACTTCCATGTTACCCCATGATTTGCTGTGGTAACTTGAGGCTAATGCTAGCAATGTCACAGGTCTTGCTGGCATTGAGGCTGCATGTCTGTTGTTATCTCTTGGCCTGTCCGGGTATCATTTTCTTTTTGAGATGAGAGGAAATTTGCAGATTGCTTACACTGAGACCATACTTCTAATAAAGGAGCTTTTTCCCCTCCTTGTCTAAATCTTTGGTTGACACTAGTTGATAGAGGCTGATTTTCAGTAGCTAGCTCACTGTTTTTCTAAGCAAACTTTGCTCTGAGAAAACAGACATCTTAAAAAAACACACCCAACCTTCTTCACAGCCGCCAAGGGGCACAGAAATGCCCGCGTCCCCAGTACATGCTTCAAAATCAGGTTCAAGTTGCCTGGTTTGGGGTTTTGGAGGAAACGTGCAATTTGCAGAGTTCACTGAACCTCACAGAAGATTTGGATTTGAATTTGTCTGGAGCTGCCCTGAAATATTCCTTACCATTCCTGAAATATTCCTTATTCTGTTTTACCACAGGAAACATCCTGAGGGGATTTTTCTGCTGCTTCTTTTTTCCCCCTTTCAATACAACAGGCGCGACTCAGTGCTGTCTTAAGGAGACCACCTACAATTTAAAGAAATAAAGACCTCCGTGAAAAAGTACAGGCAAACCTGATATTTAAGGGTCAGTTCCCCACAATATTTATGTAGTTGTCTGAGCTGGTCTAACCACAGAGGGGGAAAAAAAAATTATCATGTGATGGCTGGGAGGGTAACCTCTGTTAAAAAACAACAACAAAAACAAAACCCAGAAACCTAAAAGCAATGGGAGAAGTGCCAAGGAGAGGAAAGGAAAAGGCCTCTGATATTTATGAGGTATAGCAAATAATAGCACTGGGAGGTAGCACTGCTTACAAAGTATGTGCTTGGTGAGGATAAAGCAGCAGACATACTTCTTTAATTTTGGAGCAGAGAGAAAAGGCCCTGCCTAATATATTTATTTAAGACGTTTCTCCGTATTTCTAAGGGGGAAAAGTGGTCTTGGACATGAAAAAAAAAAAGGATGGAGCTTGGGCAACAAAATACGCTTTCTTCCTTGAAACCACCCAGAGGTTCCTTACAGCCTGCTGCTCCCTGAAGATCACGTGCGTTAGCTTCAGACCAAAAAAAAAAAAAAAAAGGAAAGAAACCCTTACAATTTGGAGCAAAGGCCGCCTTTCCTCACCGAGGCACTAAGCAGGGACATAAATTACAGGGTATCTGTTTCAGGCCCCTTTCAATATACGGCTCCTGTAAGGGCTCCAGAGTAAGATAATCCTCTGGAGATCAGAGGCAGCATGTTATTAGCAGAAGCTCATAGGTTACATTTACTGGTGTCTTGGGTACCTTTATGCTGAAGTGTTAGTATCAGCTAGAGAGCACATAATCTTTCTCCTGAGTCTAATTATATATTCATTGCACAGCCAACAGAATATTCGTATGTATTTAATTAGTAGAAAGATTATGCTTTAAACCCACAAAAGCAAGGCAGTAGGAAGTAAGCATGAAAAGTCAAACAGCCCTTAAATTGGTCTTTTATCTAATCGCATCACTGGCTGCCTGGGAGCCCCCGAGCCCCAGCGTGAAAGATACTGTAAAACCATTTAAATATAAAGCCATAGCTGAATATGCTACAGCCAGAGTGAAAGCCTGGGTCTCTGGTACATTCAACAATGACCAGTTGAATTCTTTCTGATCTACACCAGTTCATATGGAAATGGAAATGTGTACGGTTTCTGTCTGCTCAGCCCCTCAGTTGGATCGCCTGTAACGTTTGTGGTGTGGGCGAAATGCCTTCTGCCGTTTGTAAAAGCAGTTCGTTATCTGCTTTGGAAATTTCTCATTTACATTATCCCATTACAGAATATTAGGTAAAGTTCTCAAGGGTTTGCATTAAAGTTCGGTTAATAGCTTAAACAGGGGATTATATTTAAACATGAACTGTAAAAGCTTCACCCTTGAAAATAATGCCATTGTTTTATCTTCTCATCTGAAGTACGGTAAGTTAACTGGATTTTGCAGGTGCTTTCTGAAATCTAATGGCAACATAATTGTTATATAAAGTTGCAGCAGTTAAGTTTTTACCACAGAGCCTGTGGCTAAAGAAGAGATCTGGGAATGGGGAGAACGGAGGCACCGTTTGTGCTTCCGCCAGTTCGCGCTCGGCCTAGCCCTGGGCGAGCTCTTTTCAGCTGCGATTTTCAGGAGTGGTCGCTCAGTCCCAAAGCCCGTTGATGTGGCATTATTTTTTTAACCCGTTGCTGAGTATCGACAGCCCCAAAGGAGATGGCGCATCTCCGGCCAGGCCATGTCCCCCCAGTCAGCATCTCCAGGCTCCCAGGGGAGCCTCGTGCCCCGGCCGTGCTCTGGGCCAGCCCAGCTTCATGCAGCTTCACCTCTGCTTCTCCCTGTGCAAGTAGTATAATGCCTTCATCTCAGAGACATTTTGGTTGGAAAGGATCTCTGGAGGGACACCTTCAAAGTAGAGCCATTGGCCAAGTTAGTTAGATCAGCTTTTCCCCTGGCCAGGACAGGGACCTGCAGATACAGGTTTTCCCAAGGTATGATCTGTGGTATGTGACTTAGTGCAAGGAGAGTGCAAGACTGAAAGGAAAAAAGCCATGAAGCGAGCTGAAAATCCAGCTCCTAGAATTGGAGTTAAGGGGATTCGGTCTTGCCTTAACAGAGTTCAGACAATTAAAATAAGCCATTGCTATCGAGGACTAACCAGCTCAGTTGGGATGGGTGACAACGAATGCCCTTCAGTGGGCTGTGACCGTACTGATGCTGTGTCCACGGCCCGTCATTTGGAAGCTGCAGACTTTCCTCAGAGAAGGGTGTCAGAATAAATCTGCTCAGTGTCCCCAAACTGGAAATTTATGAAGGTTTCATCCTGGAAAGATAGGACTTCAGTGAAAGCAGAGCAGAAAATAGAGGGCCTCTTCGTGCTAATCCCTATCATACAACATAGCTATTGTTTTATTTCATACATCTAGGCTGGGAGCATCGTGCCATATGCAGGGCATGAATTGGAATACAGTGCATTTCCTTCTTTAGTGGTTTTTAAAACCATTACATGTCTGTGTATGCAGCATGTGGAATCTGTGATGCAAAGACTTCTGTTTAAAATAAACACCCTTATAAAGGGTTTGAAAGGGATCTCAAAGAATGCAAGATATTGAGGGACTGATTGCAGGTCTCTACGTAGAGCACAAGACCAGGAGACACGGCTCCTGGGCTGTGGTCACTTGCTCCTGCTACAGGCACTGACTGTGGGAAGCGTAGATGGCCATACCTCCACGGTCTCCTCCCAGCTCTGCAAGTAAATGCTAGGTAATTTTTGACCAGCTGGGCAAACCCGTGTCTTCAGAAGTATTTGTATACCTAGCTTGTCTTGGTACTTTGGTGCAAGTAAATGTCCTCCTCGCCGACTCTTGAATAGAGGAGATCTGTTCAAGTCAAATTTTCTTCCTCTTTACCCCTCTGCAGCTCCTGTCATTCAGAAGTGTAGCTGGGGGCAGAGTTCATGCCACTCTGTCTTTTGAGGAACAGCTTGGGTTGGTATTTTTTTTTTCTCTGAGTGTGCAATGACCAAGCTGTGGAAAAAGTGTTCAGAGGGCTGGAGCTGTTGCGGCACGGCTGGTCTCTGCCTACCTGGCGCTGGTGAGGAGGAAAGAGTGGGACTGCAGCTGTAATTGTAAGCACCACCCCTGGCCCTAAATTTGATCAATCGGATGTTTTCTCATCCTAAAACACCATCTGCTTGCTACTGTTTATATTCCATGCCAACCTTTGTGCATTCAGGCAAGTCCATGCGACTGGGCCACCTGTGGTCACAGCCAGAAAGTGGTCAGTCTTGGGAACCAGGTGTCCTCAAAGTGACTCCCATGCACCGATAAACCAAAGTAGGCAGAGGTGGGGAAACGCTGGTGTGTTTTCAATGGCCTGCCTGTTTCAGGAACACTTCTGCAGCTTAGGGGCTCAAGCTTCAGATTTCATTCTCTCTCTTTTAAGAACGGGGGAAAAGAAAGGGTCTAAGCAGGCTCTGAGATGGTAACGTAGGGCCCCGAGTGCACAGCCTTTCAGGAGCCTTGAGCACTCCTCACCAAAGCCATCTTTGGAGCTAGGGAGGAAGGTGGCCTCTGTTTTCACAGCACTTCAGGCTGAATTAACATAAAACTGCCAGTGTTTCTGGGTACTTCAGTGTTTATGCCACTTATCTGGTACCTAAAGATGGAGGTTTTGAAGCCACTTTTTTTTTTTTTTTCTTTCTGCTGCTAATCTTAAAGTGGCAGGAGCCTGTGCTCATGGCAAAGTTGCACCAAGTTACCTCGAGGGGCTTTAAATTTTAGCGAGAGTGATGTGGGATGCCTTCTGCATCACGCTAGCAAAGCTGAAGTTCAACTAGTGCATCTTTCTCATAAAGATAACAAAGTGTTATCTTGAAGAGAAAATAAAAAATAAGATTTTATGATAAAATAAAATAAAAAAAGGAAAGCCTGTGAACCGGGAGGACAGCATTACAAGCGAAGTGCGACCTTGCAGCTTCCCGTCATGCTCTTTCACTTCGCTTTTCCAGCTGGTCACGAGAGCTGGAGCAGAGGGCAGCCACAGACACTTGCAGGGCCGGTGCTGTGCATCCTGCCACCGCAGGGGAGCCGTCCCCGGCGTGAGTTTTGCTCCCAACAGGCACGTGTGAGCGCTGGTGGGACTCCGGGCAGCGGACCCGCCGCTGGATGGGCTAGGCGGATGACTCACGAAAGCTGGGTTTCCGCCCTGCCGGCAGGCAGCAAAGCGAGTAGCGATGCTGCCAGTCCTACGCAGGGTGACGTGAGCCTCCCCGAGGCAGCCCTTTGTCCCTTGGTGGGAGGACGAGGAGGAGGTGTAAATCATGGCCGGGTTTCCACACGGTAACCTGCAGGCCTTTACCTCTGCACAACGTTTTGCAATGGGCACGGCGGGCCAGGAGATGACTTCTGTGCTCGTACTTGTTTTCGCACCCAGGCTGGCTCGGTCCTTCACGAAAATCAGTGGGCAGCAGATTTCTTGGATAACCATTGCTCAGTGATACAAAATGAGAAAAAAATGAATTGGAAAAGATGGGCTGTTGGGTTTTGCCTTGCTCATCCTTAAGTGCTGTGTGCAGGCATGAAGCACCAAAGGTGAAAATCTCAGCTAATGCCATTGACTTCAGCTTTCTTCCCCTTAATTTTTTATTTCCACCATTACTGGATAGGATGGGTTCAGCCTGTGGACACCCGTATGCCACCGCTCTTTTGCAGGATGCTTCCCAGTGTCTTTGTTGGGGTGAGGACGAGGGCTTCCTATGGAAACCAGGTGTGGCTCAGCCCACGGGACTCGTTACCACCTCTGGCATCGTTAGCGTGCTGAGGGATGAGCGAGGAGGCTCTTGCAGGAGGAGCACTCATGGCTTGCAATTGCAAAAATCCCAAAGCAAAACAGCGGAAAGCTGGCTGGATAAATGCAGAAAGCGCATGGAAATAAACACCCCACGGAGGCGCAGCCAACCTTTTTGAAATCAGTTTAAAGCAATCGGTGACTGAGTCCTCCTCCATGTGGGCTGAGCCAGGGTGGGGGCTGGCGTCCCCTGCGAGGTGTGCATGGGGCGCAGCGGATCCCTCTCCTGGCCGGGAGCCCCCCAGGGCCGTCACGTGGAGATGTGACATGGTCCTGCCAGCCAGTTGCGCTGGAGGCCAAAAACCTCCCTTCCCAGGGGCCGGAGCAAAGTTGAGGGCGTTGAGCAAGACGCGGGGCCGAGCCCGGCGTCCCCCGCCGATGGCAGGGGAGGGTGAGGGCACGGCAGGGTTGTGCGAGACATCGTCTTGCCTGTGTCTGCCTTGCAATGCTTTTAAAGTGCTAACATGTTTTACGACGCGGTGCGAGCGAAACAAAATAGTGGCTCCTGGCTCCTCATAACTTGTGTAAATTCCAGATGTGACGATCCTTTTACTGGCAAATGGAGCTGTTTATCCCCGTGCTCTCCTCGCGTTGAATTAGCTCCTGCTAAGAAGAGCTTGCTGAAAATGTGCCTGCCTTGCTACTAAACGGCTGCATAATTGTCCCTCTGCCCCTTCCCGGAGCTGCACATAAAAAGTGCAATCCAAATTCCTGGGCAAACCATGCAGGGCCCTGGAGAGCACTTCCCACCCCCCTTCAGGAATTGAACGTCATTCCTAAAGGATAATGCAGGATTAGGGCAAGGGGAAAACGAGTGGCTTAACAGATCCGAACTGCAGTGAGGGTCAGCAAAACGTGTCCTCCTTCCTGCCCCTGGCCCTCTTTTTTTTTTTTTTTTTAATAAAATTTTTCTTCTTGCAAGGGGAAGGAGGAAAGAGGGCCTCCAGATTGTGAAACGGACAGAAGAGGAACAGCGTTAGTTCCCGGAAAGCCCCTAGTCCCAGCAGCAGGGCAGGCCTGCCCACCGCCACATGGCAGTGCTCATGGGAAACCCTTCCCAGCCCTTCCCCACTCGTCCTCCCCCACCTCCTCCTCTCCCTGAACACACAGGCGCTAGTTATTAGGGATTAGGTGGAACAGATGCATGTAAGATGCTTACGGCCTTTTCCAGACACAAGGCCACTTTCCAATCAGCTCAGAGGAAACAGGGTAATTAGATGGAGTTGTGGGCAGGGAGCAGGGGGGAATTAGCCTGTTACCCAACCAGCAACTGCAAGCCCACCTCTTTCACCCCTGCCCCTACTTTTTCCCCCCCATTCCTCTGCTCATTCTGTCATTTCAAAGCCTTTTTTTTTTTTTTTCCTTTTTTTTCCCTTTTCCAGGAGGCAGCTGATGCCGGCTGGCTGCTGCCAAACAGGTCAAGCCTCTGCAGCTGAAACTGGCTGTGATACTTAAGCGGGACGATGAATCAGCTGTGTCCTTTAGAAAAGGCATCCTCTCTTGGACGTGCTGCTGGGGTGTTGCGTCCCCTCGCCTCCCCGCCAGCGTTCTCGGAGCTGCTGGCTGATGACAGTGGGTGGGTTGATGAATTTGGGTTAACTCTTCCCCCTCCCCCTCATAAACCAGCTTCACCTGCTGGTGAAGTTATTGCCCCTTAAGCTAATGATAGCAGTTATAGATGTCTCAGAGGAGGAGGAGTGCTGGGCTTTGAAGGGAAAGATGCCTTGCTTGTCATTTGCTTGCCTTTAAAAACATATTAAGGCAGCTTTGGCTTGAATGCCCTGCAGGCAGAAATTCTGAATGGGGACAGGCTGGTCCCAAAAAAGCCTCGGCTGTTGGGGTTGCTGCCCCCCACCCACTGGAGTACAACTGCTGCAGGCTGGGGGCTGCTATTCCTGGGCTGCATCGTGCCTGGCAGCTCTGTGATGGAGCAGGGGATTTTCCTTTTCCAGCTTTTTAAGAAGTTATCTGGGTGTGATTACACTTTAATGCATGTTCATCTTTGGAGAGATTTTGCTGGGTAAAGTCCTCCAAACGTGGAGAGCCATCCCGTCACCACCATGCGCAGGGCAGCTGTGACGAGGTAATGGTGATCAGGCACTAGGGGCGGTGATTAAGAAGCTGGCTATTGCATTTATTACCATCTCCTCCCACAAGCGCCCGCCTTGCTTGTTTAGCTTCTGAGGCCTGTCTGTACTGCTGTTTATCAGGAGAGCAATGCTCTTCTCTGAGATGTTTAGTTTTAAAACCATCAGGATGTCCCCAGGGCATTTGAAAGGGGACGTGGTGTGTCATGAAAGGCAGTGTTCCCCACAGAAGATTGTTTTTTCCAAGTGACAGGTTAGTTGGGCAGCAAACATGTGAAGGAGGATCATTGTCACAGCTGTAATCGAGCGGAGAGGAGCTGACCCCAGTTTTGAGGCAAAGAAACTGGCTAGTGTCTGAATTCCTCTAAATGAAGGCGCTGCTCCTTGCTGGTGGTACCCTTTTGCATGTCCCGCTGATAATTTTCTGAGATTGACATTAACCTCTTCTCGTAAGTATGCACAAGCACTGAGTGTTGAAATCCACTCAAAAGCTGGATGGAAAATTTCTGACGATGGTTTGCTGTCTGTAAATGCTGGTTCAGCAAGAGGAAAAGATGTCAACTTCAACAGTAAAAAAAGGACCAGAAAGAAGCGGAGGAAAAAAAAAAAAAAGTGATACCATTGAAGATATTCTCCTGAGGGCTTTTTGAAGCAGTGGGTTTTAATTTTCAGTGCTCTGTTTTTCTTGTTCACTGGCATGTGGGGCGGTCACAGACAGAGCAGAGGCTGCACCATCTTTTTCCCCATGGTTTTGCTCAGTGCATGGCAGGTAATAGCCTCTGCACACCCAACGCATCCTTCCCAAGGCATGCAATAGCGGAGATTTTAACAGCCGGTTGGAGGGAGAGGAACTCTCTCCCATGTCGCCTCTTCCTTCGGGGAGAGCAAAGCGCTTCTGTGGAGTGCGAAACTCCCGCGGAGGCATGCTGGGCTCTGTCCTGGAGCCGGCTTATCTCCTTCACTGACAGCCTGTGCTCCTGGCTCTGCGGGTTAGCTGACGACCTAGTAAAGCCATCGGCTCCCCCCGGGTCTAAGCATACTGCTAGTTTATGTACTTCCAGTTCCTTAGGTCCAGTAATTCTAAACCGAGCATCCTTCCTGGGCATCCAAGTCCTTGCAGGAGTACAAAAATAAATGCCCAGGATGGGAACAAGACATGGGTGCCCTGGAAGAATAAATCCGTGTCGCGTGGTAAGTATGTGTAGCATCAGTTACTGCTCTGCATTTTTTTCTGTCTGCCAAATACGTGACATTGAAAAGTCAACAGACAAAAATATATACGTTGAAGTAAAAACCTAAGCAAAGCAGTAATCCAGGGCAGTTCTGGAAACAGCCAACCAAAAAAAATCCCCCAAAATACACGGCTTCGCTACCCAGGGCGGTTGTTTGGGTCAGGACCACCCCAATTAGAGCTAAAAACAGACTATAGTGCTACGCGCATTTTAGCGTACATTGCAAAAATAGATTATTGCTGTTAGATGGCGATTAAAATGATTGACTAATCTAATCTATGTCCTGGCGTAATGCCAGATATCAGAGCACCGCTTTCTGCGCTTTCCCCTCCTCCCCATGTTGTTTCTGAAACAGGACCGTGTTTAGATGGGGTTGTGGGGAAGCCTGGCAGCACATGGGATGGGACTCCTCTCGCCAGCATCGGTGCCTTGAATTCCCCTCCGGGAAGTGGGACAGCGAGAGGAGAAGGGGCCCAGTGCTTCCCATCCCCACCGGTGAATGGGACCAGGCTTGCGCTGGACTGTGGGTGAATGCACCAAGCCCAGATGCTCACAGGTAGCCCCATGCCCCGCTTGTTCCTAGGAAGGAAAGCTAGAACATTTCTGAGGTTTTCGTTGGTATTTTGTGTTACGGTGGGGTTCCTGTCTCAGAAGTGATGCTTGTAGTTTATTCTCCTTTTTCAGTGCTGTCCCCTAAGGTGGAGGATACAGGAAGGGAGCATCACTTTTATGATAACAAGTATGTGTCCTCTGAGATTGTGACTCCCCTCGGCTGGCATACGGGGTGCTGTGACTGGCCTGCTGCGTTTTCTGTCTTTCTCTGGGACCACTGAAGTGAGTACCGCAGCGCTAACACGTGACAGATAACTTTGTGATGGACATACTGGCAGAACCAACATATTTTACAGAGGTTAACAAGAGTTGTGTAGCTGTTACTTATTACCAGGACAGGGACCGCCTACATGTGTCCCTATCTCTTATTGCAGTAGCAATGCTTGTCTTGAAAACCTGCTCATCTGCTTTCTCCCAGGCACTCGTCTGCTTTCCCCCCCTCTTTACAGTTTCTCCAGGCCATGCTGCCCATTTAGCATTTCCCTGAGCTACAGGGGACAGACTGAGTGTCTGGGAATGTGTGCACACCTCAGATGACCCAAAACAGCCTGCTTTTTTTTTTTCTTTTTTTTTCTGTTACCGGATCAGTCAGGTGCTCTTGCTTTGAATCTCCCTCTTTGTTACCTACCGGGGCATTTGCAGCTGGAAGCGTGTCGGGACAGGGACAGTTTGACACAAGCGTGTACAGCACGGAGGAGCAGTCTGACCTGCTTACAGGCTCCATGCGCTGCTGCTCTAACGATGACGGTGATTTTTGATGCACCTTATTGGAAGAAGGAAGTAACTGTTTGCAGTAAACCACATATTCATTGGTAGCTGGATTTTGGGGGCCTTTTGCCCATTTGTTTTCCTCTCCTAGTGACTTGCTTTGCAGTCCTGAGCCTTTGTCAGCCCGGCCGGGGTCTGGCATTTGTCACTCACTTGGAAGATGGGAGCTCAAGTGAGAGCTTTTCCCAGTTGCCAAACATGGTCCATATTTAGGGAGGCTTTTGGTCCCAACCTCAGAGGAGCTGTCGGTGTCCTTGCTGCTGGGTGATGCTCCTGCCAGCCTTGGGGTGAAAGAGGAGAGACGGCGATGTCCAAGCCTCTCAGCTAGATAATGCCTGGATTTCACCTCCAGCACGTGATGCAGCCGTTTCGCAGCTTGTGCATGCAAACGCTGTTGAAAACCGAAGGGGCATGGGAGAAGAGGAAGAAACATTTCATTTCTCCTCTCCCTTCCTCTGCCTGTTCTTGTCATGCTGCCGTTCTCCTCCTCCTGCCCCGCTCCTCAGCTATTTGGCAGAATCGCTGCCATTGCAAATGTACGTGACTAATCTGTTACTTGAGGAACGGGGAGGCAGATTCACAGGCACGAATGACCCAGGCTGTCAGGAAGCTGATGGGATTCTCTGCTGGGAAAAGTTTGGGGTTTTTTTTTTTTTTTTTCAGAGGGCTGCTCCTCTTGTTAAATGATGGGAGAGATACTCATCTGAGTATTAGATGGGATGGATACGGTCTCTGTTAAAGAGGTGGCCATCTTCTTTCCAGCCCCGGAGGCAGATGTGCTGCAGCAGGACGGAACGTCCCCCCCCTTCCCCCCCAGACATGTGGATGCCGTTCCCTCGTGGTGGCACGGTGCCATTAGCCACGGCGTGCTTGCTTGAGGAGGGAGTGCAGAGGCTCTGGAAGGTCTGGGTGTGAGATTAGGGCAGATCCTTACTCGTTCATCTCCTAACCAGCTCACACAGAGGCCCGAGGCTGTGGGACCTGAATGCTCTGACCTGAATGCAGCCAGGCGCCCGTGCTGCAAGCCTGGTCCTTGCCTCCCGCTGCCCCTTTGCCTTGCTCTGTTTCAGCTGTGCATCTTTAAGTGATTCAGGGGCTTGGGGCCAGAGGGCTCTCTGCCTCGCCGAGCCGATCCCAAAGAGAAGGGGTGATGTGCCAGGAGGTCTGGGAGGCGAATGTCATTTCATCACTGTTCTCCTGGGAGAGGTAGAGGGATCCAGCATGGGAACAACGGGGGTGGGGGGCAGGGGTTAATGAGGAGAAAAGGGATAAATTAAAGCAGGGAAAATGTAGGCTCGGTATTGGGGAAAAACATATGTTTTATAATAAATATTACATGTTTAAGTGCTTCCAAGCCAAGGATTATTTGCTCAAAAAAATAAAATAAGTAAATTCCAGAGAATGACTAAATTATTGGACACAATTCCTAACTAGGTACCTAGAAAATGTGTTGAATCAGGCTGTCAGCGTGAATTACTAGCCCAGCTCTGGAAAATATACCCTAGGGAGCACCAGCTTTCCTGGTTTTCCACTGATCGTAATGCCAAAGTGAAATCTCCCGAGGCGAAGGGCTTGCACATTAACTAACTTACAGTGCCATCTAGCCCTATCTGAGACATAAGACGTTTATGAGTGGTTGCTAATTTTGTTCCTGTAACCGGGAGGCTGAGTCACTTTAGTTCGAACCCACCTCTTAGGTCATGTGCTTGTGGGTGTAAGTGTATCTTGGAGTACATCCGTACGTGCACTGGGATGTATTTTTAAAGACTCGTCCACGAGTCACAAACGTAAATGCCTGACTGGGAGCCATCCCAGCTGGACAAATCCTATGTGTTTTCATGGCCACTCGATGTGGAGAGGGCAGCTCAGTGTTGCTTAAGCCCGCCTGACACTTCCCATTGATAAGACCTTACTTTGGATGGCTCAGAAATTTGCCAGCCTGCAACTGCTTGGGCTGGGAGCACTGGGTGCTGGGTGCTCACTGCAGGCTATTTCTAGGAAGCTTCCTCCAGGGCAGTGTTTGTGCCGTTCCCGAGGGTGGGCTATGGACTGATGCCCGGGTTTGCTCATTCTGGGGGAAAAAAAAAAAAAAAAAAAAAAAAAGGGCAAATAATACAAAAGCGATAGCGCTGCTGCTACCGTTCATCTTGCGAAACACAGTGGGGGAAGAGGGCGGTGGATCCGGCTCCCGCTGCCCACAGTGTGCTGTGGCTGCATCCCTGCGCCCTTCACCGCACCCACTGCGGATGCATCCTCCCCTGAGGGACAGGGCTGTGAGGCAAGCTCCGGTGACCTGCCAAAGGCCACGGAGTGGAGAAAGATGCTGTGGGCTCCCCAGTGTGAGGGTTTGGCGCCCTGAGGTCTGGGAGAGGCCAAAAGTTGCTATGTTGGCTCTTTGGGCATCTGCTTTTTGCCCGCGTGGGCTCTGGAGGGCTTCAGGGGGTGCTGCTGGGGGTCATGGATTTGGTGCAACGTCATGTTTGAGTCTGCTAAGCTGGTGTCAGCCTTTCTTTTCTGCATTGCAAAAGACTAATGCAGGGAAGCTGCCAGACTGCCAAAGGTAGCAAAGTGACCTTTTCCTATAGAGGAAAACACCCGTTATCCTAACTGGGCTTGGATTACCAGAGTGTTGTTTTGCACTTTCTCCTTTATGTTTCCTTTTTTTTTCCTTGTGTGCTCACAGTAATGGCCATAGCCAGACATATGCTCACGGCCTGGAATGAAGTCGACTGCAATTACGTCCTAAGGGAGTCACTCAACGGGGGTTTTGTGAAGGCAGGACTCAGGCTTTGGTGGAGCCTGTCGCTGCTGCACATGTGCTGTTAGACCTCCGAGTGCACTCACCCTGCCTTCAGCTTTGTGGGAACGAGGAGCAGAAGGCTCAGAAACGCAGCCAGTCTGGTGCACATCTGGAGGCAGTAATGTGAGGCAAAGTATACGCCTCCTGTACTTGAATGAGGTGTTTTCTTGCATTAGCGATTTCAGCGCATTGGCACCGAAGCGCTGCCTTTTAAACGCACTCGCGCCGCGTCCCCCGTGCTCTGTGCCGGTCCGAACCTTCTCCGAGCATAAAAGTGCTTGGAGCTGGGCTGCAGGGTCAGGCCTCTCTCTGCGGTGCTGTCACCTTACTTCCTTTATCTCCCAAAGCAGCAAGAAGCACATGCTGCGGCAACGTAATCATTTAATTCAGGCTGGTGAAACCTGTTCTCCAGATGAACAACTGACAGAGCATTTGCTCCGTAGCGCTGCATATGAATGCAATGTTTGTTGGGGCGGCTGGATGTCGGTGCCAGCTTTCCACTCTTGTTTCCAGCAAAGCCAAACAGCAGCCTGACCGTGAATCTGCTTCCAGCTCCTTCCTCCGCTCCCTGCAACACGCTCGCTGCAGCCACGTTAGTCCTGGGGCTCTCCCTCCTCGGCTGCTTGCTGCTGTTGCGGACGCGGTAGGTGCGCAGATACCTGCCAGGCAAAAGCAGTCCTCAGAGGAGCGCAGCAGGCTTGTGGAGCTCGGGATGGGAACGTGTTTGCCTGGGGAGGCAGGTGATACCTGAAAGGGTGCAGCCAAAACTAACAAAGGTGTGTTCCAGATAGATACAGTTTGATCTTTAGCCCCTGATACAAACCTTACTTTGGCTGAGGAGGCTGCTGTGCCAAGCCCGTTCATAAGGGCGTAACAGCCTGGCAGGCTGCTGGAGCTGGATGTGCCAGCCGTGGGTTGGAGGGGGGGCATTTGCTGTGGTCCCCCTTGCAACTGCCGTGAGTTAGCAGGGGCAGAAGAGAGGTGCATCCCTTGTTTTAGGCCTTGGAAGTCCTTGCATCCGAGCGCCAGATGCGAGGGACCAGTACGTGTGTCCAGAGCCAGCGGTTCGTGGGGCATCATGCAAATGTGTGCGCTCATGTAGGTTTCCTGAGTGCCCGGCACTGAAAATTTGTCTTCTCCCAAGCGCCAGAGTTAGTTACTCCCGGTGGGCAGCCTGTCCTGCTCTGCTGCGGGAGGCTGCTAGCCCGTGTCTGCAGCTTCTCTGCTTTCAGCTTCCATCTCTCTTCCAGATTTTGTAATGCAAGTAGCCTGGGCTGCTAAGTAACAGCTGACAAGCTCACGGCCCAGCCGACGGCACAGTGGCGGCACGCTACCAGGGAGAGGACTCTGGTGTGCTCCTGGTGGCAGCCGCTGCTCTGGCAAACAGTGTTAGAAACTGTCCAGGTGAATACGCAATGGTTTTGCTGCCGTCATCTTTCTTTTTGGCTTAAGGGACAAGCCCAAACGTTGGGCTGAGGCTCTTCCAGGGCCAGTTTATGCCCCTTGAATTGCTTGATCTGCCTGCATTGCCTCTGAGGACAGACGGCAGAAAGAAGCTGCTTGCATCCAGACTGGAATCCGGATTTCTTTAAAATGCCTTTTTCAAGAAGGGCATGTGTTAAATATTTCCAGGGCCAGCACTGTGGGGCTGGCTCAGCCTCCAGAAACACTTTCCAAAGCTTTCTGCCCGGAATAGTGTGCTCTGAAACACACTGCATCCCCCTGCACTAGTTGGCCCAACCTGCTACCGTGGCTGTACAACAGGGTTTTTCTTTCAGCTGAGATGACAGTGATCTCATGCAGATGGCTGCAGAAGACCCCCTTGCAAGAGCAGCTCTCCTTCCAAGCTTGGTCAGCTTGGCATCATCTGAACTGTGTGAGGCAAGGAGCTTTGAGGCCTCTTGCTCCAACTTTATGGTAGCCCTGTTTGCTGGCTGTTTCGGTCCGTCTCCCATCAATAGCTCTAGCTGGTGTAGATGGTTTTTAATGGACACATTTTATTGCTCACAGATGATATCAGATTAACAAGCTTGGACATGTGGAAGTAACCTGGGCACCTACGAACTGGCAGCGGGTGGGAGAACAAGCACCCTTCTCCCACCCGCCGTGGCTTTGCCAGCGCAGCTGTCCTGGAGCAGTCACCTCTGGATGAATTCAGTGTTCAGGCCAGGGTTTGACACATCAGCTGGTACTCTAAAATCTATTCCTGCTGCCATCATACTTACTACTGGTTTTACTGTTTTCAGCCAAAGCCTAGTAAAGGCATTGGAAACCCTCACTGATGTATTTGAATGGACTTAGGATCCATATTGTTTCATGATCCTAAGAGCCATATTAGGATCTGTATTTGTTGCACACTGCAGAGTTCAGCTGCTTTTTCTTTCTGCTCCCTCTTACGCACGTCTGGTGCCTGGCTCCGTGCTAGACGAAAGCCCGTGGGGCGTGCAGGGAGTGCAGGTCTGGGCCGTGTATCACCCTGTCGCCAGGACCGAGCTGGGAGAGGTCAGCACATGTGCACAGCTCAGGGCAATGTGTGCTCGGGAGGGGGATGGGAAGTTTAAAAGGATCACTGGTATTTTATCTGCAGTTTAGCATGGCTCAGGTTTGTCAGCAAGACGCCACAGTCCTGAAAGTTCAAGCCTGAGGTGGAGCTGGGAAGGAAATCCTAGAGCTCCTGGGTCTCTGTCTAGGGCTTTGGACACAGCTTCAGTCAAAGACTCCCCCTTCCTAGCAGCAGAGAGATGTTGAAGTGTGATGTTTGCATTTGTTGTCTGAAGTCCATTCAGACCTATTCACCCCTCTGCCTTTGCATCATTTTTTTGGGCAAGCATTAACTAATAATGAAGTGAGTAAATCTTGCTTGAAGTGTTTTTTTTCTTGCTATCCCCCATGTCCCACCCCCAAGCTCCCCATGGCAGGTGCTAAAGAGGCCAAAGTCAGTGCTTCTGCAGAGCGAGATTAGCAGCGCACACAACGATCTCTCTCCTCCTTGTGCACCTCAGAGCCTGGAAACTCCCCCATCTCGCCAGCCTCGCAGCCCAGCTGTCCCAAACCCCAGACAGCAGGGTTGGATAGCAGCAGGCGGCTCGCTGCACAGCAGCCCGGGCGATGGAGAAGATAATGGGAAGGATTTCTTGGTACAAGTATGAGCATGACTCCTCTCGAGAAATATTAAGTCTAGTTGCAGTGGAAAGAAAAAAAAAATAAAGCAAGTGCACACATATGCACACACATGCACACACACGCGACCTCAACCTCATGTAATGCTGAAGGGTTTGGTTGTGTCTGAGTTTTTTCTCGGCTGCTGGTGCTTGGAGTCCTCCCGACACGGCTCCACGGCTGAAGCAACAGCTGGAGCGCTGAGGTGCACCGCGGTGCTGCCAGCTCTCCTCGCTGCAGATCAAGCCTTGCACTGTGATGCTTGGGGATTTCCTTGAAGCCCTCGTGCCGCTCTGCCCAAGTGCTGAGATCGCCTAAGAATCTTGGCTTTCAACATAGGAAAAAGGGGGGGGGGGGGAAGCTAATTAAGAAAAAAAAAGTTTCTAGCACGCACAATTGTGTAGGGAAATTTAAAAATGGGAAATGAGTGTGACCTATAGTAAAATAATAACCTAAAGTGTATTCTACCTTTTTGCCCCAAGTGGGGCTGCGTGAATTGTTTGGATGATGGGGGGGAGAAAACAGAGCCCCGCTCAACGCTGCAGCCCTGTTGCCGCTGCAGAAGAAAGAGCAGTGAAAACTTATTTTGCCACTTTGGATGCTAACGTGTGACAGCCAGTGGCTTTAGCTATGGTGAACAACATGGTTGGTGCTTCCTACTCCTAGCTGCTCCCTTTTGCCGAAGTTTACCATGGTGGTGGTGATGGCCCAAGGAATGGTATGGTGGTCCATCACAGATTAACTCCTAAGCCTTAGGATGTTTTGCTAAGTAAGTGAGGTGCTAGTCCAGGCTGTGGAATTCTGTCTTGAATTTTGTTTTTAAAATGTTAGACCTTGCCTACAAAGATGAAGTTTTTCCTGGCCTCACTTGTCAGTTTTGCTGCTATTCTTTCCATCCTCTATCTTCACTGCTTCCACTGTGGGTACGGAGACGTGAGCTTTCAACACCTGCAGGTTTCCATCCTGGTCGTTAGCAGCGCTCTGCATGAAAGGGACCATGAGAAGTTGGAGATGCTACAGGTAAGCATCCAAGAAGTAATCCTCGCTTCCTTAATGAGGCAGGGTGTTTTGCACGGTTAGGGTGGCGGAAACAGGACTCATGAGTGACAGAGCAAAAAATCAGCGATTACTATTTGGCAGGAGATACTTAAACTTTGTCAAGCTAGGCAAGTATCTCCATTGTGGTCTCTGACTCACAATTCAAATATGCTGGGAACATTTGAGGGGGCTGGGTCAGTTCTTTAAGCAGTGGGAAAAACAAGGCTTTAATACATCACGGCATAGTTTTGGGTCTGTGCTCTACTGTTCTGCTTTTCTTTGAGGAAACTGGTGTGGCTGGCAGCGGGGAGAGGGAGGTGTTGTGAAACCACACACACACGCACACACACATGTGAATTTGATCCCTCTTAACAGTGTTTCAGACTCATTTAACTGCAGTGACTGAGCTGAACCACTTCTGACTTACGCTTCCCAAGGTGAAGGGAGGATGAGGCTGTCGGTGGTGGCTGGCGACAGCTTGGTCTCCACCTCTGCTGCAGCAGCCTGGCTGAGGAATGCAATGCCGAGGAGCTCACGGAGGGGCTCACCGGCCCCTTCCAGCTACTCTGTACCACTCTGTGGACACAAGAGTGTCACAAACTGGCCGGTTAAACCAGGCTTGCAGCTCTGGTGTGTCATTATGGTGGTGAAAAGCGGCTGGGCTGTTCTGGTGAATCAGGTTGTGAGGGTATGAAGGCTTGCCGGCAGCTCAGCTCTCCCCATTCCTTGCACTGCTGCAGATAAAGCCGTGCAGCCGCCCGGGGAGGGATGCATTTACGCCCTTACCGAAGGTGCTTTCTGCTGATATGGCACGTTCCTGTGGACGGAGGGGAAGGCAGATATGGCCAGACATCCTCTCCCAGGTCCTGTTGCGTGGGTGAGAGTGGCTGCTGGCGGCAGGGTGGCTCCTCCGTGCTCCTCCAGCTTGAGGCAAGCACCCGCTCGGGGATGCTTCCCGGCAAATCCAATTGCAAAGCGGGCAGATGTTTTCAGCCCGTGGCTTTGCACCTTCTGCTCCTGGGAGGGGCTGGAGGGAGAACTGGGATATGGCGCTGGAGGAGTATGGCCAAAAATGAGCAAGACCAGGCGAGGAGCGGCCATATGGCAGGCGAGCTGTTGGCTCCGTAGTGAAGCCAAGTGCTCGGGATGTGAGAGGCTTGGCTCTGCTCGGTTCAGAGCCCGGCTTCCTGTGTGTTCCTCCCTGCTATGATTTTGACCAGAAATTCCATTTTTGACCTGAAAAATCTTCCAGATGAAAATTTAATTACAAAAGTGATGTATTCCCACAAGAAACTTCAGTGTCAGCAAATAAGAATTTTTTTGATGAAAAACTGTTTTATTCACACACACAAAAAACTGGCTCACACTGATTCCATGCTAGAGCATCACCCTGGTAAAATCTCTAGTGTTTTGTTTAATAAAAAATTATGATGATTTGCAATTAGCATCCGTTAGGCATGCAAATCACAAAGAATTAATACCGGCACTGCGGTCCTCCTATACTGGATACGGTTTGTTCGCGAGTTATTAAATCATGACCTTACGCTATGCCTGTGATTTATAAAAGGTTACTGGCAGTGGAGAAGTGGGATGAATGAGACTCAGGAGTGTTAACTCGGAAAACAAGATTTTGTTTCTTTTTGTGCAACAGATTGCCTGCTTTCTGCACAGCAAAGGTGCAAATGTTTTCCTCCAGCCGATGTGATTTGTAACATGGAGTTTGTAAATATTTTCCGCATGCAAAGGTCTTCACTTGCCGTTGTTATTGGTTCCATATTTACTTGGGATCTTTGCATGCAGAGGATGGCTTTTGGCTTGGGAAGAGGAACTTCTCTGAGGCTGGACCGTTTCCCCTTGCACAATGAGTCTCTTCAGGATTGTGTGTAACGCACAGAAAGCCTGCTAGGGGCAAAGTGCTTTTCCGCATAACAGAAAATTTTGCAAGCTCATTAATAAAGACCAAATAAAATCAAGCTTAGAAAGTCAACACGTTTGAAAAGATACGCTGTTCTGGGAAAGAAGCGGAGATGGGGTGTGTATTTATGTGAACAAAAGAAGTCTAAACTGTAAACTATAATATATCTGTTAGCTCATTAATGCATCTGATGCTGACTAATTCCAGGGGTGTTCCTGCTGCCTGGCAGCAAAAGTGCAAATAAGTGGACAGCTGTGATTTAGTGCCAAATATTTGAACACATCATGACAATTCAGGCCACCCACACTCTTACGTAAATACAACTTCTGGAGAGTCATTTCAGACCAGACTGAAGTGCAGAGCAGCCACTTTCACGTGCATCTAGGCCAAACGGTCTTCAAGTATTCGGGGCCAAACTTTGCCCTCTGTTATACCCTGGGAGCCCCCATTCACTCCACGGAGTTTGCACTGCGTAGCTGAGGGCAGAGCTGACTCTTGATGCTAATCTGACTTTTTCTAGCTCAGCAAGTACAATTTTGCATGTAAATGTGACTGTGGAACAGATCTGGACTCGATTAGCTCCTGAGTCCTTGACAGAAAGCCATAATTGTTTATCCAGATGATTTTTCTTTGTCTCTCTTTTATTTTCTCTACACTTTAAAACCAAGGTTTTAATGGGCTTGTAAAATAAATACATGAGTGTAGATCACAGTGGTATAAAAGGTGTGAGGAAAGCCCTTCCCTTCTCCTCAGCAGGAGTAAATGCTCGCTTGGTGCACGCTTAAGTTGCGCTCCCCAGAGCCTTGGGCAGGGGTGGCTGTGGATCCGACGGTAAGAGGGAAGGTATTTCCAAGACAACGCTTAGCCCGGGGCTCCCATTACAGATGTGAAGGACCTGCGATACATATCTTTTTTTTCCTGGTAGGCAGTGAAATCTGTACTAGCGGCAATATCTGGGGCACAGAGTTGTTGGGGGAGGGGCAAACCAAGGGAATATGAAAAAATATTGTATTTATCAGGGTAATCTAGTCTAGGAGCAGAAGTACTAAAACATTTTAATCACAGTCATATGGTTATGTGTCACTGCAGGGCAGAATTAAGGCTGTTTGTATGCCTTGGTTGCACATTGCCACACTTCAACAAGTTTGAATTTATTTTAAGCATAACTTTAACTCTGAATTCCCCGGGTTTGTAATGCCTGATCTGGAAATAAGTGCAACATCTCTATATTATACTTTATCCTTAAAGTAGGCTTTCCACTTGCGCTCTGTTTCTCTTGGCTCGGCAATAGCCTGGGCTGTCATTTCCTGCCCTGCCAGGTTTGTTCTTTAACTGGAGAAGGCCGTGTATCCGAATAAAGGAATACAGCAGTAAAAGTGGGGCTGGGGGATGGATGGCACACTCAACAAGCACTTCCAGGGCTGCTGTGTGCACAGCCCGGTTCGTGCTTTCACTGCCCATGCCTGAGAGTGTGGATACCATTCATGCACAGATGCTTTTATTGGGGGTAGAAGGAAGCCACACGGGATCGGAGGCTGAAATACAGTTTCGTGCTGTGGAGGAGACACTGTGATGCCAGCTCCCAGTAAGGCCGCTGGAGTTGGTGGGATGATGCTCAGCTCAGGCGGGGGTATCTGCAAGCTTGGTCTGCAGCCTTGGGGCTATGTGCTATAGCTCTCCATGAGCCATGATGGAGAGGCTCCACCTGGTCCGGCTGGGCATGGCCGGCCAAGCGGCATGGCCAGTTATGGAGCGCAGGGATAGTCCCCTGCAAGGAAAATTACTCCACTTGCTGCCCCACAGGGGAAATTGCCTCCTGCCCCTTGTGGCGGGGAGGGCTGGTGCCTTAGCAAGGTTTCTGTGAACAAGGCTCCTTCTTGATAGGAGGGAAACAGCATCATCCCTGGAGCTGCTCTGCCTCTGCCTTGGCTTCTGCCTGCAGCCATTGCCTCCTCCCCCCAGTCCCGAGCCCCGTCCTGCTGGGCTTCTTGCTGCACATCCAGAGACACAGTGCTTATGTCCCCTCTCTCTCCCTTGCTCTCCTGTGTGCGCTCCCTTGCTCTCTCCCTCATTTCCCTCCCCACCCACCCATGCCCTACCCCCTGACTAACGCAAAATTGCCCTTTTTTTTGGCAGCTGGCCTTCCCAGGGGCCCAGACTAACAGAAGCCTGAGCCCTGACTCTGCCTGTGCCTTGGCCAAAGCTGAGCAGCTCCTCACCGACAGATAACGTTGCCTTAAAGGAGAAGGGATTTTTTATTTCCCCATCTATTTCCCCATCGCACTCACCCATTTGCTTCCCAGCTCCCGTGGGGAGGGAGATGCTCGTGCCGGGGACCCACCACCACCCAGTCACCTACTGGGAGTTCCCCTCTTCCCTGCAGGCTCATTCTTGGCGGTGGAGTTCGTCTCCCAGCCAAGCCTCCTGTAATTAATGCAAGCCTCACTGTTGACTTTCAGCGAGCTTTGGATAAGGCCTTTCCAGGACTTGCAGCTTTCCTCCAGCTCGATCCTCGCACGCCAAGTGATGAGGCTTCCAGGGCTTCTCCCGCGGGATGGCCCCAGTGCGTGCATCTCACTGTCAGGAAGCTTTTCCTGCTGCTCGGCCTAAATTTTCCCCTTTTCAAATGTCATCCCAGCACTCCTACTTAGTGTGCAGTGCACTTTCTGCACTTCTTGCACTCTCTGAGCAGGCTGATGCTTTTCCCTCTCTGCTGCCTGGGCTCTTCTGGTGCTTGCTGGCTCTTCTCGTGCTCGCCTCGGCTTAGCCAGTCTGGGCACATTTCCCTTTATAAATCAAACCCACCAGTCATTTTTTCTTTTCTTTTTCTCCTTTTCCCTCCTCCCCATGACACAGGAGTGATTTTTGGGTGTCTGTCCCACAGTGCGGAACATTTTCCTCTCCCGTTTGGGCTGACAAGGCTTTTAGTGTAAAGTGTTGACATTTCTTTGTTGCTGCAGGCAGCCAGCTCTCCGGGTAATGAACAGGATGGGTAAATACACAACCACCTTCAAGATGGAGGTCCTGGGAGCAGCCCAGGTGGGCACCCCTCTGCCGGCACTGCTCTCGTGCAGATTCTCTGATGTCAAATACGGGCTGAGCTCCCGCTGTCACCTTCCCCTGCATGGAGACACGATCACTCTCCCCTGTTTGTCCTTCTTCCCATGGATTTCACGTATCTGAGGCTGCTAGCTCCCTGGTGAGTTTAGTCTGCTGGGCAATGGCCTCAAGTTCAGGGAGGGACTGGGAGGGAAGAGGGGCAAGCTCTGCCCCGCGCTGGGCACACATGAAATGACTGTGTGTGCCTCATTTCTTTATCAAGCCAGGCTGAACATGCTTCCTGATGAGGAATAAAGCAGCACCAGAATGGAAAAAAGTAAGTGACGGTTTGCTTTCCCTCCCGTGTCCAACTCCTTTGCTACTGCATGGATGCAGGTTTTGTTCGGGAGCAGGACCCGGGGCGAAAGGCAGAGCCGCCCTCCGGCTTGCACCACCACTGGTTTTGTGTTCTTGCTTTGCCGTAGCCAGAAATCGAAGGATTCACCATGCAAAGCGGCGAACGCGACCGTGGAGGTTGCCATGACAGCTCCGAGGAGAAACTGGGTCAGCCCTGCAGCCCGTGGAGGGGGCCAGCCGTGGCTGCCTGGTGGTCACCCATAAGCCCGCAGGAGCAAGCACGGCCCAGCACTTGTTATTGAGCTGACTGCATAGGTTCTTTCTTTATTTCCCAGGAGGAAACAAAAGAGTTGTTAACTTGGTTACCTTTTTAAACTTGGTGCGGCTAAAATGGTTGGTTGTAACCCACACCACTGCCATGGCAACAGAGACATATATATATATATATATACTTTTGAACATGCAATGAGAACAACTTTTCTTGCCCGTAAGTAACTCTTCAGAGGAGAAGATGTCAAGAAAGTAGAATTAGGAGTGAAATACTGAGGCGACTGGAGATACCAGGCCAGCAGAGTTGAATACAGGATCATTTCAAAGTTAAAAAGAAAGCCAAGGATGGATGCCGAGGCTAAGAAGGTGCTCTGGCCAGTGAATTTCCTTAAATACAGTGGCCTCCATTGGCTTAAGACCAGGTTTAGAAATGCACCTTTTTTTTGACGTCAAAAGAGATTTTTCAAAAGACGAAACTGGGTGTTCATTGACTATTGACCCCTTTGGAGAATGTGATCACAAGCGTTTCAGGTGATCATGTCTGAGAGCTGTGGAAGAGCTATCCTTTTTTCCAGCCATTTACCCTCCTCACCTTCTGTATCTTCCCCTCCAGGGTATTATACTGATCTGTTAATTCCACTTTTCTCCTCCTACTTGCCACTTTCTAGACAGGTGACACCAGCGTCTGGGATCTGGGTACCCTCCATGGAGAACAAGAGGGACGGGTGAGGCACAGCCACCGGTGCCTGTGGTGGAAATCGAAGTCACTGCTGTTCCTTTCCTTTGGCATCACCCGTAACGCTGTTGTCTGGTCTCCATGCAAGGGAAGGACAGACACCGATGGCCTGCCTCCTTGTGTGTCGTGTCTTATCATCAGCAGCTTCATCACAAAAGAGTTTTAGGCTTAACTCCAGTTCTACTTTTGTGTTGATATCACTGACGGGTAATAGTGTGACCTGTTTAACAGTGCAACTATACAATCTGTGGTTATTACCGTGTAAGACACTACACACTTTTGTAGAGACTAGGAGATTTTTTGGGAAATCGTATGTGTGAAATATAAATGAATGCATTGAACTGTATTTTGTACACACACGTGCGCATACACACACACACACACACATACAAGCGTGGATCTACTTGCAAGCTCTGCTCCATGAAAGTGGTGTTAATTTTAAGGATTTTGCTGCTGCCTTCTGCAGCCTCTTCCCTGTCACAGAGGCAAGGAGCACCAGAGGGTTTGCCCCACAGGGTACCAACAGCTCGGCACTTTGCGTTGCATGGCTGGAGGGTTACTGAGCCTGGTGTCACCTGGCCAGGAGCAGAGTTGCTCCTCTGCTGCTAGTGACCTTGTGGTAGTGACCTGGCCCTTAGGAAGAGGTGCTTCTGTCTCTGTGCAGATAGCAAATATTGCACTGCTGGGATAGCTGTTTACCTAGGACAGCGATGACCCTTGTTTGGGCTCGCTGAGCACTACCACCATACAAGTAGTACTTATTTGGGATCAAACTGAGCCCTGGCTGAATTGGCTGGCATAGAGGCTGGGCTGGGCGCAGGGTCTCTCAGTGTGGGGATGGAGCTCCTCTGAGGCATCAAAACATCCAAATCCTTCCTGCCGGCCTCCTCCCCGCCCGGTTTTCCTTTCTGTCTTGGACATCATCTCCTCTCCGAGTTCATCTGGAAGCATTTCTTTCCAATGTTTCTAGAATCCCAGAAGGGAGCTTAATCGCTTCAGTATCCTCCTCATGCAAAGCGTACCTGGGGTGCCGGATGGCTGAATAACCTCTCATGCACTGAGAGCCATTAGCATTTGAATTAGTGACATGAGGATAACAGGCGATTATCCCATTTAACAGCTGTTGAGGGCTGTTAAAGGGACACCGTCAAGAAGAAGGCACAAAAACGTAGTGGATTTTTCTTTTTTAGTAAGGGCTTCCCTGCCTTGTCTGAATACTGACATCCTCTTGTGTTTGAAAAGTGGTGCAGCTTCCACAGGGACATCTTATAATCTTTAAACCTCTTCCATGTAGAGAGCTGGAAACCTCAATACACCCACAGCATGCCAGCACACGAGAGTGAGAAAGTGGAAGCAACGACCAACAGAAAGGGAAGTGGTCCTGGGTATTTGGGAGCCAGGCTAAGCCAAGCGTGAAGGGAAGCAGTCATAAGAAAGCTGCAAAAAGAAGCAAAAGTTAGAGCATCCCCTCTGCTCTGGAGCACTTCGGCCATAAGGGACGCACATGGGATGGGCCTGACTGCCATCTGCCTCGGTGAAAACGCAGCCATTTCAAGGGGTAGGATGACCCAGGCACCAGTTAGAGCCCCCAGAGCAATATAAGGATGAAGAAAATCCTCTCCCTGAAGATCTGGCTACATGCAGAGAGCTGTATTTTGAAAGTGTGTGATCTGTCATAGGCTATTGCATAAGAAAACCTTTTGTACGCAGGGCATTTTTTCAAAAGAAGACTTAAGTGAGCAGTAATTATTACAGTTATTAGCCTAAGTGATGCTGCAATACAGATAAATCTCTGTCATGGTCCATGACTTCATTTTTCTTGACGGCGTGTTAAGCAGAAGACAAAATACTGGTCCTCGGCATCACAAGGAAGCGTTGTCTGGACTCCTGCAGCAAAGACGTTAAAACATAACCCTCCCTGTCTCCCACTTGGAGTCTCAAACATGACTCATTTTGAGGCTGTGCCTTATACACTAAGCTGAACAAGCCAAGGAGGCTGCACTTTCACGAGGATTCATCCTACACCAGCTCCCACCAGGGTGCTGATGGCCGGCCTCCCAGCCTTTCAGAAGGCCTGACCGCTCATTCAGGTGTGTTGCTGATGCCCGACCCCCTTTCCGAAAGCGGGCTCAGACTGGGTGCCCTGAGATGTTTGTGGAAAGTTGGCCTCCACTTTCCCTCAGACAGCAGCATCTCACAGAAAACAGAAATAAAACCCCCAGGCTTTCGTCTTCAGCGGAGAGTGAAGGGGCACAGCGACGTGGGCAAAATGAACTGGCTTTTTTGTTCCCATGTGGTGCTTTTGGGAGGGCAGAAGTGCTGTGCAGGATCAAGGCAGCAGTGCTTTCAGGCCAAGGCAAAGCGCTTCACATCATTAAACAATTAAGGGTTAAGTTGCCTGGAGGGGGACCTTCTTCCTAACCATCATTCAGTGACCAGCATCATATTATGAAACCTGAAGGCTCATATCCTTCCCAAAGCTATCACTCACCTGCATGTGGTGTTGCGCTGGGTCCTAGGCCTGTGGCAGTGCCTTGGGGCAGGTTAACCTTCAAAAATCAGTTTAAGATGGTGAGGCTGTCCCTGGGGCAGAAGTGATTAGAGTGGGCAATCAGAAATATTTCTCTAGCCTTTTCTTGCTGTTTTGGCCTCCTCTAGGCTTGAGGGTGTTAAGCCTTCTGTAATGAGCCAGAGGCTTTATGGAGTAAAAGATTCTTCCACAAGTCTTTTCCATCTCTTTCAATACCATTTTTGTCATCTCTCTCTATAATCTTTTCTTTCTCTTTCAATAAACATCCTTTGAGGTGGGGGCAGTAGCAACACCCAAGCACAGGTGAGGATACAGAAACATTTATAATGTTAAATACCATCCTTCCTATTATTTCCTCCCTAATTATTTTTACCCTCTGTGATGACCACTTATGGTCTAACTAATAGAAGCATTATTTCCATACAAAGTTGTGGTAGCAACAAAGATGAAGATACCTGTTTTTAATGTTACTTGTTGCTAAGCAGACCTTTTTCATACCATCCTTACCACTTATCTGACCATTAAATCTGCAAATACATGCAAATGGTATTTACTGTGTTGTTACATGTACCTAGAAGCAGATGGTGAGCCAGTAACAAAGCTCACATTTTTGCACTTTTATGCAACATCTTGGGAGCTGGATTAAATTTCTGCCCGGGTTGGGGTTTCACACGGACCTCTGCCCTATAGACAGCACCGAGCACACAATGGACGCAGCCGCTGCTGAGACGGTGTCGCCCCTCGCCTCCAGCTGCCATGGGTGTGGAGGACCAGGGGGAGGAGTTGGCAAGCACCTCACAACTCCTGCCAATCCCGACCACGTTATTTCGGGGTATTTTTCTCCATACAGTATTAATAAAGGAATGTTGACAACACTTCCTCCACCTCCCTGTCCCCCCCAGCCCCAAGTAATATTTCCAAAGAGTCGTGCCAAGAGTTTGAGCCATCACTGTGTGCATTGCTGGTGTCTCAGTCACCTGGGTGTCCTCCTGCTTTTTCCATACCAGGTGGCCCGGTTCAGCTGATATTGCAGCATCCCCACGCACTATGCGTGGGCTGTACAGCGAGGCAGATGCAGAGCGCTGGGGGTGCTGCAGGATGGAGCCCAGGGAAGAAGGCTGAGCCCCCTTTGCTCACCGACATGGGAAAAGGAGTGGGAAGCACATCTCGCTGCTCTAGGATGCGAGCTGAGCCTGTGGAAAGACTCCTCGTGACATTAAACCATCTGAAGGGCCGTTATTAATCACTGTAAGGAGATCAGGTGGGTCTGCCCCATAACCAGGGCTAGCAGCAGGCCATGTGGGACTCGGGTGACACAGGACACCAGGAGCTGCTTTGACTCATCCACCTGCAGAGCAGGAAGGAAAGGGTGATGGCAGAAGGGCTTCCCAAGCCAGGGCCTGAACCGCAAACAGGCTGCTTGAGAGATGCTGAAGCCCACTTGCCATGGCCACACAGGAGCAGTGCCTAAATCTGTGTGGGCATCCCTGCTGTGCTGTAGCCACTGGCAGGGTGAGGGTCCATGCCAGCCCACAGGCTGTGCCACTGGCCTTTGTGGCTTGTCCTGCAGGCCTGCCCACCACTCCTGGACACAGCGTTTGCTTGCTGGCCCTATATCCATCCCCTGCTCAAAGCCTGTGGGGTTAAACATGTGAGATGGGTGTTGCCAGCAAAAGTGAAACCCACCTGTGGAGTTTCCTTGGGAGAGTCCTCCCTGCTGACGTGTTCAGGAGTGAAGCAGCACTGAAACCTACTCATGTTTCCTTGGGCAACACCCAGGCTCTGGGAAAATCTCCCAGGAGATTGCCCTCAAACACCACCCAAGAGCAGAGGATTATTAGGCGTAAAGTATTCATTCACTGAAATTTGACCTGCATGGCGTGGATGTCTTCTTCTGGCATCGTTACTGTGGGTCCCCTTTTCAGAGAGAAGTAGATGTATGACGTATCTGACATCTGCTTTGGGATGAGATGAATTGAATCTTCAATGTATCTGTTTCTCCAGCAGATCTGACACCTTTATATGGCCAGATGAATTCCTTCACCCCACAAACCCATCTTTCTCACCTCTGTAGCCTTCACTGCCATTCCTCCCCTGCAGCACCCACACTCATTTTCATCATCTTTCCTCTCTTTTTACCACTTTATTTTCAGAGGTCTCAGCTATGGCTCACTCCTTCCCATCTGTGTGGGCCCTTCTTTCTCCTGCACGGTGCCTCACGGTGTCACTCTCCCCTCTCCCCTCCTTGGAGCCTGGGCTTCTGCATGATGCTGTGTCTTCCTGCCCGTTTTTCTCTGGCATAATGTATCGCAATTCCCGATCTTCCTACACACAGGTCCTCACAGTCTCTCCTCCCTGCGTCCTTTCGTTATCCCACTTTCTTCCCTTGGGCTATGGCTTGCTGCCTCTTTGCTGAAGTTGGTCCTTTGGGAAACACCCGTGCTGGTTCCCCCAAGCTCTGCCTGCACAGCAGGCTCCAGCACAGCAGGCCATTACCCAGCTTAGCTCCCAGCCAGCCAGCAGCCAAGTACGGGTGGACAGATCTTCATGGACAGAAGAAGGAGCTTTACTGGAAAGGTCCTTAGCTGATGTAACTTGTCATTTTAGAGGGGAAAACGAGCCTTGAGATGTGTAGTCCTGACACTGCAGTCAATACACCTCCCTGGGATTCCCAGGCTTCCTTCTCTCTACGTTCCCCACCGTGGCCAAGGCCAGGCACAGGAGTGCCCGTTGCACGTCCCCTGTGTCCTCAACCAAGCACAGGACTCCTCAGTGCCCTTTCTCCAGCAGCTGCTGAGTGCAGGGATCCCTTTATAACCTTATATCTGTCACACAGGGGTGGCACGCAGGGTAGGTAAGCTGAAACCCTGCTCTGAAACCCTGGAGCGTGATGCACAGCGGTGAACTCAGCTGGGAAGCTCAGCAAATTTGGGGCCTGTTTTCCCATCTAATGTTGGACTCGTTCAGCTGGGGGTGGACCTTCTTTTAAAGTAACCCTCGACCCCCAGTGCCCCAATGAGCCCTTTCTCTTCTGCTGCTTTAGACCCAGCAATGGGAACTGCTGGGGAGAGAACGACTTCAGGACACAGCCTCTTTTCCCTTGTGGCTGAGGAGATGCTGTGTTTATTACCTCTTTTCTGAGAAAACACAATTCCCCAGGGTGACTGCATTCTGACACTGTCCCGCTGTTATAACGACGGCTGACAGATGCTCTTTCAGCTCTTGGGCAGTATTCAGGCCATTTTGGTAGTGAGATACAACAGGGCAAGGAGCCATACAGGTCAAGGAGAGCTGTCTGGGGAAGACAGCAGTGTTTGGAAAGAGGGCGTTTCCCTAGGCGCCACCTCAGAGATGTCTGTCATTTACTTCAGGTTTGCTCAGGGTACCACTGGCAGCACAGATGCAGACTAAGTCTCAGCATATTAAGTTCAAAAAAACCCACGCGTCTCTACACAGGGCACACAAGTTTGAATGCATGGACATCTGCTGATTTACCTCCAGACCAGAAAGAGCGGTGCCTATTATTATTTCTTCCAGCCCTGGGAGACGTTGCAAATGTCTGCAAACAGCCTTTGCATAGCCAGAGCGTGCAGTAAGTATGCTCTGGACATGGGTCCTGTGGCTCTCAGCTTGGGGGTGCCAGCATGGTGGTGTTTCTGGAAGCGTGGCTCTGCATTGCACTGATTTACCGCTGCCCTGCTCTCAAATGCTCACAGGCATCTATCTGCGGGAGAGGGGAGGTACCCCTCTGGCACAGGCATCTGCCTTTGGCTGAGAGGAAAGGAACGCAGCATCTCCTGGTGACTGAGAAAGCTTGGGTGGTTTTGCACATAGGAAGCTTCTTTAAATGTGTTTCCTCCCACCGTCTGGCCTTTTGTTTTTCAGCCATGCTTGATGCTGGCGTTGGAAAGCTGAACTCCCCAAAAGTGAACTTCCTCTCCTACTATAAACTGACCCTCGGGAGTTGCTATAGTGACTGCAGAGTGGCTAGCGAGCTGTGTAAACACTCCCTCCCGCTTCCCATCACACTGCGCCGGAGAGGCCGAGCCACGGGATGTGCGCAGCAACCTGGATTATGCAGGCAGTTGTGAAATGCAAACCCAACAATTTCTCTGCTTCCTCCCCGCTTCCCCCGCGGGGAGGCAAATGCAGCAGGCTGGTAGCAGGCACGAACACGCCCGTCCCTGATGGATTCAGGCACATGGCACAGTACCGCAGAAGCCAAACCCAGACACTCACCTGGGGAGCTTGAGCAAGATGTGGAAATGTATGATGCAACTGGATCCTCTGCAACATGTGATTCCTGCGGCCTCGCTAACTGTTGAGCATCCAGCTGTGCAGGGGGAGCAGTTTGGTACACACACACTCACAGCTCTTTCTGCGTAATTAATTCAAACAATCAACCGAGTGTGAAATCCATCGGTTGCTGGGTCCCCTGTTGCTCACTTTGATGTCAGTTCTTCCTCTTTTGTTTTCTTCTTCTTTTTTTTTAAATGCATTTCATTAAAGTCCGTAGCTGACTCTCTGAGTCACTTTCCAAATGCTGATGCTTGTGCTAGACTGTATCCATCCCTGTAAAACTGCGTCAGGTGTTTCAGCAGCCATAGCCTGGGCAATACACTGAAGCACCCAGGGAGCTGTTTCCCTAGCAGAGCTGGGTATGCATCCCCTAGGGCCACTGCAGATGTTCTTCCAAAATGGCAGGTGTTGCTTAACCAGGGATTTTGTGAGAGGCAAGGGAAACCACCCTGCCAGGAGAGGTAATCAGCTCTGCTCCCACCACCTCTGATTTCCAGCACTACCAGACCTTCAGACTAATGCAGTCGTCAACCCTGTCTCATTAATGAGGCCTCCCCTTCCCCGCTCTCCCCACCCCAGTGCCCTGCAGTGCATGCTGCCCTGCCCTCGCCCACGGCACTGCCCAGCGGTGGCTTGCCTGGAGCCTGCTCCCTCTCCCCATGCCTGCAGCCAGGTCTGGCGTAGGAAGGCAGAAGGGCCCTGGCCCCTAGCCACCACACTGAGATGCACCTTGCTGGGTTCATGGCACAAGTGATGTCTTCAAGAAATAAGGTCGCTGTCCCACCACAACAGACGTGACTGCTTCAAAAAGCAAAAAGCATGTCATCTCAACGGTTCATAAAATGATGCCCCTGCTCCGTGCTGTCAGAAGGGCCCATCCAGAAGTGTCAGGTATCCTGCAAAACACCCACCTACACCAATTGCCAATACACACTTTTGTTTTACTATTAAGAGACTTCCTGGCATGAGGATGGATGGAACTACGCCATCCCATCTTTATGTGCCTGGGTGTCACTGACCAAGCTGATCAGTTGGTACCTTCGATGTGACACCCGGCTATAGAGTCACAGGCTGTCCAGAGGTTCCCTGAATTTCCATCCTTTCTGCCCCATCGGAGAATGTACACAACCTCGGTGCCAGGAAGGGTCATGGAGCAGATCATCTTGAGTTCCATTATGCGGCACGTGTGGGACAACCGGGGGATCAGGCTCAGCCAGCAGGGGTTTATGAAAGAGAGGTCCTGCTTCACTAACCTGGTCTCCTTCTATGACAAGGTGACCCGCTTAGTGGATGAGGGGAAGGCTGTGGATGTTGTCTACTTGGACTTTAGTAAGGCCTTTGACATTGTCTCCCACAGCATTCTCCTGCAGAAACTGGCTGCTCATGGCTTGGATAAGCGCACTCTTCGCTGGGTTAAAAACTGGCTGGACAGCTGAGCACAGAGAGTGGTGGTGAATGGAGTCAAATCCAGTTGGTGGCCAGTCATGAGTGGTGTTTCCCAGGGCTCGGTGTTGGAGCCGGTCCTGTTCAATATCTTTATTGATGATCTGGATGAGGGGATTGAGTGCACCCTCAGTAAGTTCGCAGACGACACCAAGTTGGGCAGGAGTGTTGATCTGCTGGAGGGGAGGAAGGCCCTACAGAGAGACCTGGACAGGCTGCATTGATGGGCCAAGGCCAACTGTATGAGGTTCAGCAAGGCTCAGTGCTGGGTCCTGCACTTGGGTCACAGCAACCCCATGCAATGCTACAGGCTTGGGGAAGAGCGGCTGGAGAGCTGCTTGGCAAAAAAGGATCTGGGGGTGCTGGTTGACAGCTGGCTGAACATGAGCCAGCAGTGTGCTCAGGTGGCCAAGAGGGCCAATGGCATCCTGGCCTGTATCAAGAATAGTGTGGCCAGCAGGACCAGGGAGGTGACAGTGCCCCTGTACTTGGCACTGGTGAGGCCGCACCTCGAGTACTGTGTTCAGTTTTGGGCCCCTCACTGCAAGAAGGACATGGAGGTGCTGGAGCATGTCCAGAGAAGGGCAACAAAGCTGGTGAAGGGCCTAGAGCACAAGTCTTATGGGGAGTGGCTGAGGGAACTGGGGTGGTTTAGCCTGGAGAAGAGGAGGCTGAGGGGAGACCTTATTGCTCTCTACAACTACCTGAAAGGAGGCTGTAGCGAGGTGGGGGTTGGTCTCTTCTCCCTAGTAACGAGAGACGGGATGAGAGGAAATGGCCTCAAGCTGCGCCAGGGGAAGTTTATGTTGGATATTAGGAAAAACTTCTTCACTGAAGGGGTAGTCAGGCACTGGAACAGGCTGCCCAGGGAAGTGGTTGAGTCCCCATCCCTGGAGGTATTTAAAAGACGGGTAGACATGGTGCTTGAGGACATGGTTTAGTGGTGGACTTGGTAGTCTTAGGTTAATGGTTGGACTCGATGATCTTAAGGGTCTTTTCCAACCTTAATGATTCCATGATTCTATGATTCTCTGTTAGCAAAGATGCTGGCAGAGGTGGGAGAGAAGGAGGTTTCTGGAAGAGTGCTTGTCTGTAATCCTAAACATGTCCCTATAATCCCAGCCTCTGACTCAGAGCTGGGAGGATGAAGAGGGTCACTGTGGCCTGCTCATCCACCACAGCCCGTCACTAAGCCCCAAAGAGAAAAGGAGCCTTAAAGCCTCACTCCGATTGCTGTGAATGATGGCAACGGGACACGTTGCACAAAGTACACTAAATCAAAGGCAAATCTGTTATGCAATACGTTACAATACCCGGTCCCTATAGTGTCTCACTTAACAGATGGCAGGAGCTGAGTTTGATTAAACAGGGTTTTCTGAATCACTTGCAGAGACAACTGAGAGGCAGGCAGAGGCATAAAGCAACACACAGCTCAGAGCGCCTTCTAGATCTTGGCGAGTTTGCACTTCTCTGTTCATGCTGTGCCTGCCTCCATACGTCATTTCAATGTAAGTCAGCTGAATTAGTCGGCGTGAGTACGTGGCCTTTTGCTCCCACCAAAGGAGCTGCTGGACTCTCCACTGCCGGCTCTGAGAGCATCCCAGTGTTGAGCAGCGCTGCGAGCCTGCCTGTGCTCGATGCGGACAATGCGGTGAAACCAGCAACGTGATAACGACACCAATGCTCCTGTTTTCCCTGGAATTAACGTCACAGGAATAAACGGCCTGTAAATCCCATATTCACATAGGGGCTTAGAACGTGTATAGTGGGCCACATGCATTTGTGAGTAGCTGGAGAGGAGACAGCAGTGTGGAGAGGTGGGGGAAAGGCGGCAGGAGGAAGGGGGATAGGCAAAGCAGATCTGGGAGCTGAAAGATCGCCAGCCGGGCGAGTTTATTGGTTTTCTTCACAAGAAATCTTAAGCCAGCTTGGCCCTCATGAGGGATGGGACAGCCTCAAATGATGCAGCATCTGAATTATGTCCATAGTAGCAGTTAACAACCTGGATGCTTTTACAAGTTATCGAAACCTCAGCAAACCTCAGGAGACTGAGGCTCTTTTGTGCAATTTTTGGAAATTCTGCTTGGGAGGCCAAATTTGGGGCCCCACAGAAAATGGCACCGATTAGCTCCCCAGCACCAGGGCTACATCTCAGCCAAACGCCTGGCATGGCACGGGGGCACGAGTAGGCACCACCTGAAGTCACCTGCGGTCTCAGTGCGAGCACAGCATGGACTAAGGGAGCCTCAAGGAAGAGAGTCCAAGGAAGCTTTCAAGCCTGTCCCACATCTGGCTCAGATCCAGCTACAAATAGTCCAGGGATGCCCCTTCCAGATGTGGACTGACACTGTGGCTGTCCAGGGAAGCTGGAAATCGCTGGAGGAGGGAAGGCGAGAGGAGGCATTATTAGGACTGTTCGGCTTAAAAATGAAGGGAGGTTCAGGAGGCTTCTGCAAGGTCTCCCTGCTTCAGGGAGCATGTTTTTGAGGTGCCTCCGGCTGTGGATTGCGAGCGGCCGGTCGGTGCTGCGGTCGGCTGCTGCTGCCTCCCAAAGCCGCAGCAGCATTGTCAAGCTGCAGACGTGCAGAACAGCTCACACCAAGGCTGCGCGCTCACAGGTGATCTTTCGGTCTGTACATTTTCCAGCGGAGCTGGCAGCTGCTCCTGCGGCGTGCATGCTTCGTTGGCTATCCAAAGAAGGAACTGGGTGGGCGTTGATCCAGTTGAGGCGGTTTCGAGGAGCAAAGGCAGGAAGGAAAATTACCAACTTTGACATATGTTGCTCCCTGCAGGTTTCTCTTATTATAGCCTGGCGGGATGTCAAGGTGCACAGACATGACCCAGAGCTGTAATACCTGATGGCTGCTTTGCCTCCTGTCCCTCCCCTTTCACACAGGCAGGAGTGGCAAACCCATTTCTGGCATACCAGGAAATCCTGGTTCTCGCTATTATCAAGGAGGGACTGTGCAGTTATACAACCTCGAGCTGCCATCAGCGGGACTCACGGTGGGGGGGGGGGGAATAGTTCACTTGGAAAGGAATGCTGCAGTGTCGGGCAGTGGTTTTGACATGCTGGAGTGAAACTTGGCATAGGGGAACAGAGGGAATTCGTTTGCCCGGTAGACGTGGCACTTGAAAAAGAGATTAAATGAAATGGCAGTGGAAATCTTGAGAGATCTTAAGAGGCGGCTAGTTAGCATGGTGCATGTGTCTGCAGCCCTTAACGCAGGTTTCACCGTGCTGGGTGTCCGTAGCTTTCTAACAACTATTTTTTATCTGACTGAGCTAGAGCTCTTTTATCCCGCCAGCACACACGAGAAGCCAGCTGTGTGCATAGTCCTACCCGGGGTAGGACCTCCAACTTGACAAGAAGAAATGAAGACCCAGGGTTCAGCAGCCTGAAGTGTTTGTCAGCTGTTTGCGATGGCAGAAATCTACTTACTTTTCCGAGAATATTTATCCACTCTAGTGTGCCAGGAAGAATGTAGTGTGGCATAGCAGCAATCCAGAACGATGGCAAATATTTGTTCCTGGTAAAAATTTTCTTGCCGCATGTCTTATTTTGCAGCATATCTCCTGTCTTGGAGCAGATGGGGGGGACTGGGGTGTCCTTCTGAACTGTCACTCATTAAGGACTGAGTCTTAAAGAGAGCACTTAGGTGGAAAGGCTGGGAGAAATACACATGTGCATCAAGAAGCATTAGGTGTGTGTTGGATTAACACCTTTCATCCTCCTTCCTGACAAGTCCCTGCCAAGGGTTTGACGTCTAAACAAAATGCGTTAAACCTTCCTCTTCATGAATTCTTTCTCCTGGGGCAAGTTCCCCATCGCTCACTTTCATGCTGTGCTTTCAGCCGTTGTTTTCATAGTCTGTCAGCACAACCTTGAGAGAAAGGACTTTGGCTGAGAGCTGAACACACAGTACCAGTTGTACTGATTTCCATCCCCTGGTATGTAGCAGTGGACTTTCGCACTGTGCCTTCTTCGCCCTCCCCCAGCTAGGCTGAAATCTCTTGCCAAAGTTTCTGCTTTTCTGCATGGCTGAATTGACTCAGCCACGAGAAGCAGCGGCTTTAGGCTCCTGCAGCCCCGCTGTCAGGATGGGAGCCCCTTGGCAGGGCGCAGGCAGCCATGTGGGATGAGGGGCTGAAGGCATTGGAGGAATGTTGATGTTCCAACAAACTTTGGGATGAGTGAGGGAAGCTGGAATGCATGAGTGGATCAGAGAAGAGGAGGAAGCGAGCAGGAAAGGGAGATACCGTGTGATGGATGGGAAGGAGAGCGGAAGGGCAGTGTAAAATCACCCAGGGGATGGGCAGGATTTGAAGAATAAGGGCAATAAAAGATGAGGGAGTATGGTAAGTGCCTAACTCTCTGGGGAGCTGGTAACAAATTGGACTTCCTTCCCCCCCTCATCTCTGACTTGGACTGTATTTTGAAAAGAAAAGAAAACCCAAAAGATATTTTAGTGACTATCTTTTTTTTTTTTTTGTGAAACAGTCAGGTTCTTGCACTACGATTTATTTTTTTTCTTTGTATTCCTCTCATTATAGCAGTGAAGCAGGTTAAAAACAAAAGCACCATATTTTGCACTTTGTCACGTGCTTTTCTGCCCTGTCCTTTTCTCCTTTCTGTGACTCTGGCAAGGAGAGGTGCAAAGCACAGACTTTTCCTCCTTAGCAGGGGTTTTACACTGACCTTGTCACCCACGTAATGCAATGTTGTTACCTGGCAGTTATGATGCTCTTTAGCCTTAAACACAGGTTTGTATGAAACATAGGGCCTTTGTGTGAATAGAGGGAAATAGGATGAAGAAATCGGGTAATGCCAGAATAGCAACATGCCTGGAAAAAAGGCTTGGAAGGGTAATGTGGGAAGGAGGACACTCCAGCCTCCTCCTCAAACATTCTCCAAGCACTGGGACCTGATCTGGAAAGCCCTCATTGTCCTAGTGTCACTCAGCTGTAAGGTTTCTTCATCCCATCACGTGGCCTGCAGATACCAGTGACCACTGACTCCTGTCACCTGCTTCCCCTTTGCATGCCTTGGAAAAGGGTGTAAAACTGTATTTCTACCCTGTCTCCTCTCTTGCCTTCCAAGATGTACCTAGCACACCTATTTTCTCTGGCAGTGTGTTGATGAGCTTTTATTTGTATCCCAGGGAACTTGTAAGAATTAGGGTCGGCTTGACATGAGTGGAGTACTGTACAGAGATATTTACAGCTGTTTGCAACGCTTGTGTTGAGTATGAGACCAGCAGCAATTAGGATCCAGGCCAGTGCCTTCAGTGAATAATGGTCTTGGTTACTTGGAAATATCAGATGGCTTCAGCTTTATGCAGTTGCTATGAGGAAAAAAGTTAAGTAAACAAAGAAAAAGAATAAGAGGAGGGAGTGGTGTTTTTTTATTGGCATAGTCAAGAAGGGCAGTCAAAAAGAGAGAAAGAAATCGGAAAACAATACCCTGGGTCTTCTCTTGCAGCCCACAGCACAGAACAGACATTTTCTTTGTGCGCCATGATGCTCAATATCCTTCCCCGTGAGCACTTTTGGTTCCTGTCCCTCAGAGACCTTCCTTGGAGGCCAGTTTTGTTATTTGGGTGTCCCACTGTTAAAATTTGTTTCTAATGCCTAACGTAGGATCTTCATCACCATGCAGTCCTGGGACCTTATCCCTGCGAAGCACCCTCACATCTCATGGCCTTCATGGCAGCTGGTGGTACTCAGCCTGGGGCCAGCAACTCATCCCTGGGGCCAGCACTCAGCAGTTGCCCCTTTTGTGATGTGTGTCCGAATAGTCCACCTGGCTTCCTCTGGGGGTTTGAAGATGGAAGATCCTGAGATAGGAGACTGAGAGAGAGATTATTTCTGGAGGTTTTCCAGAGCCGCTACACTGCTTGTTGCAGAGATGCCTTCCTCTCCTATAGACACGGGAGAAATGCTTTCAGATTCCTGGAAATATTTTAATTTTATCTTTCCTCGGATAAATAAGATAACCTGAGGGAACCAATTACACTGTGTTTCTTGGTGTCTAGCTGTGGAAACAGGCACTCGGCCCCCTCTGCCAGACCAGCCTCAGAGTTTGTAGTCTTTCACGGGACCCACCTGCCTGGACCCAGGAGCGGCACAGGTAGCTCCTGCGAGTCGGGGGCCTCCGCCTTGACTTTTGGGCCAGTCTCCCTTTTCTGGTGCAGACTAGCCCTGAGCACAAGGTGGGCACAAGCCTTCCTCAGCATGCCACTGTTCAGAAATAAATAGAGCCCGTTTTGCTGCCCTGCAGAACTCCCCCTGAGGACTCCGAGGTGAGGCAGGACTTCTCCTCCCAGCTTGCTTTCCCTGCACGCAGCAGGGGTTGCCTCCTCTCGTGGCATTCCCTGCAGTGGCCCACGTTTCCCTCTGGAGATGCAGCCTGTAATGAGATCAAGATGGAGAGGCAGCCTTTTAGCAGCCCTTCGGCCTGCTCTAGCGATGGAGGAGGGCTGCCAGTGCACCCGTCAGTGGGACGAGGTGCGGGTACTCTTGCCTTCTAGCAACAATGGAGCCGGTCCTTCCAGGGCAGTGTACTCTCGCTTGCGATGACACTAAAAAAGCCTTGGCTCCTTGCAGGCTGCTGGCACATACAGCTCACTAGAGCACTGGCAAGTTTTTAAGGTTTTGTCAGATGGGAACAGTGGTGGAGAAAAGAAAAGTGAAACCAGATGTTTTTCCTTACGGTTGCTTCATATTCATATGGGGGGGGAGAAGAGAGGCCATAAAAATGTCATAACCCTTGATCCCTGAGGCTCAGCATTATACTCTGCAAAAGCCAGTGCCATAAATCCATACCTCTGCCTCGGCAGTCGCGGGTCCTGACGAGGCGAGACCGTTGCGATAGCTGATGGGGGGAGAACCTTTGCATTTGTCAGCATAAACCGGAGGAAAAAGCCTTTTGGAAGTTAACACCGATAGGCTACTTTTATGGAATCAGTTATTTTTTCAGATTTCTCTGGGGATGCATCAGTGCCAAGTCCTGAGGCTGACCGGCAGGCTTAGAAATTTGGGATGTGTCTGCACTGCAATCAATCTACCCTGCAGGCTGTGCCGACGGAGCCGAGTTAACTTTATCCTCCCCAGCTCGGGCTCGCCTGTCAGCACAGCTGGGGCAGCGCAGCGCTGGGGTGAGGACTCACCGCTGAAGCATTCACCTAACTCGCTCGGTAGGGTTTTGCAGCCCTCGCTGCACCTCAGGCACCCAGCCTGGGTACTGCTGCACTGCAGCGCAGCGCCGGCAGCCATGTAGAAGCTGCTCTGGTCAGAGGGTCCGGCTGGCACAGGAGAAGAGCCGCCAGGAAAAGTCTGACTCCAGTCAACTCTTTTTTCGTATCGGAGAGGCTGCTTGTTGTAGTCAGAAAACAACCGTGAAGAGTGTCAGGCAGCCCCCTTCCAAGGAAACACGTGCTTGTGCAAGCGTGGGGATGGAGGAGAGGAAATAAGAGTTGTGTACACACATGCCAAGAGACAAACAAGGATTTAAACAGAAAGCAGCTAGGCCTCTACTGCCCTGTATAACAAGGACTGTGATAACCGGATATTTTTCTTGATATTTGTTGATATTTCCATGCTCGGTTTCTGCCTACATCAGCAGTGAGGAAAGGCTTTCCCTAATCTGACGCAGACTGTATGGGTGCGCATCTGCCTTGCAGGGGATGGGGTGGGAGGTGACTTCAGCTGCCAGCTCAGATTCTGAATCCCAGTTTCCCTGCAAGGTCAAATATGACTAGGTTTAGCCCTATTTTGGGGGGATAAGCTGTGTTACTTCCAGCACGATGCAGGTAGGTTGCCATCCTGTGCAGTGTATAGCTACAGCGCTACTTGTCCTAACAGGTGAACAGGAACAAGAACAGCACGAAAGGTGGGGAGCATGTGTAGGCTCTGATGGAGAGGGCAGTGGGCTTGAACTGGGAAGATTTTGCTTGGGATCTCAATTCAGCCAAAGACACCTGTGGTTTCTGTGGTCAAATCATGCAAACCAGCTTTTGGATCCTTCTGCCCTTTTGCAAAAGAAGTGAGCTGCCCTCCGTACTCTCCGCTGGGCCCTGTGGTTGCACACTGCTCAGGTATTAGGACAGTGTGGCCCAACTGGTTAGAATAATTTTTAAAAGTGTTTTCATATGTCAGTTAGTCATCCTGTAAAATAATTTCATAGAATAACTGCAGTTTTCTTTGACTTTGCAACATGTTTTACTCACAAAGCGACTAAAAGTTTAGACACTTTGTGATGGGAATTGCAAACGTTTTACCTCACTGCTTGATTTCTCTTCTCCATTGCCACACCAAGCAATGGAAAGCTGGAGACATTCACAAGCTGCCTGGTGTTGTCATCGCATTACTTGTGTGAACACTAGTGCTCCGGGCATCCTGGTGCACTGTGGCCGTCAAAAATGAGCTTTTCTGTGGGTGACTGAGCTTCCAGCAACTTTGTATTGACTGGGATGTTCTTGGACAGACGCAGTTCTTCTGTTCCTTCATCACTGATCGTGTTTTCTAGACTTCTGGTCTATCTCACTCCTCTCTTCTGGACTCTTTCCAGCTGGTTGGTGTTGAAGTGTTGTGTCCAAACTGGACAGCAGTCCAGCTCCAGCCTGGCTAGTCCTGGGTGGAAGGATTACTTCACTTGCCTGGAGGGCTTTTCTCCTGTTTATACATCCAGCACGTTGTTTGCCTTTTTCCTAATGGTGTTGCACTGTTGACTGACATTTGGCATATGACCCTGATCCTCCCGTGCAGAACGTGTACTGAGATGGTGGCATCTCTATCCTAGATGTGGGAACTGACGTATTTCTGCCGGCGTATAGTTCCTTGTGCCTGGGCCCCTTGAAATGCACTCTCTTTCTCTGTGACCATTTCTTCAGTTTTCCTGTGGTTAATGGAAAGAAACTTTTATGATTGATTCAGACAGTTGATGAACGTCCATCTGGGGGGGGCCGGCTTGGGTGGGCCAAAGCACAGGGAGACAGAGGCAGATGTTACGGGCAAGACTGAAATGTAGCGGCTGATGTTACAATGCTCAGTTGTGAAAATACTAGTTAGCTCTGTCAAGGGATGGATGTTGCTGACCAGCTTTAGAACTAATTACAAAAGATTGCCGAGTTGTAGGAATGAACATAAGAATAGTTTTGCATCTCTCTTTGGGTTAGGGAGTTAGTAATAGCCAGAGGGTGAGGATTTCATACGCATACCTATTATCTCCTGGCATTTTGCAAAATGACTGAAAACTTCAGCCAGTTTGCGAAATGACTGGTTTCACAATACGGGAACATAACGTATGTGCCTTAAAAGGCTACTGTAACTGAAACGGAGCAGTAACTCAACAGCACCTTTGAGTGTTCAGTGAGAGATGAAATTTGTTGGAGGAGGGAGGAGTTCGCTCCCTCCGTCAGATATTCTCCTTGTCCCTGTTGCAGCTGAGCACTTTGAAGCCATTAGAAAGGACAGAATGGCCTTTAGACTTCTGCTGACCTGGAAACTCCCCAAGCACTGCATTTTTTTTGCTGTTGTCAAAAAACTCTTCCCCTTGCGCCCAGCTGTTTCTCCCCGCTCATTTTTCTTTAATGCAGCCCAGCAGAACTTCTCTGGGATTAAAAACTGCTCCTTCTGCCATCCAAGTGTTGGGAGAGGAGAGTGATTGCTGGGCAACTGATGAGCTGGGGTGAAACAGTGTTGGGAAAGAGAGCACAATGTTCTTTTCTTTTTATGGAAAGTGATATATTACTATAGACCACAGTAATCCAAGGTCTGCTCTTAGCTACTTCACGATTAGCGAACAGGCCCCGCTTGTGCTGTACCGACCATTTGTGCAGCTGTGGTAGGCACGAGGATGTCAATTAATCTTGATTTGTGCGATAGGATTACTTCATATGAGAGGAAATTTATCATCGGGTTTGGTTTCAGTGTATGTAGATGCACATCACGCTATCTTTGCAGGGAAAGCACAGGCCTCCGCTGTGCCAGGCGAGTCACTGGTCCTCGCTGGAACTTCCCTGGCAAATTCCCTCTCTTCTCGGGAGCCCTAACTCTGTCTAAAAGATGGAGCAATCAGCACACAGTACAAAATGTTTCGCAAACTTTGCCCAGTCTGTCCCTGTGTCACACCCATTTTAGGGAAAAGAAAAATAAGGCTTTTGCTCAGCCATATAAATGGTTGTAATTATTATTTGCACGGCAGCTCAAGCTTTGTGAGATGCAGGGTAAACACAGAAACAGGTGAAGCCCTTGTTCTGCATCAGAGAGCACAATGTCTGCGTAGATAAAAAACCCCAAAAGATAAAAAAGATGCAGGCAAGCATACCCTCCGAGAACAGACATGTGTTGTCTTTTAATATTCCTTCTACCTCCATCCTGAACCAGAGAAAAATGAATTTACCTTCAAAATTGCAAGGGTCAGAGAAATAAATAAACAACAAACCACAAACATGGTATTCTTCTTACTGGCTTCTTTTGCAAGGTGATTGTACAGAAGAATGAAGCTCTTCTCTCTGAGGTGCGATGAAAAAATACAGAATAATGTGACTTGTGACAAAATCATGAGACCTGCCAAACTATTTCTCAGTCCAGTGACCAAGTGTTCTCCTTCTTTATCCAATGTACCAGCCCCTGCTGCACAAAGCCAGGCTCCCCGGGGACCAGGCTGCTCTGAAATGGGTGCAAGGCAGCACATGCTGGCTGATCTAGCCAGTACAGGTCAAAGCAGGGAAGAGGGAGCAGCATGGCCTTCAGCAAAAAGCAGTTCAGGGACCTGGAGAACTGGCTGCCTTTGTGAGCCGGGGCTGAAGTCCTCACTGCTGTGCCTCCGCTGCGATTGCTCCCTGCCTGACCTCGCTCGGCTGCAGCTAGCTGAAGTATGCCAGCCACGCTGATTGTAATGTGGAGATCACTGTGCGCAAGCCAGAGGAGAAAATAGCTGGGCAGATGGTGCTATATTAAGGAGAGCGTCTCAGAATTGTCTGCTGGGATTCTCCGGGGGCAAGGGCCCGTCTTGGCCTCACTTGCTCTCTGCCTTCCCCAGCGCCTCCTCCTCTTCTGCCCCTTTTCTCCCTTGTAGATCCTCCATCGCTGAGGAAGCCGTGGGCTGATGCACGGCCCAAGGGGTGCTACCTCCAGCTGGAATTTGGGGGAAGATGAAACCTGGGTGTATGAAGCCTGCGCCCCATCTGTGTTCAGGCAAGCCGGAGGCGTCTCCGTTCCCACGCCCTGGTCCAGCTCTCTGCTCTGCCACAGGTCCCAGAGCAGGACCCAAGTGGCAGTTTTCTGCAGGGATGAGCTGGCACAGGCAAGGGAGGGCCTCCTAATCTTCCTTGTCAGCAATCAGCTTTCTTCTCTTCAGACTCCATGGGGGAAGGACTTGCAGCAGCATGTTTTTCTTCTTCCTCTCCCAGCCTCAGCTCCTCTCCTTTCCCCCCTCCCACCGCTCCCAGCCAGTACCAGCCCTGCTACTCATCCCTGCCAGTTGTCTCTGCCTCCCTCCCAGCTCTCCCCTCCGGTTCCCAGCTAAGCTCCAGCGAGCAGGGCAGCAGGCAGGGGCGGGAGGGGAGGACAGTGACAAGACACAGCTGCTGGCTGCTCTTAGCAGCTCTGAGACTGGCATCTAGTGACCAGCAGCAGAGCGGGCTGGGCATGGACGGCCGCATGGCAGGATGGAGGGCACTTGTGTCCCCTCCACAGGTCAACATGCACTCCCCTGGGGTCACCTTTTGTAAACAAACAAGACCTGTATAGTACAGAAAACAAATGGGAGAATAAAAAACGCTTGGGTTGATGATGCAATTGAAGGGCCTGATGATTTGTGGCTTCGCACTTCTACCCTTAAAAGTTTTTCGTGGCACTAAGGCCATTTCCTAGGGCAGGGGGCTCTCAAGGAGGCTGGGCAGAAGTTCCCTTGCCCCATCTCCTCGCCAACTCTGCTGGAAAATAGAGTCCACGTGTTGCATGACATTTCCAGCCCTTTGAAACATCCTAACAGCATAAAGGCGGTAGCTGAAAGCATGTGGAACGGTCATCCTCCTTTATCAATGCAGGCATCTGGTGTTTGGGGGGCTCAGAAAGGAACGGAGCTGTCTGGTCAGATGTGATACGAGCTCCAGTGTGGTATATCTGGGCTGCGGCTGGGATCCCTAGCTGGTCACCGCAGAAAACTGGAGTGCAGAGAAGCCCCGGAGTTGCTCTAAGTAATGGATGTTCAGGATCCTACACATACAGAGAGAAAACTGTCTCCTTTCACCAGTCAGAGTGTGGAAGGATCAAAGATGGAAATACAGGGATTGGTCGTGGTGGGTGTCAAAAGGGATGCTAGAAGATAAAGAAGCACAGCAGCCGCACAGGAACAGTCATGCAGTCACTCAGAGATGCTGCAAAAGGCATGTGGGACAGTGGCCATCATTTGCTCTTTATAGCACACATCTTACTTGGTTAGCTCTTCTGTTGTAAGAATAATTTTACTGCCTGTGAACAGTTTGCATGACACTCCTTTTCCACACAGCCCTTTCACAATGTTTTTTCCATATTAAACTTGACGGATTTTTAAGTGTAAGATTGTCACAGAAAAAGAATTTTGATTTTTTCTGGCTTTTGAGTATTTAAAAAATCTTGTCCACAGCATTGCACCCAAATAATTTTTTCTCATTGTTAAAATATGATGCTCCTGGGTTTGTATCATGTGCTTCTTCATATCCCTGTTACCAAGTGCTATTTTGCCCCAGCACGTCATGGTCCTCTCAGGTCCTGGTTTCAATTCTGAGTCTGCGAGGAAAGAGGCAGGCGAGGTCCCCAGCTGCCTGATGCAAAGTGCCAGTGCTTGAGAGAGGGAAATACTAACTCTGTTGTAGAAAGCGATGTGACATGCCATCTGCACAATGCGGGGTAGTTATGGTCATTCACGTTCAAAAAAGATTGATTCACGCTGGAACAGGTGCAAAGAAAGGCAGTGGGAGGATTACGGTGTTGGAGAGCTGCGGTTATAAAAGTAGACTAAAAGAGCTTGGCTTATTTAGTCCAGCACCATGAAGGCTGAGAGAGGGATATGATCGCTCTCTATAAATACATCCTGGAGGTTAATGCTAAGGAGGAAGAGGAGCTATTTCAGTTAAAGGACAATGCTGACACAAAAGCAAACAGGCATCATAAACCTGGCATGCAGAAACCGAGGTGGGAAGTTAGGTAGATGTCAGGCATTGCTGCTGGCAGGGTGAGGGCAGGGTGAGGTCAAAGGGCTCGGGCAGCTCGCAGGGAGGCTGCATTGCTGTGGCTACCCATGCCACGGGCTGGTGACAGCAGCCATGGGATTGCGGGACCCCAGCAGGAGATGTCCGCCTGAGCCCGTTTGGTGGAGTGCCGGGGAGGTGGCACAGCAGATCTGCAGCTCCCACCCTGACTGGACCCTGAGGGCACCGGCAGCCCTGATGTCCCTGCCTGCTCCCGCAGGGCTCCCTCACGGCCTAGGACCCCATGTCAGCCCTCGGGGCCATCAGCCCCTGCCCCAGCGATGCCGCAGCAGGGCTACTCTCCACTCCCCACAGCTCTGCCCTGTCCAGGCATGGGCCCATGCGCGGGCCTAGGCCTGTCCCCGTCCCCAGGGAGGTGCCTGATGGCCGGGGCTGGCGCTGCCCTCCCTGGGCCTGCAGGGGCTGTGGGACAGGCACCTGCCAGCCATGTTAGCCCTGCTGCTGGAGGTGGGCAGCGTGGGGCTGTGCTGATCTGCGTGCAGGACTTTCACCAGCCCGTCGGTTACAACGGCCATAGCAGTCTCAGTTTGCCTGCCTGGAGAGGGAGGAAGCACCACTGAGATGGGGCGTGCTGGTGCCCGCTTTTTTCGTGGCCGGGGAAGGAGAGTTTTTCTTGTAATGGCTTCGACGGGGGATTTTGGGGTATGGAAGGAGGCGGCTGCCGCGGCCTGCTGCTGGTCATGGGGCTGGGGCCTGGGAGCGCAGCCAGCTGCCAAGGGCTGATGCTGCAGCAGCACAGGGCATCCCCAGGAGGCCACAGACATTTTGTTCCTGGCACAGAGCATGGTCAGCCACTGGAGTTAGCCCACAGCCGAGAAGCTCTCTCTGGGCATATCTGTCACTTGATATCACTCTCACATTGTGCTTCAAATCTCCAACTTAGGCTTCAGATCTCACTGCCTAAAAACGTTGGCAACACCGGCAGATGAGTGAGTTGCTCTCGGTGATGGGAGCCGAGTGGCTGCTGGTGTGCCAGTCCAGTTTTATTTCTACCCTGCACCATATGCTCGCTGAGACACTTCACCTTCGCGTCAGTGGGATGGAGAGGAGCTGCCAGTGAAACTGTGTCTCCTGCCGAAGTGTGCCCGGCCAGGGCAGGAGCCCTGCCTTTCCTCCCCAGGAAGATGCTGCTGCTTGCTCTCGGGACGCTCTGCCGGTACAGTGCTCCGAGCACACCCCACCTTTGGTGGCCAGGCCACCTGTCTGAGGACCGAGTGACATAAAGCGATGGAGATCTTACCTAGCTGGCAGGGGTGGCTTTTATTGCTCCTTGCAAAACAAATAACGTCGTGGTCACAAGTATCCCAGCTCATGTGTTTCAGGGTTTCCCCCCCTTTTCTATTTTCATTGAGTGAGGCTGAAGGCAGCCCATGGGATGAATATTTCACTCTGGACTTCCATTCAGCTGTTAAGCCAGGATGTTTGCCAGAAATGTAATTCCTTCTTATATCTCCAGGATAATAGCTGGGCAGGATGGCGGATGGCTCATTCAGGACGAGACATTACAACACTTTTATTCCTGGCACAGGATGGTATGTGGCTGTACCGCCTCTGGGTAGGTGCTTGGCTGCTTGGCTGACAGTGCTTCTTTAAGGGGAGATTTTTGGGTTTTTTTAAATAACTCTTCTCTTGCTTTGCCCAGTGAGTTCTCCTGGTTGGGACATCCTGTATCAGAAAGGGACCCGTCAATGCATGTGTTAGATGCCTGCTGCCCTCTAATGGCTGCCTGTCCCTGCGAGCCTTGGGACAGCAGAGGTTCTGTGCATTCAGTGAAAGAAATCTGCCTAGCTCAGAGCCTTTTCCAGCGATTTCATAGCATGGGACAAATCTCTGGAGAGAGAGTGTGGAGAGATCTCTTCATTACTCTTCATGGTATAACGTGCCTCTTCCTTTTCCCCGCGCTCAGTGCAAACCCCATCTTTTGCTCCTTGCTTCTGCCACATCCCATCCTGCTTTGATTCCTGTTGGGGAAGTACTTGCCTTTTCTAGTGGCTTTAGATGCAGTTTAGAGGGTGGACAAAGAAGAAAAACAACAACACAGCCCTTGAACTCCATCAGCTTTCTGCAGACCACAGGAGACCTGCAGAACATGGTCGGGGAGACACTGCTGTGGACTTGCCAAACACTTGGAGAGAGTTCAGACAGCTTTATTTGTGAAACGCTTTACTGTGGTAACGGAGACACATAGTGTCAACTTCTGCTGGTTCACTACCAGACGCGTAATAATGTCTCCTCTGTTCTGAGAAAGCTATCGGTGCCCTGCCTGCCTTGTTGACTTAGAGGGATTACATTTCTCACCAAGCAAGGACCATGCAGTTCCCTGCTGAACAGCTTGCTGCTTCTTATCTGCAGGCAAGGTACAGCATGTTGCTCCCTCAGGAGCATTTCCTGAACCAGCACAGGCTCCCGGGAAAGCCTGATGCTCATCGAGTGTTGTGGAGTTCTTCTGGTCTTCTCCCCCAAACCAAAATCTTTAAGACCGTCTGGAGGTCCACTGCTGTATTGGAGCAGCACAAGGGAAGCAGTAAGATATCTGGAAGGAATTTTGCAGATGAGTTAATGATCAGTGGAGTATGAAGAATGGTACCGACACAGCCTGCATCTCTTTGCCAAGGAATCTAGCATCCCACTGAGGGCTGGAGGCTGTAAGTGACAGGGGAAAATGAGAGATGAATTGCAGTTAAGCAGACAAACAAGCACTCTGAGTGCTCTTGGAGGAAAGTTCCAGGGGCTGGAACCTAACTTCATTCACAGCTTTCTCTCTCTTTTGACTTAACTACTTTTGCTAATTTTGATAACAATCTCAATGAGAACACAGGATCACAACTCTTTCATCACAGTTAGCCAGCCTCGGTGAAAGTTTAACGAAAACAGCAAGGCTGCAATCTTTGATGTTCCCTCTTCTATCCAGCCTGGAAAGAACAGCTTTAGTGCTCTATTTATAAAATGTATTTTAAATCTGGGTTTGTACATTTTGGAAGGTGGGGGGTGAAAGCCTGGCTTCATTCAAATCAATGGGAGTTTTGCCATGATTTGCACAGGCCAGATTTTCATCCTTGTTTATGTAGTTTTGCAGCCAGGCTGAAGAACTATTAGGATGCCTGGGCCAGAAAAAGAAATCTTGAATCTCAACATTTTTTTTCACTGTTGCAAACAGTTGGGGTAAAAATGCTGGGAAAGTCCCAAGGAAATTGAACTGGCATAGAAGTCATGTGTTCAGCTGGCCGTGCTTTAGATGCTTTTTTTGTGCTCTCCATCTCTTCTCTTGCTGCCTGAACCGAGAATGATGTGCTACAGACCAACCTGATCTGCAGAGAGCTGCAATTCTGACACACAGCCATCTGCAATGCGTTCACCGGCAGGGGATTGCTGGGTAGCTTTTTAAGATCAGATAATAGGCGGGTGCAAGACAACCAGAAGTCTGAACATACTTAGTAAGCAATGTTCCTGACTAATATAGGCAGCAGTTGGTTTAATAGCAATCCGCATTTGGTAGCCAAGGTGCTATGGGATGTGCTTGGGTCACGTCTGGGCATGCATCAGGTGAAAAAACTGCTCTGTTAGATGGGTTGCTTTTTCTAAGCTGCCATTCTAGGTCAGTGCAACACACTGAACTAGAAGCCACGTGTGAAAAGGATTTCTAGGTCACATCCCTGTGACTGTGAGTTTGCACTCGTGGGGTTTTCAGGTGGTCTTTCTATATCTAGTAGCACTCATCAGCTTCTAAATTCCCCAGTCTGTGTCTGCGCAGCAAAGAGCATGTGCAGCTGTTCATTTCATTTGACAAATCCTGCACCTCATATTCCAGAATAACAGTCAACATACTTAAAATTTCTATTTTGGGCAGAACAGTGAAACCAATAAGTTGCAATGTAGTTTTTACCCCAGAAGCTGCACTGATTTTAAAAAAGGCTACATCTGTGCAGCTTCTGCTAAAACACTGGGGTGCAGGGTGCCAGACAAACTAACCTGAGCATCCACACACGTCTGCAACACTTTAAAGCAGCTGTATGACTTTAAGCTCATTTAGTTTAATGTTGTACCACCCAAGCACAGCACCTTGTGTAGGGAAAGTTTCACAGGTACCACCAAGGGCTGTGCTGGATTGTTAGAACAGCCAACTCTTAAGGTAGAGCTTTGAGCTAAAAATAAGTCACTCAGTTCAAGTGTCCACATAAGGCTGTGCTATGCTCCATAGCTTATCTGGTAGCAGTGACTTCAGAGGAACTACATTGAAGAACACAAGAAGAAAATTTGGTCCCAGGCTCTGATCTCAGAACCTCCTGTAGGACCCAGAAGCACATAAAGCAAACACCAGTGCTTGTTTGGTGCAACACTGTCCCTTTTGCCTCAGAAGAATGAGGATCTGGTCAAGTACAGGCTAATTCTGGACCCGAACATGATGGCTGAAGAGTTGCTGGACTGGATCCTACAGGCCTTGTTTAAAACAAAACAAAGAAAAAAGACAAACCCAACAGTCCTGCTGACACAGGTTCGATTTTTGCCTGAGGGAGACCTACCAGGTTTGACACTTGGTGAATGAAAAGGGAAATTATTGGGGTGACTTCCCCGTTTTCTTCAAATAAACATGCCAACATTTCCATCAAAAGCAATGCTCCAAACAGAACCAGTTTGGCTTCCTCTCCTAGGCAGGACCCACCAGAGAGAATTTTGTCGAATCTTGCCAAGATGCTGGCAGCTGTAATAAGCTGGATATAAACAGGGCAAAGGGACAGCCCACAGGCCTTCCCTTGCCCCTACCAGTGGAAAAAGGATGGGTGAGAATTCCCTGCTGTTGCTCAGCTGCTGGTTAACAGAAGAAGCTGTTTTCTATTTGGGCTTGCGCTGGTTGAGCAGCCTGGTCTGCAGCTGTATCGTGTTACACGCTGTTATGCAACCCCATCCTCTCTTGCAAACAATGACAGGAGCAACCTAAATCATGAAACATAAAGACTATAATTAAAGAGGGGAAAGTGCTTATTTCGCATTCGGATACCCACAGCCAATTCAGATTAGCTGAACTAGCAAATCGCTTGGCACAGGCTTAATGAGGATAACATTTGCACTGGACTAAATGATGGTTGTTTTACCCCACTGTCAGCCAAGACAGTAGTGTAACCTGACTAATGCTGCCATGGCAGTTCTCTCCCTTCTTAACAGACAGTGAGGTTTACACCATGAACAGGAGGAGCCTTGCAGTCAAAGGCTTTGCCTCAGGTTTCAAAACCATTAGCACTCGGGGGAGCTCTGGTCCAGGATGATGCTTCAGCTCTGTTTCTTATAATTGGAAGTTTGTAGGTCTACAAACCTGACAGTATCTGCTGAGACTATGCTCTATGTTTCCCTACCAGGCTTACCCTCTTCGTGTTGGCTGGGGGGTTTATGCGTCCATGCAGCTTGCTGCTGCAGTTGGCTGTGAAAAGTGGAAGCCCCCAGCCGGGCACTCTGAGTTTAGAGAGTGTGTGACTGTGCAAAGCCTCTGAAGGCTTTGGAAAGGAAAGTGTTTCTGAACCCCCTACTGCCTCCCTCCCACCTCTTAAAGAAAAAAGAGCCACAGTTTTTAAGATCTGATGTTTCTTTCAGATTTTTCTTGCTGGAGGTCTTCCTTGGGGAACCCAGATTAGTAGCTTACGCAGGCATTAATGGAACAGCAGCTGTTTAATGTTAAACAAAGAGAGATTTTCATCCAACTGATTGCTAGATATTTGACTTAAATAAGAATTAATTAAGAATAAAGGCCCTGCTTCCTTTTAGCTTACAACTTTTACTCTGGTGAACATCTCCAAGGGACTCAGTTCAGTTTTCTGATTTGTGCCACAAAAGGCACAAATCAGGACTCCAAAAGTTCTAAGGAAGCTGGAAAAAAAAGGTGAATGTTTTTATGTTGCTGCCTATGAAACTATATACCTGCTGGATCTTCAGTTGACCCTGGGGATATCTAGCAGGGGGAGGAAAAGAGCTTAAGTTTAAAATGTAAAAAATGGGGAGATGAATCAGCACAATTTTGATGCTGGTGGCTCCACCCACCTGTTTTAATCATGCATCTTTCCCTTTTTCCTGCTGTAGTCACCCTCTGCACGTAGTTAGAATTATTTTACAGGTCGCTGAATGCCAGAAATGATGCAAGTTACACTGTCCCAGTATCAGTGACACCCATATCTTGCTAATTTATATTGGATATGAAGATAATTACCCATGACTTTGGGCAAGTAGGTCAACAGTTTAGTTTATGGAGAGTTCTGCAAAATACTGATGACAAAACGCTGCAGCATCTGTACCGCTGGTTGCATAGTGTCCCACTGCTGTCCAGAACCCTGCATTATCCCTTCCCACAGCCATCCCATCACAGCCAAAAGCTTATCTATCTGAAGACTCAGGCTACTCTTCAAATGGGAAGATGTTGCATGATATTGAATAACAGCTCTGTTTCTCCATATGCATACATTTTTCACAGTTAATCTCATTCTTTTGCCTCAGTCTCCAAGAGGAAAAGTTCAGGCATCTTAGCTTTGGAAACAGCTCTGTGTTGCTCCGACAGTTAGTTAAATTTGAGATGCAACAGGTTATTCCACAGAGGCATCATCAAGGCTGGGGAATGATCTAGACAAATTAGAGAGCTGGGCAATCACCAACTGTATGAAATTTAACAAGGGCTGGGTTTTGCACCTGGGACATGGCAACCCTGGATGTACATACAGACTAGGGAACGAGAGGCTGGAGAGCAGCCCCGCGGAGAGGGATCTGGGGGTTCCGGTCGGCGGTAAGTTGAACATGAGGCAACAGTGTGCCCTGGCAGCCAGGAGGGCCAGCCGTGTCCTGGGGTGCATCGAGCACTGCATTGCCAGCCGGTTGAGGGAGGTGATTGTCCCGGTCTGCTCTGCACTGGTGCGGCCTCACCTTGAGCGCTGTGAGCAGTTTTGGGTGCCGCAGTACAAAAAGGATACGAAGCTACTAGAGAGTGTCCAGAGGAGAGCCACAAAGATGGTGAAGGGTTTAGAGGGAAGGCCCATATGAGGAGCGGCTGAAGTCACTTGGTCTGTTCAGCCCGGAGGAGAGGAGAGTGAGGGGAGACCTCATCACGGTCTACAGCTTCCTCACGAGGGGAGGAGGAGGGGCAGGCGCTGATCCCTTCTCCCTGGCAACCAATGATAGGACCCGAGGGAACAGCAGGAAAATATGCCAGGGGAGGGTTAGGCTGGACATTAGGAAAAGGTTCTTCACTCAAAGGGTAGTGAAGCACTGGAACAGGCTCCCCCAGGAGGCAGTCACGGTGCCAAGCCTGGCAATATTTAAGAAGCATTTGGACAACTCCCTCAGACATATGGTGTGAATTTTGGGGTTGTCCTGTGCAGGGACAGGAGTTGGACTCAATGAGCCTTGTGGGTCCCTTCCAACTCAGGACATTCTATGATTCTATGACTGTGTTTACCAGGAGGGTGCAATATCACATTTTACTGACTGCAGTATCGGTCAGACATGAGACACTGCCTCTGCCGACACACTGAGTCAGTTCTCCAGCGCAGGTGTACCTATACGCCAGCTTCCCCTTAGAGCCCCACATCCAGAGATGCTTCTTAACCTCCCCCAGGTTTTAGGCTCCTCTTTTTTTTGTATATCCTGGGATGAGAACCTCAGCAGCCCTGAGTCAGTCTAGCTCTGCTTCTGCTTAGCTTTACTATAGGTTTTGGGTGGGATCCATGAGGATTTTACATGCTAACGAGCCCTTAATTGCACCTGCATTGAGATGCCTCCTCCCCTTCGCTTAGCTGAGCTCACAGCAAGTGGTTCATCATGTGCCTGAATGTACAGCAGGTGACCAGTCTTACATGCTGATAGAGAGGAGCTTATTTACAGCTGGGATCATTTCCAAGCTATAAGGCCCAATGGAGCCTAGGCAGGAGGTTTCTCTGTGGAGGCAGGGGGGGAGTTGCAAAGTGGAGCTAATGGGGTTAATTCAGCACTCCCTTGCCTTTAGGGCTGTCCCAAGTTGCTCACCTGCTTTTACTCAAGTGATGAAGCAGCAGCTGGTGCAACCCACCATTTTCATCACCTTTATATTTGGCCCTCCAGTAACAAGGAAAGAGAGTTTAGACTTGGCCTCACTAGTAGTGCTTGCTTTCCCTTTAGGAAGGATGGAGGTGGCTGGAAACATTGCTCCTAGTGCAGGTTCCTGCTCTCTCCTTCATGGAGAGACAAGCTGACCTGATATTCCTTCTATGTACAGGAGCTTCTCTGACTCTGAAGGTACTGTTACCAGGTAATTTTTAAAGGATTGCATTGTTTATTTTTAGTTCCTTAAATATGGGCTTAAGTTCATAGACAATTGTCCTTTTTATTTTATTTTTTTTAAATAAAAAGCTATTTTGGGAATACTTAGACCTAGGCTGATGCTCAGTATCAGAACTTGGCTCTCTGTGATGTTGCAAGGAGCACAGGGAGAAACAGCTGCCTATGGGCTGCAAAAGAGAGGCTCTTAAGCAGCCAATGGTGTCACCCCTGTAAAGATCCTGGGGAAAAATGTTTCCATGGATGCCTTGTTGGATGTAGGAGCAGGTGGGTATTTGACACTTCTTCAGAAGTTATGTATTTACAAAGTCAGATGCTGCCATCAAACACTTAAGTTACTAAGAAGGTGGAATTGTATGTTATGCTGGTGTATTCTTCTTTTTCTTCCATGTCTTCACTTCCTCTAGACCACCAGTCTGTTTTCTGCTTTAACTCTGTAGTGCCAAAAGCTGTTTGAAACAGGCTGTTCTCTTTTTCAGCTCTCGGTGACTCTAGTAAAATTCAAAGAGTTAATCTCTTCTACATGTGTTAAATACAAAGGCTCCCTTCTGGCTGAAGTGCTGCTTTGCTGAGGTCTGTCTTTTCTCTATATATTTTTTTGGAATCAAATTTATGGTTGCCTCTCCACAGAGTATGAAAGTTTCTTTTTATTATTATTTTAAGTAAAAAAATATAACTGCCGTGGTGTCCCACTTCCTGGATGACATTGGCAACTTTATGTGTGGCTACTGACATTTCAAGAGAACCATCTTATGCAGGCAGTCTGTGTTTGGCTAAATTTAGCAAGCCACGGATCAAGTGGCAAGTATGTTCCACCCTGAAACCTATTTTAGGGAGGAACTCGGCATAGGCACCAAGAGGTTAAAAAGCTGTGTGGGAGAAGAGGAAAAAAAAGACAAGAAGCAAAATATTTTGCAAGAATTGTTGCTATGTTCTGAGCTTCAGCTCTTGAACACTGTGGCTCTGAATCACGTTCACTGGGGAAACAGCTGCAGCTGTTTAAGATGCTACTGCTCCTCAGCTGTTTGTTACCTTCCCTTTGCAGGCTGGGCTCTGAGTGCAAACCTTCCTCAGCAGCTTAGGCTTAATGTACTGGCTTCTAACCTGTAGCAAATAAGATCCTGGCATGTACCCCTTCCCCCCAGCATCACTGGGAAGCGCAGCGGTGCCTGCAAAAGGGCTGGGGTGACTGTGGATATTGTAAGCAGCCTCAGTAAGTTTCTGTAATGGGTTTGGAAGGGCTGCATTTATGTGCACTGTGTGCTTGAGAGTCCTGACTGTATTCTGATGTCCCAGATCATGAAATATGTTTCTACATATTCAGTTGTGACTAGGTTAGTTAAAATTGTTTTGGAAAATTTACTTGGCTAAGTCACAGAGAAACCATGGTGTGGACATGCTGGTCTGTAATTAATTGATGAGCGCTAACCAGATAAAAACCGGTTGTCAGCTCGCATAAATGCATTCATATGGGTTTGTGTGTGTTTAGCCAAACAATTCAAACCCTGTTTTGATTCAGCTGCTTCTAGACGCTGTTTATTCCCTCCTATAAAAGTGTACATTAGCAAAAAGGAGGTGTAATGCTGTCCTAGAACAGAGGTGTACCACTGCGTGCCCATCTTCTCCCTACTACCAGGGCTGCCCTGCGATGGAAGATGCAAGGCAGACTGCCTCCCTGGGAGCCCTGCCAGCGGCTGACTCAAGGCAAAGTATCTCGGGGACTGACTGTAATGCATAAGAGCCGCACCCGGGCTGGTTAAGCAGCGCACCTGGTGCTGTCTGCTCTGGCAGCGATTGGGAAAGACATTGGTGTTTGCTGGCATAGCCCCCTGACAGCGTGCCCACGGCTCACCTGGGCTTCAGCCGCAAGCAGGCCTGCGAGCTCGCACAGCTACGAGGTCTTGCCTTGCCCCAGCCTGTGCAGGTGGGGAGCTGGCATGGCCCCTCTTCTTTCCTGCTGGAGGAGGGAGATGGATGAAACTAGGCTGGGGGCAGCTGAGTCACAGCCTGGCTCCTTGCTTACTCTTGGGGCAACTTCTTGATTGAGGATCCGGAGGTATGTTAGAAACGGGAAAGGGACAGCTAGTTTCTAGTGGGGATGCTGGGCTGGGAATCTAGAAGTGTAGGAGAGTCCCAGCTGTGCTACTGGCCTCAGCTTCCCTTAGAAACAAAATAGGGCTCGTAACTACTCTATCGTGAAGTTCAAGCTCTGGAATATTGAACATTACTTAACAGAGTATTCATTGGACTATCATTTGTGCTTTTGTTAGCAACACTGGCACTTATTAAAATGAGGATCTAACAGGCTTTTCATTGTGTAGCTTGCTTATTCTTTTACTGAGCTCAACTCAATTGACAAAATAGTTCAGGGTCTTCTGCATCAGCTGGTAGTGCAGTGTGAGAATAAGTATGATTAAGACTTTAAGTTTGTACCATAGTCACAGGAAAAAAAGAGGGTGTTCCCTTTTTTCTTAGGATGTACTAAACAGGTCTTTATTATTAAATCTTCACAGAAGTTTTGACCACTCTGAAAGGCATCCTTGCAATGAGCAAATTAATGCGTAAGTGCTTTTGATGCCCAAGTGTTTAGGAGAGATGCTTTCCTAAGCATTCATACTCTTTTTCACAAAAGTCATGAGAGCACTCAGTATTCAGCCCTAAAAACCTCTTGTTCTCTGCAAAACCAGAGAAGGCTGTGTTTAGCTTTCTTGGTATTCCTATATCGGGGGGGGGGGGGGGGATGACAACACCCCACACCTGAAAGGAAGTACACTTAATTTCCCTCCTCCATGGGAAAAGGTCAAGTATTTCTCAAGACCCAAGAAACTCCCCTGAAAAAGAGCAGAAACCCAATTAATAAGGATTTTTTTGCAAGCAGCCTTAAAATCTTGACAAAAGACAGAATTACACCTCTTGAAAACATCACCTTGACCTTATTTGGGGCAACACAGGTTGGCGTACAGTTTTCAGATCAGACTTGTCCTCCCCCATTTTCACTTCTGTGAAAGTAAGCAGAAGGGGTGATTTCAGCCCCTGCTTGCAGGACACAGCTGTGTTGAAGAGCAGAAAGCAATGCTTCAAGGCTGCTTGGAAAGAGAAGGAATTTAATTCCCACCTTAATTGGTGAAATGGGCTCTTTCCTATCAATTTCAGTGAGGGCTGCTGCAGACACTAACAAACTGAGGTGAACCTGCAAATAGACTAAACCTTGCTGAAACTGGTGGTGGAGGGAGAATCTGTGTCCCCCTGTTTATGGTAGGAGTAGGAAACAGATAAGGTCCCTAATGGAACTTGAAAGGTGGAAATACTGGAGTCCCAACCCCAAATGCATGCTCATGGCAGGTGGCAAGGGCTTCAGCTGGCTGTTGGCTTATCAAATATGAAAGGATTGAGAAAAGCAGGGAAAAATGATGGTGGTCTTTTAATGATATAGGAAGGCTGTCCTAATGCCTAACTGCTGCTGACCACACCATCCAGCTCTGCCCTTTCCTCTGTTCTTCTTTCCTGACTCTGAAGCAAGCTACCTGGGGATACACAAACAAACCCCTCACCCTCCTAGCAGTGATTTTTATCTTTTTTTTTTTTTTTTAAGTAGGATCAGCTTGCTGTGGGATGGCAGGGGTGGTCGTGCTGGCCTGAGATAGAGCAGCACAGCTGCAGATGGGGGTTGTGAGGAGGTAAGAGGCAGTGAGCTGACAGTGATTCTCAGGGAAAAAAAAAATTTGCTGAGTCTTGTGTTGGCAGCTGAAGTTGTTAATGAACTGGCTGTGGATCTGCTGCAGGGGATGGGCAGCTGTATTAATGCCTGGTGTTGTCAAGTTTGCTAGTGCAGCAGCCTGTTACTGGAGGCGATTTGGGAGCAGGTACATGCTGTGCTTGGCTGTTCCCTCTGCAGGGCAGTAATCTTTGGCAGAGAAGGGTTTGGTGGCCCACAGCTGGTAGTGTCCTTGAGTCCTGTGGCAAGAATAGCCAGAGCTACTGTCAAGGTTTGAAGAAGTTTCTAAACAGAGTATGAATTTCAAAAGGGGACATGAGAATGTGAGCAAATATATTGCTTTGCATTATTTGATCTCTCCTGTGTTCATGGGGGGGGAGGAGGAAAAAAGGAATTTGTGCATTCTTTGTAAGGGATGGAGGGAACACCTTATTCAGCTTGTAACGGAAACTTGCCGCTCCCTAAATTTTTGGCTGGCTGCTGAGGTCAGAAGGGATAACAGTGGCACTGTGCTGGGGTTAGCATTGCTCTAGTTATGAGGAGGGAGCTCTGTCTTGTCAACATAGGCTGAAATCATCCCATAGTATGGACACAGATGATGTTTGTCATTAACACTTCAGTGATAAATATCTTCTCACATGGTAAAGTCCTAGGAAAGTGGCTTTGATAAAAATCAAGAGGATTGCTTAACTGGAAACTTTCTACCTTTATGGCACTTGCACAGTGTTGGCGTATGACACTAGATGTGCTCCAACAAGTAAGGGCCCAGCAGGACAATTCATAAGGATTGTGGCCTGATCCTTGTTGCATTTTTTGGAGGGCCCTTCAAAGTGGGCAGCAGGCTACTGTTACCCTGCTGGTGATGGCAGAGGTAGCAGCTGAGGCACTGCAGCCCCAGCTGTGTTTCATGATGCCTTTCCTGTACCAGGAGGCCAGGCGTGAGCTCTCTATGGGAGAGGAGGGGCTGCCGCATTCTCAGGAAAGCTGGTAATCGGGTTGGTTTCTAGAGAATTGGTGCTTGTGGGTAGCTCCTCTAATGAATCCCAGGAGCTCTTGGAAAATAGTTTGCTCTGGTGCCACCAGCCGAGGACCATCCTCCTGATGGCCTTGGTGAGAAGCAGGGTGGGTACGGGCTTGTGTGAATGCCTGCAGCGAAGGCAGTGTTTCAGAGAGGCGTTGAGCTGACTGCATGTGCGCAGGTTGGCTCTTCCCCTGTGTGTGATATGTGATGTTCAGGGATCATCAGGTGTGTAGTACTCATGTGGTGAGAAGAACTTGTGGCCTGTCTTGAGCTAGAAATTTGGGCACTGCTGTCCCAGAGCACATAGCTTGCAAAGCCTCATTTGCTGGTAGTTTCTGCAATTGTGGTAGAGAAGGGACAAGTTTCAGGGAGGAAAAAAGTGGCCATGAGAACTTTTAAATCACTAAAAAAAGATACAGACACCACAGTCTTTGCTATGACTCATCTAGGCTGTTATTTGAAAAAGGCAGGCTGAGCAGTTGGGGACCTCCTTGCTCAAGGGAGCAGCAGTCATTTGTGAACTTGCTGAAGCCTTGAAAAGCAGAATTGGTGTAGGTGAGCAGTTCCCATGCTGAGCCTCTGACCACTGATTTCCCTCTAACCATCGCCAGATGCAGCTTAGGGAGAGCTAGCAGGTCATGGCTGGCTAGTTTCTTTCCACCTGTTGTTTAGCAGTAGTGGAAACAAGTTTGAGAAGTAAAAATCCAGCAAATATATTCTCATCCTCTTGCTCCTGCAAACAAACAATGAAATAGTTGCAGGCATATCAGTAATTCCTGGATGGATGGAGCTTTGCATGGCTATAAGTGTTGTGAATGGGAGGTGGGGGGGATGTCTATGAGGAAAGCTGGTGTCTGCATTATCAAAGTGTGAGTGGAGATAACTTCAGGATGTTTCGGGAGCGTTTTTCTCACTTTGAACTTTATTCCAAATTCACAAAGAGGCAAAGCACTGCTGTGAACTGCAGCAGCTTGTTCAGTCACCTTCCTTCAGTGAACAAGCCATGCTCCCGTGGGGCGTTGCTGGGACATGAAAGTGCCGGCAGATGAGTTCTGGCAAACCTCGCAGCATCGCTGCCTCCTCCCTGGGGATTACGGACCCGTCGAGTCCCAGCAGGAAAGAGTATGTCCCCTCAGCTCAGCAAACCTCGGTGCAAACTGCTGAGGGGGATAGGTCTGCGCTGTTTCACTGTCTGGCAGCCTGGGCACTGGGCAGAGGAGTGCTGCTGTCCCCGGCCACTGCTGGTGTTTGTTCAGGGAGCGGGAGTCGGGGTGATAACGTGTCCCTTGTGATAAAGCGCTTTTGTTGTTTGCCTGCTCGGTCAGAGCTAGGTAGGTGTTCTGCATTGCTGTGCGTTAAGGGTGTAGGCTGTTTAAAAAAAAAAAAAAATAAGGAACTTTGAATGGGCTGGGTCTAGGTGTTGGAGGGTTAAAAAGGAACAGTTCCGGCAGTCGCTGGAGAGAGAAAGTTGTATAACATCACCTTACACTGAGTAAACATCTCCATCTTAGCTAGTCAGCCCCTTAAAATCTTGATGCGAGAGGAACGCTCGTGCAATCACGAAGCCACCGTCTGTTTAAGGAGCTTTCATTGTTTTCAGCCAAGTTTTTGCAATGGTGTATCGCCATCCTCAAGGCAGGAAAAAAAGATAACGGGGGGGGGGTGGGGTGGGGGGAATAGACGGGTGGCAAGGCTCAGTAGGTTAAGAGTGCCACCTGCTGGCCGGCCGTGCGAGGCAGGGGTGTCCCAGCTTTGCACTGACGTGTCCCACGCTTGCTGTTACCGGCAGCAGCCGGGCAGTCCCACGCACGAACTTCTTGCCAAGCGCTGGACGGCGCGGGGCTGGAAAGGGGGAAATCAGCTGCAGCTTATACCTAGTCAGCGCAGCAGCCAGGAATGGCCTTTGGTGTGCAAAGGCTGGCCCAGGCAGGATTTTTCCGCTTTGCGCAAAAACCACAAGCCTTCAGTATTTCTCAGCTGCATGGGATGAAAAGAAGTCCTGATCTTGCCTCTTCTCCCAGAGGTGGGGGGGCTCAGAAGATAAGAAGTTTTGATTCATAGGGGGGTAGGACAGATCCTCTTTGGTAAGGTCAGATCAATTGTCCAAATGCTTATATTTAAATTTCATAATGTTAACTAAAGGCAACAGTTAGAAAAGTATTTTGAAGTGAAAAGCCCCTTCCTATAGCACTGGTGTAAAGCTTTCCCTTTAGGAACAGGCCAGGATTTACCGGTGTGAGGGGGTATCCGTTGCCCCATCCTCTAGGCCCCTGATCTCCCTATTAACACCAATTAGCACAAGGCAGCACGGATGTAGCCAGGCAGCCCTGCTGGGGCTGCACGGGGTGCTGCTGGAAATGCCTCCTGAGCCAGGGTGATGCGAGGGCAGCGTGGCTGGGCAGCTCCTTGAGATGGGATGGCAGCTGGAGAGCAAGGACTTGCCTGGGACTGAGGAGCTGGAGCTTGGGATACTGTGGAAAAGGCTGTCCCTAGGGAGGCCAGCAGAATAGGTTCTCAGCTTTGCAGGAAACCTTGGTTTCCCTAAAGGGTTGGGTTTCCAGCCTTGCTTTTACTGCTGCACTTGAGTTTCCATGAAGCGGAGCAGGATCCAGGACTGCCTTGCATGTGGGTGGCAGTCCCATAGCAGTTTAGGCAGCTTTTAACCTCCCATCTTATTTCCCTGCTCCTGGCTACGGCACTCCTATGACCCCTGCAGAGCCAGTTCAGGAAGTTAAACCACTGGAAAGCACAAGGCAGAGGTGAGCAGCTTTTGCTGGCTCAGTTTCACGAACAGACGTGCGGTAGAGCAGGGTGAACCTAGCGTGGGTGTGAGGGAGGGGACAGGAGCACATAGCTGTGGTGACAAGGGCATGAGCACAGCCCCAGTGGCCTTGGTGCTTTGCTGTGCCCTGGATGCTGTGTTTGTGGTGGCCCCCAGTACAGCTGGGGCAGGCTTTCAGCAGCAGCCTGTGCTTCCTGAGGCACATCAGCTACTTCAATGTACAGTTGAGTGCTTAGAGATGCTCAGGACCTTATAGGCAGTATTTTCACTCTCTAAGGAAACAATTTATCTTCGCAGAGGTTCCAGTAACAGCACGGGGTGGTTTCTTGTCTCTTTTTTTTTTTCTCTAGATGGTACAAAAAAAATACATTCACTTACACAATGCAGCAGACCAGCTCTCTAATCTTCCCTCTGTTGTACCACTTTGGCAAGTTCTTTGGATTTATATCCGTATTTCAGTGTTCCCCATCCTCCTCACTTTCATCTCACCCTATGGTGTTTCCTGTGGGTGTAGTTACTACTGAGGAAGCAGGAGTGGCAGGAATGTCTTGAAATGGCTGTGATGGAAAAACCTGGAAGTGGGATAGCACCTCTGGAGCAGCACTTCAGCCTGTAGTGGGGCAAAGCAGAAACCTCTGCAACACTTGACATGAGGAATGCTGCATCCTGGGGGACCCTGACCCTTCAGCTGGACTGAAGGATTTGTGATAGGAGCCAGGCCAGAGAACTGGCTGAGACTAAAATAAGTAAATAAAGCTACAGTGTAAGTCTAGTGTGACACAACTGGGAATTCTTTCAGCCAGTTTTGCTGATAAAGCTCCCATATTATCAAAGTACAATTTAATGGTTTCCTATTTGGACTTTCTTCCAAATCACTCATGAGTGAGTCTTTTTCCTACCAGCCCTTTCCGCTGT